>NC_050097.1:103678526-103981556 GCF_902167145.1 Zea mays
GAGTTGGTATGCCATCTCCCCAACTCGCCTAAAGATCATGAATGGTCCAATGAAGCGAGGGGACAATTTGCCCTTAACTTTGAATCTCGTCATTCCACGAAGTGGTGACACCTTGAGATACACATAATCTCCTTTATATTCCAGTGGTCTCCTTCTATTATCAGCATAGCTCTTTTTCCTGGTTTGAGCTACCCTCAAATTCTCTCGAATTATATGGACTTGTTCTTCTGCTTCTTGAATCAATTCAGGCCCAAAGAATTGTCTTTCTTCAGTCTGATCCCAATATAGAGGAGTCCTGCACTTCCTCCCATATAAAGCTTCAAAAGGTGACATTTTCAGACTGGCCTGATAGCTATTATTATAAGAGAACTCAGCATAAGGTAGACTCTTGTACCAACTTCCTCCATGCTGAAGTGCACAAGCTCTCAACATATCTTCCAACACTTGGTTAGTCCTTTCAGTCTGTCCATCAGTCTAAGGGTGATAAGCCCTACTAAAATTCAACTTTGTATTCATGTTCTCATGAAAGCTTCTCCAAAATCTTGAGGTAAACTATGAACCTTGACCAGACACGATCTTCTTTGGCACTCCATGTAGACACACAATCCGAGCCATATATAACTCTGCTAGCTGAGAACCTTTATAAGTAGTCTTGACAGGAATAAAGTGGGCCACTTTAGTCAACCTATCCACAATCACCCATATAGCATCATATCCTTTCTGGGTGCGAGGCAATCCAATAATGAAATCCATACCAATCTCTTCCCACTTCCACTCAGGTATCTTAAGTGGGTGTAGTAGTCTAGCTGGCCTCTGGTGTTCAGCCTTAACTTTTTTGACACACATCGCACATAGCCACATGTGCAGCCACATCTCTCTTCAATCCATACCACCAATATTTTTGCTTCAAATCCTGATACATCTTGGTACTACCAAGATGAATAGAATAATCCGAGTCATGAGCTTCCTTTAAAATAGTCTCACGAAGGCTTTCAATATCAGGAACACATATCCTGTCTTTGAACTATATGGTGCCTTGCTCATCTTCCATGAATTCCAGACCTCGACCTTCAGTAACCAGATCTTTGATCTCTTGCATTTTAGCATCACCAATTTGTCCTTTGCGGATTTCTTGCTCCAAAGTAGGTTCCACATCAATAGTAACTCCTTTAGTGTGAGCAACTATCCCCAGGTTAAGTCTCCTGAAATCCTCAACAATCTCATCAGGTAGCTGGGCAACAACAACTAAATGAACATGCTCCCTTCGACTCAAGGCATCTGCAACCAAATTTGCCTTGCCCGGGTGATAGTGAATCTCCAAATCATAATCCTTAATAAGCTCCAACCAACGACGTTGCCTAAGGTTGAGATCCTTCTGTGTGAATATATACTTCAAACTCTTATGATCCATGTATACTTGACACTTGGTCCCCATGATATAATGTCTCCAAATCTTAAGCGCATGCACAATGGCTGCCAGTTCTAAGTCATGCGTGGGGTAGTTTAATTCATTTTTCCGCAACTGACGAGACGCATGGGCAACCACATGTCCTTCCTGCATGAGCACACATCCCAAGCCTTGGCCACATGCATCACAATAAATATCAAATCCCTTCTGTAGGTCTGGCATAACCAACACTGGTGGCGACATCAATCTCTTCTTCAATTGATCAAAGCTGTCTTGGCACTTCTTGTCCCACTTAAATTCTTTGCCCTTCTCTAGAAGTGAGGTCATAGGCTTAGCAATCTTAGAAAATCCTTCAATAAATCTCCGATAATATCCTGCAAGCCCCAAGAAACTCCGAATCTCCGTAACTGTAGTGGGTACGCTCCACTCCATTATCTCCTTGACTTTAGCAGGATCCACTGATATTCCTCCATTAGAAATAATATGTCCAAGGAATGGCACCTCACCAATCCAAAACTCGCACTTGCTAAACTTGGCATAGAGTTGATTATCTCGTAGCTTCTGTAGCACCAATCTCAGATGTTCCTCACTATCACTATCACTCTTGGAATAGATAAGAATATCATCGATGAATACCACGACGAATATGTCCAAATACTCCATAAACACCTTATTCATCAAGTTCATAAAATAAGCTGGTGCATTGGTTAATCAAACGACATAACAGTGAACTCATATAATCCATATCGAGTCAAGAAAGCCATCTTGGGAATATCCAATGGCCTAATCCTCATCTGATGGTAACCCGATCGGAGATCAATCTTCGAGAATACCCTTGCACCTCTCATCTGATCAAATAAATCCTCAATGCAGGGTAACAGATACTTGTTCTTTATAGTAACATCATTAAGGGATCTATAATCCACACACATCCTTTGTGATCCATCTTTCTTCTGTACAAACAGAACTGGTGCTCTTCAAGGTGAGGAACTCGGACGAATGTACCCAACCTCTTGTAACTCAGTTAAATGTTTCTTTAGTTCCTTTAACTCTTCTACAGACATCCTATATGGCCGTTTAGAAATAGGGGTAGTCCCAGGTAAGAGATCAATAACAAACTCAACTTCCGTATCTGGTGGCATCCCTAATAACTCCTCTGGAAAGACATCCGGAAAATCCCTAACTGCATGGATGTTGTCATCCACAAACTTCTCATCTACTAAGAATGCCGCTAGTCTGATGGTGGTAGTTACTACAACTTCAACTTCAAATCTTTCTCTTTTGGAACTGGTGAGTTCTACGGTACCTCTACCACATGCTATAATGGCCTTTGCCTTTCTTAACCATGACATTCCAAGGATCAGATCTATACTGCTAGTCTCTAATATTATAGCAGTAGCTCCAAATTCTCTTCCCATAATTTGTTAATGTCAATCTACGTGTCATTTGATTTGCCTCAACATGCCCTTTAGGTGTAATTACTATCATTGGTTTTCTCATATTTAGCAGTGGTATCTCATTTGTGTTGGCATATCGATCAGACATAAAGGAATGTGTAGCACCAGAATTAAATAATATGGTTGCAGGAATTGCATTAACATAAAACATACCGAGTACGATGTCAGCACCATCAGGAGTAGCATGAACGCTGACTTGATTATCCCTGGCAATAGAGAATCCCTTGCCAGATCCTAGAGTCTGTTGCTTATTCTGAACTGGAGTAGTAGCAATCCTTTGTGGGCAAACATTTGCATAATGTCCAATCTTCCCACACTTGTAGAAAGTAGTGCCTGCACTCTGTCCTGAGAATTTCATCGGGGTACCATTGGGGTAGCCTGACGAGGCGGTGGAGTCCTCTGAGGTGATTGTTGAACTGGGCGCTGGCCTCCGCTAGTGCGAACTGGTGTCCCCTGGGGTGAACTGTAGCAAGGACATACACTACTGCTTCCTTGTCCTTGAGATATAGCCTTCCTCTTCAAATCTCCTAGCTGAACACGCTTGTGTTCAATAGCTAGAGCCTTATCAAGCAGCCTCTGAAATGATGGGAACGTATGTGCCACTAGAGCATACTGCAGGGGTCCATTAAGTCCTTCGATAAAATGCTCCTGCTTCCTCTCATCTTCAGCAACTTCATCAGGTGCATATCTGGATAAATGAATAAACTTGTCACGGTACTCGCTGACTGACATGCTTCCCTGCTTCAGCGATAGGAATTCCTTCTTAATCTTCATCAGTCCAGCTGGTATATGATAGTTCCTGAACTGCGTACTAAACTCTGCCCAAGTAATAGTATCAGCAGCATCGTGGGCAGTAGTATATGAATCCCACCAATCAGCAGCAGGACCTATCTGACGACCAGAAGCATATAAAACCTTCTCCCGGTCAGTGCACTGAGCAATGTTCAACATCTTCTCTATGGACTTCAGCCAATCATCTGCGTCCAGTGGATCAGAAGAACTAGCAAATGTCGGTGGCTTATGACTCATGAACTCCCCGTGCTTATCTCGGGGTGGAACTGGTGGTGGTGGAGGAGGCAATGGTGCTTGCTGTTGTTGCTGTTGCAGCTGTTGCGCCCTTCTCTCCTGGAGTATCTCTTCTCGCTCCTGACACAGCTCCTGGCGTATCTGTGGGGGACAGATATCCCCCGGGTCCACTAGAAGGCTAGAAGACCTCGCGAAAGGCCTTGGGCCCATTGTTTCGCAAGGCCATCCCTTCGTGGGCCTGGGGAGGAATGTCTGTCAGAATGGATCGGCGCAAGATTGGATCAACTCAAGCCCAGACGACCCAATGAATTCAAGCATTATCCACAGCAGTGATCCGATTCTCCCGAGCTGTGGCCTCAGGCGTCGGAGCTGAATGATGATAAGTCGGCAGAATAATAAGAAGATAAGCTCAGTCGGTTCACTATTACTTAGGCGCACGTTGTTATCATATCCGCATGTAACGCCCCACGGTCGAGTATATAAGGCCTAGGGGCACCCCCTCGAACTCAACTCACTCATTAGCCATCTACTCAGCTCTCTAGCATCTCTGGTACTAGAGAACTCCCCTGTAACCCACCACATAAAAGATCCACACTAGGACGTAGGGTGTTACGCATCTCAAAGTGGCCCGAACCTGTACAAGATTATCTACTGTCTCTCGTGCATCTAGCACAAACCATCGAGCTATAGTCGGTAACACCGTCCTACTCCAAAAAGCACCTTGAGGGGCAACCCTGGGTGCGCGGTCGGACCCAAAACACCGACAGCTGGCGCGCCAGGTGTGGGGTGTGTCACTGATCCAAGCTAGCTCAATGGCCATCACTTTCCAGCACAAGGTCATCCTCCGCCCTGGATCCGTGTTCTGCTTTGGAACCATCTCATCCGTGGCAGATGAAGAGGGAACTCTACATCGAATCGCGGATCCACCGGACAGAAAACCTTCCTCAACAATCTCTGGGAAAGTCGGAGCGAAGCAGGAAAAAGCGCGACCTCCAGCGCTCCGAGCGAAGACTACCTCCTGCAAGCCAGGAGCAGAGGATCCTCTACTCGGAGAACCCCGCTGTCCACCTCCTCTATGGAAAAATGGACACGGATCACAAGGAAAAAGGAAGCAAACGGGGTGAAGGCTCGTCAAGCTGCTCTTCTGGTACCTCTGCCCTCAAAGGAGAACAGAAAGAAGCTTGTCACTGTGACGGTTCCATTCTACCCCGACGTCCTCTTCATCGGGGGAAGAGTGGAATCGACCCTCGTCTCCGACGATGAACCAACCGTGTCGGGGGAGGATTCTCTTAAGTGGGAATCTCGCCGACGAAGGAACCGACGCCGAAATATCCAGTGACATCATGAAGCCAGAGAGTGGGACCCGGCGTAGCCTGTGTCACGAGATGGGATCTCGGAGGTGGGAGAAACTCCAGAAGAACGGGTCTTCAGGGAAAGAAGGAATTCCCGACGACGTGATCGTCGGCAAGCTCAAGAGCATGCCGAGCAGGAGGCGAGACAACGCAGAGAGAACCCTCTTCTCGGACGAAACCTAAACCCTGACTTCGCCCGAGCCATGAACACACCGAACGAGGTTAGTGGAGTGTTGGCTCGGATAGCCAATGGCCTCCCCTGGACTCCGGACGCTGAGGGATATCGGTGGCTGCTCACTCGGGCAGCTAATCATCTTTTGCCTCTCGCTCATCCTCCGAGCGATCTATGACATGCCATCAACAGTCGGTGGGACACACGAAGCTCCATCAATGCTTCGCGTGAACGACGACACGAAAACGAGATTAGGCGCCGAGAAGAGTATGATCGGGATCACGGCATCCCTGCGCGAAGTCAGGCCACCAGAGTTGAGTCGGCAATAGCTTCAATCGACGGCACGACCCGGGGATGGTCGAGGCACCACGTCGATAGCTCCCCTCCCTGGGACTGACATCATCGTCGACAGGAGGACACATGTGGAGTATCGGCGCTCACTTCATGTCTCAGGGCCATTCAGTGGCCCCCTAACTTCAAAGTCTCCAACGTCGACAAGTACAAACCTCAGCAGGACCCGGGAGGCGGGTTGGCCGTCTATACCACCGCTGCCCGAGCCACTGGGGCAACTGAAGATGTGATGACTGCGTACTTGCCCATCGTCCTTGGGCAAGATGCGCTGCAATGGCTATGACACCTACCCCGACACTGCATCGATAACTGGAGCGATTTCAGTCGGTGCTTCATCGCCAACTTCCAATCTCTCTCCGACAAGTCGGCGCAGCCATGGGACCTCAAATCCATCAGGCGCCAAGGGGATGAGACTCTCCGGTCGTACCTCAAAAGGTTTTAGACCATGAGAAATTGTATCCCTGAGGTTGTGGAAGCAGCAGTGATCGAGGACTTCTATCGGGGATCCAATGACTCGGCCTTCGTCCGAGCCATACTTCAAAAGGCGCCGACTACCTCCGAGCAGCTGTTCAGGGAGGCGGACCTCTACATCACCGCCGACGTACGGGCTCAGGACCTCATCGGAGGAACGAAGCCTGCACCACCGACACCACGACGTGATGCAAACCAACAACCTGACAAGCATTGGGAGAAGAGGCCTCGCGACGAGGTTCACGCCACCGGACCACCCGTCTCTCGTGCCCAAGGGGCACCCCGTGGAGGCGAGCGAACATTGGACGACATCCTCGATGCCCAATGTCCGTACCACAAGGACATGCGCCACACCCTTCGGAACTGCAGAGACTTCAAGCACTCCGTCGGGAACGGCCGACCCTTCCAACCTCTGCCACCTCCCCCACCACGAGGACCCGGAGAACCACGACAACCTCAGCAGCAGGAAGGGGGAGGAGGCGGAGCATTCCCCTGCGTCGATGGAGAAGTCAACGTCATCTTCGGCGGACACGGGTCTCAAGAGAGCAAGAGGCAACAAAAGCTCAGTGACCGTAAGATAGTAGTGGCGGCCACCGGTCCTCCTGCTCGTACCAATGGTCCGAACACCCGATCACTTTCACCCAGGCGGATCAGTGGCTAAACTTCGATCATCTGGGAAAGTACCCACTCCTCGTCGATCCGGTGATTCGAGAGAGCAGGGTGAAGAAGGTGTTAGTGGATGGGGGAGTAGCATCAACGTCACCTAGGCTTGGGAGTCACACTCAAAGAGCTCCACGAGTCAGACACTCCTTTCTTCGGCATCGTGCCGACTGAAGGAGAATATCCACTCGGACACATCTACATGCCGGTCACCTTTGGAACTCCAGATAACTACAGAACCGAGTTCCTGAGGTTCAAGGTAGCAAGCTTTGACTGCGGATACAACGCCATCATCGGTAGGCCTGGATTGGCGAAGTTTATGGCCATCCCGCATTATACGTACATGATATTGAAGATGCCTGGACCACAAGGAATCATCTCTGTGCGCGCTGACTTCCAAGGCACCGCAAAGTGCTTCCGAGTGGCCATTCAAGCAGCCCTCACCACCAAACCATCGACGACTTCTTCTGTGCAGGCGAACTCAAAGCCTGAGGAGGACCTCACAGTACCAGCAAATGAAGCTCAAGCCGTGACCTCTATGCGGCTGACAGAGGAAACAAAGAGAATCAACCTCAGGTTTGCTGATGAACGCAAGACTGCCATCATCAGCTCCAGCCTGGATGACAAATAGGAAAGCACGCTCGTCCAGTTTCTGCAAGATAACCGAGACGTATTTGCATGGCAACCTGCGGATATGCCGGGAGTCCCGAGAGAGCTGGCTGAGCACAAACTGAAGGTCTATCCCCAGGCGTGGCCGATATGACAAAAGTTGCATTGTTTCACGCCCGACAAGAGAGAAGCTATTCGTGCCGAGCTAACTCGCTTAGTCGCAGCAGGGTTCATTAGAGAAGTACTACATCCTGAGTGGTTAGCAAATCCTGTTCTTGTACTCAAAAAGAATAAATTGGATTGGCGTATGTGCGTCGACTATACAGATCTCAACAAACACTGTCCGAAGGATCCCTTTGGACTTCCTAGAATAGACCAGGTGGTAGACTTGACCGCTGGGTGTTCTATGTTATCCTTCTTGGATTGCTACTCTGGGTACCATCAGATCAGCCTAGCAAAAGAAGACGAGGAAAAAACTACATTCATCACCCCTGTTTGGAGCTTTCTGCTATAGCTCCATGTCGTTTGGCCTCAAAAACACTGGAGCGACTTACTAGAGAGCCATTCAGACAAGCTTAGCCGATCACTGGGGCAAGCGTGTAGAAGCTTATGTGGATGACGTGGTGATCAAGACAGAAAACTTCATTGAAGATTTGCAGATGGTCTTCAACAGTCTGCGGCGATATCGGTGGAAGCTTAACCCAGAAAAATGTGTCTTTGGAGTACTCGGATTCATTGTCAGCCACCGAGGAATTGAAGCCAACTCGGAGAAAATCAAAGCTATCATGAGAATGGAAGCACCACGATCGCAGAAGAAAGTATAGAGGCTTATTGGATGCATGGCAGCTTTGAGCAGGTTCATATCGGTGCTAGGATAAAAAGGCCTACCGTTCTACAAATTGCTCAAGAAGGTAGACAAGTTCAAGTGGACCTCAGAAGCTCAGGAAGCCCTTGATGCACTGAAGAAGTTCCTGACAACACCGCCAGTATTAAAGCCACCACGCCGAGCCACGCCGAGTCAGCCGGCCGAAGATCTATTGTTGTACATCTCTTGCACGACTCACGTGGTGAGCACCGTGTTGGTAGTCGAGCGAGCATAGGAAGGACATGCATATCCAGTACAACATCCCGTCTATTTCATCAGTGAAGTTCTGGGGTCCTCAAAAAAGAAATATCCTCAAGTTCAAAAACTATTGTATGCAGCACTTCTAACTACACGCAAGCTCCGTCACTACTTTGACGACCACAAAGTCATAGTAGTCACCGGATTTCCAATAGGGGATATTATCCACAACAAAGAAGCCATCGGAAGAATAGCCAAGTGGCCCTGCGAGCTGGGAGCTTACGACATTGAGTTTCGGCCTCGCACTGCAATAAAGACTCAAGCACTAGTTGACTTCGTATCAGAGTGGACCGAGCAACAAGTACCAGATAACCCGGAGACTGCAGAAGTATGGCGGATGTATTTCGATGGCTCGCTGAAGCTGCAGGGGGTAAGCGCAGGGATCCTCTTCATTGCACCTGGAGGTGAACAACTCAAATATGCTCTTAAGTTGTTATTCTCAGCATCCAATAATGCAGCAGAATATGAAGCTTTGATCCATGGACTGAACATTGCCATATCACTGGGCATTAAGAGATTGATGGTATACGGAGATTCACTGGTGGTCATAAGTCAGATAAATAAAGAATGTGATTGCTCGAATGACTCTATGGGCAAGTACTGCACAGCCATCTGAAAGCTGGAAGACAAATTTGAAGGGCTGGAATTTCATCATGTGGAAAGAGATCGCAACGCGGCAGCAGACGCGTTGTCGAAACTAGGATCCAGTCGGACCCAGGCCCCACCTAGAGTTTTCGTCCAAGAAGTACCACACTCGAGTATTTCCTTAGATCGGGCAGAAGAGTGCAATGTTCTGAGCCAGCCAGAGTCAGATTCTAATGACTGGAGGGAGCCCATCATCAGATATATAAATAATGAAGAGGAACCGGATGACAAAGCTGTAGCAGAACGCATCGCAAGGCAATCAGCTCACTACACCCTCATTAGGGAGGCACTATACAGAAGGGGCGCAACAGGAGTCCTCATGAAGTGCATTCTTTCGACTACTGGGAAGCAACTGCTAGATGAGATCCACGCTGGACAGTGCGGGATACATGCAGCATCCAGGACTCTGGTTGGAAAGGTCTTCCGATCTGGTTTCTACTGGCCGACCGCAAAAAGTGATGCAGCCGAGTTAGTCCAGAGGTGTGAAGCTTGCCAATTCTTATCAAAGCAGCAGCATTTACCAGCACAACGACTGCAGACCATACCCGTAACATGGCCATTTGCGTGTTGGGGACTTGACTTGATTGGACCCTTCAAGAAAGCTCGGGGAGGATACACTCACGTGCTGGTCGCCATTGACAAATTCACTAAATGGATAGAGTACAAACCCATTGCTTCTCTGACTTTAGCTAAGGCAGTGGAATTCATGCAAGATATAATATTCAGGTTCGGAATACCGAATAACATTATAACTGACTTGGGATCCAATTTCACTAGCTCTGAATTCTTTGATTTCTGCAAACAAAGAAGCATCTAGATCAAATATGCGTCAGTAGCACACCCAAGAGCCAACGGTCAGGTAGAAAGGGCTAATGGAATGATATTGGAAGCACTCAGGAAGAAAGTCTTCGACAAGAATGAAAAGTTCGCAGGAAAGTGGATCAGAGAGTTGTCGTATGTGGTTTGGAGCCTAAGAACTCAACCTAGTCGAGCTTTGCATGGAAACACTCCCTTCTTCATGGTCTATGGATCGGAGGCCGTGCTACCTACCGACCTCAGGTTTGGGGCACCAAGGCTGGTCTTCGAAAACAGAGCTGAGGCAGAAGCTACCAAACTAGAGGATATTGACATATTGGAAGAAGAACGATTGAATACAGTAATTCAGTCAGCTAGATACCCCAGCATCCGGTACGCCGACCTCTAAGGCGACTCAATCATCTGAAGCATGCACTACTATTATGCCACCAGAGTGTGGTGGAGAAGACCCGACATGGACATCCATGGAGGTATGAGAAGGGGAGCTCGCTCGGACACCCTCGGGGGATGGGTTGCAGCTCGCACTACCCATTAGAGCCGGATCATCACCGGCAACACCCTCGGGGGCTGGGTTGCAGCTTGCGCTACCCACCTGTTGGGGGCCTTCGGCTTCCGAAGGTCCTCAAAAACATGATTTAACAACGTTTCTGGAGTATAATACATGAACAGGTACCTTCAGACTTAGGCCAAAACCACAGTGTGAAGAAGCACAAGGAATACGAAGGATGACGCAGAGCCGAAGCTATGCGCAGGGGAGCTTCGGCGTGACAGTAGGAAAGGAAACCGACTTAAAGAGGAAAAGGCTATTTAGACCCCGATGGATTACCATAGATTTATTAGCAAATGTAATGGGCATGAATGTAATTTTACATGGGCTGCATCTCGTGTCTATAAATAGATGAACAGTGCTCCCGCACTGTTCACGCGGACTTGGCATTTGGTTTTGCGTCACGCTTGTACTTTTACCTTCTTTCAAGCTGAAGGTACTTTTGTAATTTGTTATCATTTCTATTTTGCCGTAATAATAAAATAGAAATGAGTTGACGGTAATACATAACTGTTTATATTATCTTCTATATTTCATATGTCTCCTTCGTTATTTGTTTATTATACTGACGAAGGTACGTCCTTCATAACCTTTGTCCGAAAATCATTATCTCTCAAGGGAAATAATGCTTCGAAGGACGAAGGATTTTAATGTTTAACATCTTCTGTGTTGCCTTGTTCTTAACTCATAGCATTTGAGAACAAGTCCCCAACATTGGCGCCCACCTTCGGTGAACCTTTTTCGACCACCTTCGGCAAGCATCGACCTTCGTCATGCCGCCAAAGAAAGCTTCAGTGATAGGGACTACTGCTCTGCAGCCGCTGGACCGGAACCTAGAGACCCTTTCTCTTCGAGAGGCCCGAAGCCAGAAGAGGAAGGCCACCAGTCCAACACCCCAAGAGGACGAGTTGGACCAAGAGACCAGGAATATGGAGATGCTTCATCAGCAAGTACAAAAGAAGAAGGAAAAATGGCTCGGCTAGCTAACCTACAAAGGCAGATTGACGAAGCCACTGAAGAAGTACGTCATCTTACTCAAGATGAGCAAAACCGAAGGCCCCAACACAGAGAGCTTCACCAAGAAGGCTTCTTCAACGAGGATGATTGGTATGAGGATTTCCATCATGGAAATTTTGCTTTTGATGATGCTTCTCCTCTGTCAGCAGAACTGCACGCTACACCTTGGCCCCCGTCTTACAAGCCACCCCAGCTCCCCATGTATGACGGACACTCAGATCCGAAGCAGTTTCTGATGAGCTACAAAGCTACCATATCTTCATATGGAGGCAATACTGCAGTCATAGCGAAGTCTTTCGTCATGGCAGTCAAGAATGTTGCACAAACCTGGTACTCCTCTCTTCGGCCAGGAACAATCACATCATGGCAGAAGCTGAAGGACATGCTGATCACCAGTTTCCAAGGGTTTCAGACGAAGCCGGTTACTGCTCAAGCTTTGTTCCAGTGCACGCAAGATCACGAAGAATACCTTCAGGCGTATGTCCGAAGGTTCTTACGTCTGAGGGCACAAGCGCCAACAGTGCCCAATGAAGATTTCATTGAGGCCATGATCAAGGGGCTTCGGCCAGGACCTACGGCCCAATACTTTGCTAGGAAGCCCCCTCAGATCCTGGAGACATTGCTTCAGAAGATGGATGAATACATCCGCGCTGATAATGACTTTCGGCAGAGAAGGGAGGATGCTTACAGGTTCTCCGAAATGACCAGGGGCTTTGGAGGGAGAGTCCACCCAAGGCACGTCAGATCAATCCACTCTACTCAGAATGACGATAGAGGAGGTCAACAGCAGAGGCCGCAATATTCCTCCCAGGCTTCGGGGCAGCAACAAAGCTATCCTCGGCCTCCAGCTCCAAGGGGCAGAGGCGCCAGGGGCTTCGGTGGAAGGTTTGGGGATCAGCCCAGGAAAATTTATTGCCTATTCTGCGGTGAGAACAAGGGCTGTACTAGAAGGATGTGCCATGTCACCATCCAGAAACAGAAGGAGATAGCAAAAGCTGCAGCTCAACAGAACCAGCCGAAGCAAGTTATGCATACTGCTTCGTATCATTCACCATACATACCAGAGTATGTGGGTAACCATCCTGCAGCTTCTGTTGCTTCGGCAAGCCAATCTCAGGCATCTTAGCAACAGCCTCCACCTCCACCACCAATGCAACCCGCATATCCCCAAGGCCAGCAGCCAGAAGGGAGCCGGCACACTCACCAGCAGCGAGACTTCAGGGAACAGTCCGAAGCTTGCACAGTCAACAGTACTGTGCCAGAATCGAAGCACATCTACTAGGAGATATCCTACCTCTAAAATAGTTTTTGCATTCGTCATCATTTTCTTTTTAATAAACAATCATTGAAAGCCTAGTTTTTTTTTGTTATTTTCAATTTCTTGTAATATCTTCGTAATTGTCATGATATAATAAACCTTCTTCATAGACTCACGAAGTTCCAAAAGTCGGTGAACCACGAAAGTCGTTCTCAAGAGCGTGGGGTTCACAATTATATTACAAGTTGTGCTGAAGCAACAAAAAGTCGTTCTAAGGAACGCAACGTAAGTTTGACCGAAGCAACAAAAAGTCGTTCCTAAGGGAGCGCAGCGTAAGTTTTCTGCTCAAAAGTCGTTCCAAAGGGAATGCAGAGCTTACAGCGAAAAATAAACGCTGATTCCGCTGAAATATAAGGCGAAGCGCGAAAAGTCAATGCGAATACCGCCGAAATAGAAGGCGAAGAAGCTCCTAAGGGAGGCTTACAGCGAAAAGTCAGCGCTGATACACCGAAAAATAAGCGGTGAAGCCGAAAAATAAACGGCAAAAAGATTGTGTGTTCTACTGAGGGAATATGTGTGTATCTTCGGCACAAACATCATTCGCATACCATAACATCATCACATCATTCGCATAACATGACATCATACATTATACTGCATCAATGGCACAAGAAGGGGATACAATGTTGATTTTCGGAAATTGTTTCGAAGGAGTTGTGCCAAGGCTCAAAATAAGTTTTGAAGAAGTACAACTTTATCAACTTTAATATCAAAGCAAATCTATTGCTTATGAAGCATAATATTTTCATGGAATATGGATATTCTTCACGAAGCATGAAAAGAAGGGAAGGTGTTTTTCGCCGAAGGCTCAAAAACAGTATGTACGTAAAGTTTCATGCATCGTAAAGAGCTGAATTACAAACAGCTTATATATTACATTCAAAATTATAAAATATTACACACTTTGTTCAGCAAATATTACATCAATACTATGAATGTTTTTACAACAATAGCTATTCTTCTTTTAAAACTGCTTCCGCAGCTTCGTTTAGTAGTTGAGTCACAGCTTCATCCATAATAGCTTCGGCCATCTTAGTAATTTCGGGCATGTTTGGTTTGTGGCTAAATGTGCCACACTTTGCCTAAGGTTAGTCGTTCAAATTGAATAACTAACCTTAGGCAAAAAAAGTTAGGCAAAGTGTGGCAACTGAGGTAGTGAACCAAACATGCCTTTCATCTTCCTTTTTTTGCTTCGGGGTTGGCCAATGACTCGAATGGCTCTGAAGGAGGAGATAGTTCAGCTGCGATACAAAATGTAAATAAGTTTGAAGTTACAAAAATAAAACATAAAGTTAAAAGCAATTAGGCACTACCTATCCGTCTTTCGAGTTCCACAGCTTTCTCAGCTGCCTTCGTTGCTTCTCTTGTATCGTGAGTATTTTTTCGCTCTTTTTTAGTATCTCGTGGGCTATCCCTCGGCCGCCATTTTTCCAAATGTCAGTAAAGAATTTTCCGCCAACTAAGCTTGCTTCGGCCGAGGGATCCTTCGTGTCATCAATAGAGAAAGCAACTTCGGCTTGGGCCAGAATCTTCACATGTTCGCATCCTGCTTTCTCCAAAATAGCCACAATTCCCCTGGCACCTGAGAAGGCGCAGACATCTCCACGACCACTCAAAACTTCCTCAAAGGCTTCGGCTTCGCCGTTGATCCATTCGATTGGACCTTCGGGATCGCCCAGTACGAAGTTGTCTTCATTAGAATACGCGCCAATATTGGCGAAGCTGGTTTTTATATTCTGTACACATGCTACAGATTTTTCATAGCATCTTTATTTTGAAGAACGAAGCTCCACAACTGTTTTTTCCTAGTAATTTTTCCAGTAGTCACTGGCGTCTCGGTCAGCTTCGGCGACAGCACATTTTAACTTCGCTTCAGCCAGCTGTTTCCGAAGATCTTCAATTTCGCACTTCTGGGCTTCAGCTTGGGCTTTGGAAGTAGCTTCGTCTTCTTTTATTTTATTCAACAATGAGTTTAATATTTTATCTTTTTTAAGACCTTCGTTCCTTAGTTCAATTACTTCTGAATGAAGGTTGTTCAAAGCTACAGTGCATCCTTCGTCTTCAGCACTTTTTTGCGCCCTGAGGGCGTTGCTAAGAATCAGGCTCTGCAAAAGGAAGTGTGGTATTAAGTATAAGAAAAAAAACAAATCTTAGTTTTTAATACAAAAAATTCATTCTCATACCTTTAAGCTGTTGTATGCTAAGCTGTCGGCCAATTCATCTTTTGATAACACTGAGAGCCCGTCTTCTAGCGTCGGGAATCCGAAGCTTCTGTCCATCTCCCGGCAGACAGAGATCTCCTTGTTGTCTGGGAGACAGTACAAAAGGTCTTCTTCTCCGCTGCCGTTGAATATCAACACCCCTTTTGGACATTTCAGTCTCTGGGCATAATATTGAGCTTCTCGCTTTTCTTCTGCAGATAACCTTTTTCCCGAAGCATGTCGTACAATATAATCCAGAGTTTCGGAAGATGCTTCGGGAATAGGAGTGGCAGATTTTTCAGGCAGAATTTGTTCTGCAGATTCTTTTTTCGCTTCTTCTTCTCCGATTTCCAAAGATTTCTCCTTGGCGGGCTCTGAGGGCCCAGCTTCGGTTTCGGCATGACTTTGTGCAGCTTCGGCTTCAGTTTGTTTTGTCTCAATTCGCGTTTTTGAAGCTTCGACTGTTTTCCCTGGAGTGGTGCTTGAAGACTTTATTGTCTCTAGCACATCTAGTACATTGACCATCCTTTTTCTCTTCGGAGTTGCCGTGAGATCTTTTTGTGCCTTCGGCACTGACATTCCAGCCGAAGGGCTTATAACTTCTAATATCTTTGTTTTCTCGGCCTCTATCTCTTCAATATTATCGGCCTTCGGCATCATAGCCGGCTCTTCATTCTTCTGTGTAAGAGCAGGAACTTTGGCTTCAGTAGCCGAAGAGGTCTCACCACCAAATTCGGGCACTATGGCTGGTTCAATGAAGCGCGGTCGGTGAGTAAGGACCTTCACCTTTTTCCTCTTTGGCGCGGGCTCACTTAGAGCAGCTGAAGCATCACCATTCCCAAAAGTTGCACTTTTTCTCTTTTGCCCTTTCAGTGGGTAGCGGTAATCAGGGTACACAAACCCAATGGCATCGAAAACTCTATTCAGCCTATTCTTCTTCCGGCCTCCGAAGGCCGCAGATAACGCGTTATCTTCTGCCTTTGAATATGGCCCAAGCAGTTCATCGCTTGTAGCTTCGATACATTTCAGCCAATCATCATCTGGCTCAATAAACTTACCTTCATATCTGAAGGTGTATTTCAACCTAACCAGCCCACCTTCGTCAGGCTTGCTGATAGTTTCCTTTGGCATTTCCCATTTCTCTACAAGTGGCCACACTCTGAAGGCTATGTGCTCCTGGACTAAATCTCTCGTCCCGATGAAAGAGCAAACTATGCCAAAGGCCTTTCGGCATTCTTCGGCTGCTTCATCAATTTCCACCTTCGGTTTCCAAAGGCCAAAACGCTGCCAGATAGGGTGCATAATGATCTCCTTAATATCCTCTCGTGCTTTTAAATCATTTTTTTACATAGAACCATTCCTTCATTCAATCTCCGGGCCATCTCTTCCGAAAAGTCGGCACGGGGCAGCTTGACCCAGAACGAGCAACGAAGCTATAGCAGCCAAAATTATTATGGTATTGCTCTTTGCCCCAAGGTTTCGTCTCATATAACAGTTCGTGCATACTGCATAAACTTTTTGCATTTGGCTCCAAGCCCTGACTCCTCACAGCCCAGACAAAGATTCCCATCCTTATGATTGCTTCGGGAGTAATTTGATGAAGGTAAACCTGATATATTTTCAAAACTTCAACCACAAAAATGCTTAGGGGGAACCGAAGCCCAGCCTTGAAGAAGCTTCGGAAGATCACGACTTCATTCTCTTCGGGAGCAGGAGAAGTCCTATCTCCGTTGTCAGCCCTCACGATAGACACACCTCAAAAATATCTTCCCCTCATATTGTCGAGATGACTCTGTTTAATAGTTGATTTTCCGAAAACTGTATGACTTGGTCGCCAAGGTCGATCTTTGGAGTCTTCGCCACCGCTTTCCACATCATAACTATCACTATCACCGGTGTCTTCAGATAAACCTTCCAAAATCTCCCTAGTGATCTTCTCTGTATTTGTCTTTGCTATTGATTCAAGAAACCCAAGATTCTTCTCCTCAGAAAAGGCTCAGCTTCGTTTCGGCAACAGCTTTTTTATCTTCAGACATCTTTAGAAATGTTGAAAAAGTGCTCTCAAGGCCGAAGCTTAGAAAATTTAAAAACTAAGCAAGTGTTGGTGCGCAAGAGCTAAAAATTGAGCAAGCAAGAGCAGATGGCAAAAAGCGTGCCAAATGAGCTCGCGGTGTGCTCTTATTTATACGCCTAGTGTGTTGCAAGTAGGAGGGCCCTGCTTGTCATTCACTGTTGCTATTCTAGCAAAGGGAAGGTGTTTTTTCGGACCTTTGTCTTAGGGCCTTCGTCCAAATCGCAATCTGAATTTATCATTCTAACAAATTAATATTGCGAGGGGCTACTGTTGGGGGCCTTCGGCTTCCAAAGGTCCTTAAAAACATGATTTAACAACGTTTCTGGAGTATAATACATGAACAGGTACCTTCGGACATAGGCCAAAACCACAGTGTGAAGAAGCACAAGGAATACGAAGGATGGCACAGAGCCGAAGCTATGCGTAGGGGAGCTTCGGCGTGATAGTAGAAAAGGAAACCGACTTAAAGAGGAAAAGGCTATTTAGACCCCGATGGATTACCATAGATTTATTAGCAAATGTAATGGGCATGAATGTAATTTTACATGGGCTGCGTCCCGTGCCTATAAATAGATGAACAGTGCTCCCGTACTGTTCACGCTGACTTGGCATTTTCTTTTGCGTCACGCTTGTACTTTTACCTTCTTTCAAGCCGAAGGTACTTTTGTAATTTGTTATCATTTCTATTTTGCCATAATAATAAAATAGAAATGAGTTGACGGTAATACATAACTGTTTATATTATCTTCCATATTTCATATGTCTCCTTCGTTATTTGTTTATTATACTGACGAAGGTACGTCCTTCATAACCTTCGTCCGAAAATCGTTATCTCTCAAGGGAAATAATGCTTCGAAGGACGAAGGATTTTAATGTTTAACATCTTCTGTGTTGCCTTGTTCTTAACTCATAGCATTTGAGAACAAGTCCCCAACACCACCCGAGCCGGATCATTACCGGCAACACCCTCGGGGGCTGGGCAACCGCCAGCACCACCCTTAAGGACTGGGTTCTCTGCAACAACAACCTCTAAGGCTGAAGGATTCTCAGTAACCTCCATGGGAATTGAGCGACCTTGACCAACCTCTTGGCTCTGAAGACTGCCTTCCAAGGTCGACGATGCACGAGATGCTACCCGGGATACCTCTAATCCCACATCTGGAGTGTCAGAGTAGACGTCCATCATATCACCATCAGTTGGCTCTAACAGCATATCTTCAGGAACAACATCCTCGATAGCCTGATCAAAATTTGCTATGAATAATTCTTGCAGGCTAACGAGGGCAGACAAAGTTGGAGAAGGAATATCGCTATTCCCCCCACTGACTCTGTAACGCCGACTGTTCTTCCGAATCAATGGGACTTTCTCTTCTTCTTCTTCGTCCTCGTCAACAATACGGACAATAAACGGCGCAGGGTCACACCCATTAGGATTGGCTCTGGTAGGGTCACACCCATTGAGATCAGCTCTTGCAGGGTCACACCCATTGGGATCAGCTCTAGCTGGGTCACACCCATTGGGTTTAGCTCTGGAAGGGTCACACCCATTGGGATCAGCATTAGCAGGGTCACACCCATTGGGTTCAGCTCCAGTAAAGATTTCCACCGGTACTTCTTCAGCAGCAGGAGTAGAAGGGCCAGCACCCTGGTCTAGACATGATACTCACCGAAGCCGTCTCTTCTTCTTCTTCCCCTCGGCAGGTACAGTTGGATGACTAACCTGGCGGAGACGTTTCGAGCGAGTACCCTCAGGCTTTCGGGTGTCCACGGTTCCTTCAAGCTCTGGGATAGTTGCAACAGCCATTGTTTTAGCAGGGACCGAGTCAGAAGAATCCCCAGCCAACATGTCTAGCATAACACTCATCTCTGCATCAGCTGGACTCGTAGGCATCTCAAAGTGAACTTGCCTCTCATCATTGGGAAGATCACTAAGTGAAGCAACCAGGACCTCAATATCTTCAAGAGAGGGTCGCACTCTAAGACCCAAACCACTATCACCGGTAGGACGATTGGACACAAAATCGAAAAAGGACTTAGAAGGTGGCAGATTCCAAGCAGAATATGCAACAGGAGCACCAATATTTGATACTTTGCCCCTCAAGATCATCTCTAGTCGGCTCACCAAATCCACAGCTGGAATCCTCTTGTTGGTAACCTGGGTTGAGTCGGTAACACCACTGTACAAATAAGTCGGATATGCTCTGTCCTTCAGTGGCTGAATATTCTTAAAAACAAAGTCTGCAACCACAGCTTCAGCGGCAGACCTTTCTCCTTCAACAAACAAATTTCAGCAAGCAGAATCTTGGCTTCTGTTATCTCCAAGGCTGTAGGAGACTCAATCCAACTTGGAGTGCGAACATCCGGCTGTCTCCCTGACCGAGGGGGAGGGACTTGCCATGGTTTTCCACAATGAACCACTCTAAGCGCCATCCTTTAATGCTATCCTTAAGTGGGATGTCAAGGTATTCTGTTTTCCTCCCACGGCGCATCTCTAGACTCGCACCGCCCACGAGCTGGTGCTGCCCCCTAGCCATCCCAGGACAACAGTGATACAAATACTTCCACGAACCGAAGTGAGGAAGAATTCCAAGGTAGGCCTCGCACAGATGAGCAAAGACAAAATTTGTAGAATAGATTTGGGATTCAGATGAGTCAGATTCAGATTGTAAAAGTCAAGGAGACCGCGAAAGAAGGGAGAAATGTAAAGAGCAAGGCCGCGGATAAGAAAAGGGATGTAAACAACAGACTCGTGAGTATCGTCTGTCGGGACAGTAACCTCACGACAAATCTGCCAAGAGCAAAGCTCCTTCGGAGGAAGAACTCCGACATTGACAAGGTGGAGAAGATCTGACTCGGAGTCAACAAACATATGATTACCTGCGAAAGGCAACTGGCTGTTGAAATCGATAGGAGGAATGACCGCAGCAGTAGAATTCTGGTTCTTCCGCTTGGGTGCCATCGCAATCTCATCGGTGGACTGAGCAGAAGTGAAATCAAAGGGAAACAGAGGATGTTCGGAGGCAAAAAAGCGAGGCTAGGGCTTAGAACGCAGAGGCATGCGGCGATGTGATATAAATAGGGTTTTCCCGGGTCAGACACCGATTCTAAAAAGCGCTATGTCACCACTCGGCCGTTATTTCTAAAACGCCGACGTGGCTCAACATGACTCGGATGTTACCTCTAAAATGTTGACGACGCCAATCACCACTCGGCCGTTATTTCTAAAACGCCAATGTGGCTCAGCATGACTCGGTTGTTACCTCTAAAACGCCAATGTCGCCAAGCACCACTCGGCTGTTATTTTTAAAACGCCAAGATGGCTCAGCATGGCTCGGTTGTTACCTCTAAAATGTTGATGTCTCCAAGCACCACTTGGCTGCTTCTAAAACACCAACGTGGCCCAGCATGACTCGGCTGTTACCTCCAAAACACCGATGCAATCTAGCATAATTCGGCTGTTACCTCTGAGGACACCAGCAGTAACTCAGTCGTTTTTTCTCAACATAAATGCAGGCAGAATTAAATACGATAGATCAATTACAAGTCGTTGCTCGAGCGTTATCTCTGAGAACAACGGCTGCATTGGGCACAAATACAAGATGTCGATCGACTATAAAGGAACGATGGAAAGGAAAAAGATATGCACAGAACAAGCCGAAGTTTTCTTCACTATATAAAAGGGGAAGTCCTTCCACAAACTTAAAATACCAACCCATTATGAGCCGGTCTTCTCCCCATTTTTCGATACATTACATTACTACATTACATTACTACCTACACTACGCTATACTACTAACTACTACTACATTATTCCACTAATACTACTTCTACTACTATTTATCTATACTAATATCTAAGCCAGTGGCGCTTTGCCACTGGCCTTGCTGCTGCCGCTCTTGCCGTTGCCCTTGCCACCGTCGCCGTCACCATCACAGTCGCCTCTGTCGTCGCCGTCGCCCTCGTCGTCGCCATCACCGTCGCTCTCCTCCTCGAACGAGTTAGAGGAGTTCTCCTCGCCCGAGGAGACTTCTGACTCATCCGAGCTCTCGAGCCCGGAGCGCTCGACGGCCCGGATGTATGTCCACACCTCGGCGGCGATCCCCTAGGAATCGTCTGAGTCATCGAACGATGCCGGGGAGAGGTGTAGAGTGGCGACCCCTCGGACTCGGAGGAAAACTCCTCCTCCGAGTACTCAGAATCGCCAAAGTCCTCCGAGGGAGGGGTCGGCTCGTGCTTCCGCTTGTCACCGGAATGGTGCGACGAACTTTTGCCTTTCTTGCTCTTGCCCATGGTGGAGTAGAAGAGAAGAGAAAAGAGGAGAATAAGCAACAAATGGCAGAGAGATGTGTGAAGACGCCAGTGAAGCAAGCGCTCTATTTATAGAGGAAGAAGGCAACCGCTCATCTCCTACCACGGTCACTGAACAGTCGCAAATATTCAATAAGCAATTCAAATCGTCTGGAAACAAGTTAGGCGACTGACGCCGTTTCACGTAACACGACACCCATTGGGACTCAAGTCAACTGCTTGGACGATATGATTACACCCCGCGGTCACGTCAAGTTACTACTCAGGGGCAGTTTGCTAAACGCTCAGCGCACCAAGCCGTCCCTTGGCTACACCCATTGGGGGGAGGCCCAGGAATTTTCAATAGATTTTTCCAAGCAGTCACATCCATACAGTATACGCAATGAATATATCAAGACTGAAGGAAGATATCGATACAGATCGGAGGAAAGCCAAAAATAGATGCTGAAGTACAAGTCTAATCAACAGAAGCATTGAAGCACGAAGCGAAATGAAGACCAGCCAAGAGCCATCTACCGGACGTCCAATCTGTCGCAGATCAAATAAATTTCAAACCTAACAGGACATGGGTAGACCGCGTTGTTGATCTCAAAGGCAACACCATATGCTGATCTCTAAAGCATAAAGCTGATGATATAATGCTGAATTCTAAGGCATTCGACGAAGATAAAAGGATGATTTCTAAAAGCATGAGATGAAGACCTTTGAGTGGATTATTTTTAGTAATCCACTCAAAGCTCGGGGGCTACAACCATTGGGTGTACCTCCAGTGCACCCAATGAATCATTAACCCCAAAAGACAGAATGTTGATCTCTAATGCATGAACTAACGATAAAATGCTGATTTCCAAAGCATTAGACGAAGATAAAACAATGCTAATTTCTAAGGCATGAGATGAAGATAAAGAGGATTCCTAAAAAAGCATGAGGTGAAGACCTTTGAGTGGATTATTTTCAGTAATCCACTCAAAGCTCGGGGGCTACACCCATTGGGTGCACCTCCGGTGCACCCAATGAATCCTAAACCCTAGAGAGTAGAATGCTGATCTCCAAAGCACAAGCCCAAGACAGTGCACCGATTTCTGAAGAATAAAGTGAAGACCGATGAATAATGACATGAGAGGATAATAGAAGATCGTTTTTACCGAGTTACTCAGAGTTCAGAAGCAACAACTCGACAGGCCTATTTTCAAAGCATTCCTAACCAATATCAAAAACTACTAGCTGGACCTCGAATCTTTGGGCCGATTATTTCAAAATCAACTCAAAGATTGGGGGCTTGTGGGGGATAGATATCCCCTGGGTCCACTAGAAGGCTAGAAGACCTCGGGAAAGGCCTTGGGCCCTTTGTTTCGCAAGGCCATCCCTTCGTGGGCCTGGGAGGAATGTCTGGCAGAATGGATCAGCGTAAGATTGGATCAACTCGAGCCCAGACGGCCTAATGAATTCAAGCATTATCCACAACAGTGATCTGATTCTCCCGCTCTGAGGCCTCAGGCATCGGAGCTGAATGATGATAAGTCGGCAGAATAATAGGAAGATAAGCTTGGTCGGTTCACTATTACTTAGGCGCACGTTATTATCATATCTGCATGTAACGCCCCATGGTCGAGTATATAAGGCCTAGGGGGCACCCCCTCGAACTCAACTCACTCATTAGCCATCTACTCAGCTCTCTAGCATCTCTGGTACTAGAGAACTCCCCTGTAACCCACCACATAAAAGATCCACACTAGGACGTAGGGTGTTACGCATCTTAAAGCAGTCCAAACCTGTACAAGATTGTCTACTGTCTCTCGTGCATCTGGCACAAACCATCGAGCTACAGTCGGTAACACCGTCCTACTCCAAAAAGCACCTCGAGGGGCAACCCTGGGTGCGCGGTCAGACCCAAAACACCGACAACATCTCTTCTCGTTCCTGGCGCATCTCCTGGCGTTCTTGCTGCATCTAAGCATGCATATCAGCCGTAGTGTCCGCTATTTGTTGCATCATCCTCATCTGAGCTGTAACCATTGGGTCAACTCCTGCTGGTGGAGGCGGTGGTGGAGGATCCATCTCTGCTGGTTGTTGCTGGGGTTGTCTAAATATCCTCCGAGTGTGTCGATTGGGAGGTAAATCAATGCCACCACCCTTCCTGGTATTGACCATCTGAGTTAGAAACATATGGTATGGTAAGAGAATAGTAGACAAGGTAGGTAGTTACGAATCATGTTACTTTGGGGGATTTATTAGCTAAGCATATTCGTGATTTGCCTACTAAAGCTAATTCATTAACTTATAGTGGTACATGCTAAGATGTCCATATATAATATTTCAATCAGTCAAACAAGCAAATCAGATATTTATCATCAGGACAATCAACCAACATTTTAAAATAGAGAAAATAGTTTTATTTTTGTCTTAGGTTCCCTATCTCTTAAGAATGTAATAAATGTAGGATTCCAAGGTGTGAAATCCATCTTGTCTTAAAGTAGAAAAGGTAAGAGTAATCAGAGTATGACAGCAAAAGGTGAGACAGGATCAAGATAAGATAAGTATAGAAAGAATCAGAGTAAGGTAAGTAGATAAGGGTTTTGTCCATTTCTATCTAGGTTTCGTCCAACAGTCAACATTTGCTCTGATACCACTTCTGTCACACCCGAGCTTTAAGGAACAAAGCCGGGTGCATCTCATACGTGCGCCAAGAAGACAACATATACAATAACAAAGTGTATAGAGATAAATGTCACAATAACATCAGAGTGATTATTACATAGCGGAAGTCTTATTACAAAATAAAAGATAAATATAAAACGACTTAAGGATCGTCCTTGGCGCAAGAGTCAACTTGGAAACACCACCTAGATCAGATCAAACTCCTCGCTTCGTGGCTCCTCCTGAACCACCTGTTCTTCTCCTGTGGGGGGTGTTAGACAGCAAGGGTGAGCTCACACATGATCATAGCTCAACAAGTTATGGGGAACCAGTGGCATGAACTCACCAAAGGTGGGAGTTCATATGATGTGTAAGGCTAATCAACAACAGGGGTTAAAGCTGAGCATTGCTTTTAAGTAGTTGGTCAAAATTTTATTAGGAGTTACTAAATGTAAGTAAATACCAAACCTTAATAAAGTAATAGAACAAAATTAATAATAATCCCATGCATATGCAAATGACAAATTGAATTTAAGTTCCATAAATATTCATCAGAGAGTCCTGAGCTGCTCATGACCGTGAGCACGGCTAGTATACCAGTTTTACACTCTGCAGAGGTTGTACCCTGTACCCACAAGTCATGTTACCCATCTGCCAAGGGACCGCGACTCCCATACACCTCTACCAAGGAAGCGAGGCAGGGCAACACTACGAGGCCTTTACAAAGTTCCACTAGCTTCCGAAAACCCGCTACAGTTTGTGGGAAGAGCACTTGCAAGAATCCCCGTCTGACCGCCATCGCAACAAAATCAACCCGAGAACCTCCTTGCATGCAACCCCCCTACTGCCCTTGCCCCTTTCAGGTAAGGTAGTCTTCCACTAGCTTTCCTAATTAGTCAGCCAAGGGCGTCCCATTAAACCCTTGTGGTGTCACATGTTTCTCAAGTAAAGCTCCATGTTCCAATTAACATTAATGATCTTGACATGAACATAAATAGAATAACAAAATAACTGGAACATGGATATAAAAATATTATCCCAAAACCATGTAAAGCAATAGCAAAACTACCCAAGTGATTCAGGGATAACAAGGTAACATGGATAAACAGACTAGGGTGACCTATTGGGTCCCATCAAAATTAAGTCTATGCATGGTAAATGATTATAAGGAACATTATTGGATAACAAAAGTGAATCAAGGACACAACTTGCCTTCAATGAGCTCCTGCTCAGCAACTTCTATCTGCTGGTCACCAGGATCCTCAGTCATAGGTTCTTCTACTCGCCACAATACAAACAAGCATAGTATGTAGAAAAAATTGACATCACACCAAACATGTAAACAAAATACACAGTAAGAATCTACACATTAAAATAAAATCCTAGGAACAGGAATCATAATTTTTCGATTTATAGTTTTTAAGATATGAATTTTCAAAGGTTTTATGTGCTTAAAATAGGATTAAGTGAGAAATAGATTTTAATTTTGTTTTCATGTCAAAATAGATAATCTAAGTGATAGAGAATAATATTACAAAATTTTAGAAACTGGAATGGGTTAATTTGGAGCTCATATGAATTTTCTATGAATTATTCAAATTCTAGTACTCAATTATATAAAAAAACCTATTTTCTAATTCCTTTATTCAATTTGTCATGGCACTGGACTGGGCCTCAAATCCTGGAAAGTCCAGGGGTCTCGGGGTAATAATTCTAAGACACAGGGAACACTTCTAGTTGGACTGCGTGTTGATTCTAACATTGATCAGGGGTTCTTTTGCATAATACGCTAGCCGAAGGGGTATGGGGACACTACGGCCGTCCGATCAGAAACCGGCCGCCAGGATTAGACCTACATATCATACGAATCGGTACTCAATTTCGATCGGTGGATCGGGATCCGATGGCCACGATTTAAAACACCCCTAACCGCATCTGCATCAGCCATGACTAATCAAGCGGCCTAGATTTCCCCCATACGGTGGCCCGCTATGGACGGTTGATCGGTCCATCGACCGCCCACAGTGTCTCTTCCTAACCGAAGTGCCTAGGTAGCAAAACTCCGCCCACCCTCCGACGAGCTCGCCGGAGTTGAGCGATTCTCCTCCCTACCGGCGACCCACTACACCGGCAACCAGTCCTGACTAACGCGACAGCGATAGAGAAATAGAGGAACGTCGTTTTACCTTGGTTCGCGATGGCGATGACTCGATCCACGGTACAGGGTGTCACGGACGGCATTGGAGATCCCAGTGAAGAGTTCCCGGGGGTTGCAGAGATCAATCCCGAACGCGACACGATGGAGGTCTTTCCCCTAGACCTAGTGGTGGCCGCGAACACCTCACGAGGCGTGGACGACGGTGTAACAGAGAATTCCACCGCTGCGGCAGCGGTATTTTTCCCTCCCTATGCAACAACGCAATCCTTTCTCGGTGGCAGCGGAAAGAGGAGAAGGCATAGGGAAGAGAGAGAGAGAGAGAGAGGGGTCTCGAGTCCGCTTTTTGAAGCCGATGCGTGGTGGAGTCATGAGCAGTGGAGATCCAGGACACCGACAGCAAAATCGGAGTTCAGTTGTGGCGCGGCGCGATTTTACCGGAGGTCGGGGATGACATCCGGGCCCTACGCGTAAGTGACGGAGCAGTGAGGAGCGCGCGCGCGGTGAACAAGCGCCGAGGCCACCCGTGCAGGCGTGCATACTGGGACGAAATCCTCTTCTGAGGCCCATCCAAGTTGAGTTATTTTCCTTTTTTTTCTTTTTCAAATTTAGATTTTCCTTTCTATTTGAATTCAAAATTCAAATTTAATCCTGTGGTAAATCTTCGTCAAATTAAGAGTATAGTTTTGCACATACTATTATTACCTTTATTTATAATATTTATTTTGTATATATATTTTCTTTTCTTTCCCCACTTCTAAATTCTAGATTTTCTGTTTATATTCTAAATTCCAGAATTTCTGTTTAGAATTTAAATTCCACTTTGACCTTTAATATATTTCTTGTCATTTTATGTTGTCACAAAATGCACACCAAATAAAATCCCAGCATGGTGCATGTATTATTTGTGGGTGTCTTTTGTCATTTATTTATTTGTTTAATTGTGATGTTCACAGGAAATGATAAATATAGATAACCCATATATATATAAAGGAATATAATTTCTATTTTTAGACTTCTCTTACAAAGTGGGTATTACACATGGCATGGCATATGACGACACTAGACACACAGACATGGCTAAGAGGGGAGGTTCCTGGATTGGGATTGACCGACGAGGACGTCAGTCTTCTAAGGGGGGTGGATTGTGATATCCTGGCCCCTGGGATGGGATATCCTAGCCCAAGGCTTAATAGAATTAATAGAGTAATCATATCAACAAGGTGCATCTTGTTTTTCGGAAGCCTATCTCGAAAGAACCTCTAGGTTAAGCGTGCTTGGCTTGGAGCAATTTGGGATGGGTGACCGATCGGGAAGTTTTCTCGTGTGCGCATGAGTGAGGACAAAGTGCGTACAAAAGACTTGTGTTGGTCTGTGGGGACAATATATGATCCTAGTGAGCTGCCAGTAGTATGTACCGCTGGTCCAGGGATTGGACGGGGTGTTACAAGTGATATCAGAGCCGACCCTCGCGGTTTCACGGGTGTGTGTGGGTTAGGGGTTCGGGTATATGGCGCATGGTGCATGTGGGCCCAGAGTTGTCACATGGCATGGCATATGACGACACTAGACACATAGACGTGGCTAAGAGGGGAGGTTCCTGGATTGGGGTTGACCGACGAGGACGTCAGTCTTCTAAGGGGTGTGGATTGTGATATCCTGGCCCTTGGGATGGGATATCCTGGCCCAAGGCTTAATACAATTAATAGGGTAATCATATCAACAAGGTGCATCTTCTTTTTCGGAAGCCTATCTCGAAATAACCTCCAAGTTAAGCGTGCTTGGCTTGGAGCAATTTGGGATGTGTGACCGACCGGGAAGTTTTCTCGAGTGCGCATGAGTGAGGATAAAGTGCGTACAAAAGACTTGGGTTGGCCTGTGGGGACAATATATGATCCTAGTGAGCTGCAGGAGTAAGTACCACCGGTCCAGGGATTGGACGGGGTGTTACACCTGCATAGAGATGCTAGCAAAACAGAAGTAGCTTGGGCATTTTTATGTATTTGCTCATTAATGAATACAGTATTGTCAGTGCTATCGAAATGCATTCCATTTTCAACAATTTCCCAAATACTAGGATGGAGAAAAAATAAGTGACTATGCATTTTATGACTCCAAAATGAATAGTCCTCTCCATCAAAGTGTGGTGGTTTTCCAAGTGGAATAGATAATAAATGGGCATTCAAATTATATGGGATGCGATAATAATCAAAAGAATAGTTTTGATTAACCGTTTTCTTTTTCGACGAAGAGTCTTCGTCGTTGTCATCGCTTGGTGAAGAGGAGGAGGCGTCGCTATCGTAGTAGATGATCTTCTTTATGCGCCTCTTCTTGTTTCCATCCCACATCTTGTGACTTGAGCCTGAGTCAGTGGGCTTGTCATCTTTTGGCTCGTTGACATAGAGGGTCTCCTTCTCCTTGTCGTTGATCATCATCCCCTTACCTTTAGGATCCATCTCTTCGGGCGGTTAGTCCCTTAATGAAGAGTACGGCTCTGATACCAATTGAGAGCACCTAGAGGGGGGGGGTGAATAGGTGATCCTGAAAAAATCAACTTTAAATGGTACAAACTTGGTTTATGAAATGTTAGTGAAATCAAAACTAAGGTGTTATGACTAGAGAGAGAGGTGACTTCTTCACTCAATTGATCTTCACAAAGTGATTATTAAACATAGAGCAATTATAGAGTGAGTAGAAGCAGAGAGAATCACACAAGAATAACAATAGGTGACACAACGATTTTTATCCCGTGGTTTGGCCAAGTAGAACGCTTGCCTACTTCCTCGTTGTGGCGTCCTAATGGATGAGAGTTGCACTCAACCAATTTCAAGTGATCCAGTGATCCACTTGAATATTATAGTAGATGTTCCCTTTGTGAGGAATCTCCACAAGTTGGAGTCGCTCACCCTTACAATATTAATCTCAATAAAAACCACAAGAGTAAGGGAATAGAAACACTTGCAAGAGCTAGAGTCGCAGCAACAACACACACACAAGTCAAGAAGAGAGCACACAAAAACAGCGCAGCGAGTTCACAACTCAATAAGTGCTCAAATCTCAATCACAATGATTCAGATGCGTGCTTGCGGAGTCTAGGCATCTTAGGATGTTCAATGGAGGCTTAGTGTGTTGCTCCATGTGCCTAGGGGTCCCTTTTATAGCCCCAAGGCAGCTAGGAGTCGTTGGATGTCCATTTGGTAGGCAATTCTTGGCTTGTGTCAGTTGGCGCACCGGACAGTCCGGTGCACCACCGGACATGAACAATACGCGATTTCTTTCCTTCTTTGGCGAAGCCGACCGTCGAACCCTCGGTCCACTTGGCAGACTGGACACTGTTCAGTGCGGCGTAGTGACCGTTGGCTCTGGCCACGCGTCGCCCGTTGATCGTGCTGCCGACCGTTGGCGTGGGCGCTATTTGCACACCGGATAGTTCGGTGAATTTTAGCCACGACATCCTTGGCGATTGCCGAGAACAGAGAGTTCATCGCTGAACCAGCCTGTGCACCAGACACTGTCCAGTGCACACCGGATAGTTCGGTGCACCGTATGCTGGTGCAAGTCTGGCTAGACTTAGCCAAACTTCTCTAGTCCAATCTCATTTGACTTAACAAGGTTCCTAGCACTTAGAGGAATGAATATATTAGTACCAACAATAATTCACTAAGGCTAGAGTCATACCTTGATTCTTGATTTGCATCTCTTTAGCACTTAGCAAATATCAACCAAAACAACATGTGTTGGGCATCTAACCACCAAAACATTTATAGAAATGGCCCAAGGGCACATGTCTCTTTCAGTCCGATCCACACCCAATGTCCAAGATTAAATATATGTGATGCCTAAACGTGTAATCCACGGCGATCATCAGATCCGAAATCAACGGATGAAGAACGATCGTGCCCCTATCTGACCTAACTTGTCCATTACCGAATCGACGTCATAGATCTAATTGAGCGAAACGGTGCCCCCAGATCTAATCAGAACCATGCCCTTAGATCCAACGGCCTCGCGAGCTTCTCCCTCACCAGCGCCCAAGCAGCAGTAGCGCCGCCCAACCCACGACAGCGGATGGCCGGAGTTGGCCCTACCCGGCATCCCGAAGCCCTAATCCTATCATGGCTACTTCTATTACGGAGAATGGATTATGACGGCCCTAATTAGATACTCCATACCAGGAATTAATGACTCCATAGCTCCGCCCACGGCGTCAGACGAATCCGCGGGTGCCCGAGGTCGACGGTGAGCAATTCCTCTAGCACCAGTCGCCAATCGCCCCCGAGGATGAGTTGTACACGTTCCGCGTGGTCCCGCGAAGCTCCTGGGCCACCACCGGAATCCCGAGTTTCCTCAACAGTGGATGACGCAGGCGGGTATTCTCTCTCCATTGGTTCGACCCTAACCTCACAGCGGCGGCGAGAATAGAGGTTGGGGCATGAGAAAACGGTAAGTGACAACTCCAGGAAGGAAGTCGTAGATATAAGTTCAACTGTTCCGGAGTTCTCGGCCCGAACGCGGTCGTGCGCGGCCAAGTCGGCGTTCTGGTACACGCGCGGGTTCCGCGGAGGAGATGGTTCTGATCGCCCGGACCCGCACGTCATACAGAGCAGTGCTAGCAAGTGCGCGTGCGATGAGCGACTGATAGGAGGGGCCACAGGTCAGCGCGCGAAGGTGCGAGGGTGAATGACTAGTGGGGCTCACCCGTCGGCGCAACACAGAGGGCGCACGACCGAGACGCCAAACTGGGCCGAAATGATAGCGGGTGGCCCAAGTGCACAGTTCTGTTTCTTTTTTTATTCTATTTCAAATTCATTTCTTTTCTTTTTCTAAATTTTGATTTCAAACTTGAATTTAATTTTTATTGTGGGTTTCACACTTTGGGCAATTGCGCAAATTCAAATACTAGCACAAATAATATTTATTTATATATTTTATTTTTATTTACATAGGATTTGTCGGGGACCATAATTCGGGGTACCCCCAAGACTCCTAATCTCAGCTGGTAACCCCCATCAGCACAAAGCTGCAAAGGCCTGATGGGCACGATTCAGGTCAAGGCTCCGTCCGCTCAAGGGACACGATCCCGCCTCGCCCGAGCCTAGCCTCGGGCAAAGAAAGCCGACCCAGGAGGATTCACGTCTCGCCCAAGGGTCCCCTCAAGCAACGGACGCACCTTCGGCTCGCCCGAGGCCCAGTCTTCGTGGAGAAGCAACCTTGGCCAGATCGCCACGCCAACTGACCGTATCGCAGGAGCATTTAATGCAAGGATCGACTAACACCTTATCCTCACGCGCGCTCCTCAGTCGACAGGGCCGAATTGACCGCAGTCACTTCGCCGCTTCACTGACCGAACTGACAGGGAAACAACGCCGCCTGCCCCGCTCTGACTGCTGTGCCACTCGACATAGTGAGGCTGATAGCAGCCAAGTCCAGCCTCGGGCGCCATAGGAAGCTCCGCCTCGCCCGACCCTAGGGCTCGGGCTCAACCTCGACGCCGGACGGTGGACTCCGCCTCGCCCGACCCCAGGGCTCGGACTCAGCCTCGACGCCGGACGGCGGACTCCGCCTCGCCCGACCCTAGGGCTCGGACTCAGCCTCGATCTCAGAAGACGGACTCCGCCTCGCCCGACCCCAGGGCTCGGACTCAGCCTCGACCTCAGAAGACGGACTCCGCCTCGCCCGACCCCAGGGCTCGGACTCAGCCACTACCTCGGAAGACGGACTCCGCCTCGCCCGACCCCAGGGCTCGGACTCAGCCTCGACCTCGGAGGAGCCTCTGCCTCGCGTGACCTTGGGCTCGGACCGACCACGTCATAGGGGGGCCATCATTACCCTACCCCTAGCTAGCCCAGGCTATGGGGAACAAGACCGGTGTCCCATCTGGCTCGCCCCGGTAAACAAGTAATGATGGCACCCTGCGTGCTCCATGACGACGGCGGCTCTCAGCCGCTTACGGAAGCAAGGAGACGTCAACAAGGATCCGACAGCTGTACTTCCACAGGGCTCAAGCACTCCTCCGACGGCCACGACATCACATGAACAGGGTGCCAAAACCTCTCCGACTGCCACGACGGCATGTACTTAGGGCTCTAGCTCCTCTCTGCTAGACACGTTAGCACACTGCTACACCCCCCCATTGTACACCTGGGCCCTCTCCTTACGCCTATAAAAGGAAGGTCCAGGGCTCTCGTACGAGAAGGTTGGCCGCGCGGGAGAACGGGCTGGCGGACAGTCTCTCTCTCTCTCTCTCTCACTCTCCCTCGCGGACGCTTGTAACCCCCCACTGCAAGCGCACCCGACCTGGGCGCAGGACAACACGGAGGCCGCGGGATTCCCCTTTGCTGTTTCTCCCCCCTTCGTGCTCCGTCTCGCGCCGACCCATCTGGGCTGGGACACGCGGTGACAATTTACTCGTCGGTCCAGGGACCCCCCGAGGTCGAAACGCCGACAGTTGGCGCGCCAGGTTGGGGCCTGCTGCGTGTTGACGAACAACTTCCTGTCAAGCTCCAGATGGGTAGTCTCCAGCAACCTCTCCAACCCGGGACGATGCTTCGTTTCGGGAGTCTTGAGTTCATGTCCCTCGACGACAGCTACGACATGATACTCCTTCCTCCGCCGCGCGACAACGACAATGGCGGCCGTCAGCCCACCCGCCGGCGGCGGAATCGACGACGTCTTCCCCACGTAACGGAAGAGCAACATCCGGGTCTGTCCCGTCACCTTCCCCGCCGACGGAGGAGGAGGCGGGGCAGGCATGGCCAAGCAGGAGGCGGCACCTCGTCGGCTGTCGAGCGAGTCGACGACGCCGGCGCCCCAGCGGGGGACACGTCGGGCGTTGACCTCACGTCTGAGACGAAGACGAGCGTCGTCTCCCTGCAACACGCCAACCCCAAGCAGATGGACGACGCCAGCACGCTCGCGAAGGACTTGCTGGGCGTCAGCCTCGTACCTGAGACAACGGTGCAGTCCGTCCCTGACGCGACTTCGTCACCACCCGTCGATCAAGAGGTACCGTCCGTATCCCATCCCATGCCTTTTAAACTCAGCTGTAACCCACCAAGCGACCCCACTTCGGTGAATGCTTTTATAAAGGCATGTCCAAAACCTCCGGGGTATCATATGCGGTCACCCTGGGACCGACTGACGGCCGTCTCGACCCACGGGCCTTTGGGTTCCGAGGAAGATGACGAGCCCGACTCTGGTTGGGATTTCTCCGGGCTCGATAACCCCAGTGCCATGCGGGACTTCATGACTGCATGTGACTACTGCCTCTCCGATTGCTCCGATAGCAGCCACAGCCTCGGCGATGAGGACTGTGGCCCAAGTCGCGAATGCTTTCACGTCGATCTAGGGGGTCTCGACGAAGGCAACCATCTTGGTATGCCGGAGGACGGTGATCCCCCTAGGCCTGCGCCTCGCGTTGACATCCTTTGGGAGCTAGCTGTGGTCCCAGTCCCTGCGAGGGGTCAGGACGCACAGCTCGAGCAAATCCACGAGGTACAGGCCAGGCTCGACGAGGAAGCAGGACAACTTGTGCAGCTTTGGCAAAATAGCGGGCAGGAGTGGGCAGGCCGAGCACCGGCCGGAGAAGCGCGTCATCTGCCCCAGGACGTCCAGCACCGCATCGCCGACGATGCCAAGGCGAGGCTACCCCCGGCTTCCAGTGGGGTCGGCCAGAACCTGGCTGCAGCAGCGATACTACTCCGAGCGATGCCGGAACCATCCACCACCGAGAGGCGGCGCATCCAGGGAGAGCTCAAGAATCTCCTGGAAGATGCCGCGGTCCGACGGGCCGAGAGCTCTGCCTCCCGAAGGCAGGGGTACCCCCCGGAGCATCGCGCCGCGACTTCCCAGTTCATACGGGAAGCCTCGGTCCACACTGGGCGCACGCGGAACACAGCGCTTGTGGCCCCGGGTCGCCTCGGCAATGAGCACCACCGCCGCGACCGTCGAGCCCACCTCGACGAGAAGGTGCGCCGAGGCTACCACTTCAGGCGTGGGGGACGCTACGACAGCGGGAAGGATCGGAGCCCCTTGCCCGAACCACCCGGTCCGCGAGCTTTCAGCCAGGCCATACGACGGGCACCGTTCCCGACCCGGTTCCGAACCCCGACTACCATCACCAAGTACTCGGTGGAGTCAAAGCCGGAATAGTGGCTCGCGGACTACCGGCTGGCCTGCCAGCTGGGTGGAATCGACGATGACAACCTCATCATCCGCAACCTTCCTCTGTTCCTCTCCGAAGCCACCTGAGCCTGGCTGGAGCATCTGCCTCCTGCGCAGATCTCCAACTGGGACGACTTGGTCAAAGCCTGCGCCGGCAACTTCCAGGGCACACACGTGCGCCCTAGGAACTCCTGGGATCTACGAAGCTGCCGCCAGCAGCCGGGAGAGTCCGCGAGGGACTACATCCGGCGATTTTCGAAGCAGCGCACCGAGCTGCCCAACATCACCGACTCGGATGTCATCGGTGTGTTCCTCGCCGGCACCACTTCCCGCGACCTGGTGAGCAAGCTGGGTCGCAAGACTCCCACCAGGGCGAGCGAGCTGATGGACATCGCCACCAAGTTCGCCTCTGGTCAAGAGGCGGTCGAGGCCATCTTCTGGAAGGACAAGCAGCCTCAGGGGCGCTAGCCGGAAGACGTCCCCGAGGCGTCCGCTCAGCGCGGCGCGAGGAAGAAGGGCAAGAAGATGTCGGAAGCGAAACGCGATGCCGCCGACGCAGACCTTGTCGCCGCCGCCGAGCACAGGAACCCTCGGAAGCCTCCCGGAGGCGCCAACCTGTTCGACAAGACGCTCAAGGAGTCGTGCCCCTATCATTAGGGATTCGTCAAGCACACCCTTGAGGAGTGCGTCATGCTTCGGCGCTACTTCCACAAGGCCGGGCCACCGGCGGAAGGTGGCAGAGCCCACAACAACGACAAGAAGGAGGATCACAAGGCAGAGGAGTTCCCCGAGGTCCACGACTGCTTCATGATCTACGGTGGGCAAATGGCGAACGCCTCGGCTCGGCACCGCAAGCAAGAGCGCCAGGAGGTCTGCTCGGTAAAGGTGGCGGCGCTAGTCTACCTAGACTGGTCCGACAAGCCCATCACCTTCGACCAGGGCGACCACCCCGACCGCGTGCCAAGCCCAGGGAAGTACCCGCTCGTTGTAGATCCCGTCATCGGCAATGTCAGGCTCACCAAGGTCCTCATGGACGGAGGCAGCAGCCTCAACATCATCTACGCCGAGACCCTCGGACTCCTGCAGATTGATCTGTCCTTGATCCAGGCTGGTGCGGCACCTTTTCACGGGATCATCCCCGGGAAACGTGTCCAACCCCTCGGGCAACTCGACCTGCCCGTCTGCTTTGGGACTCCCTCCAACTTCTGAAAGGAAACCCTCGCGTTCGAGGTGGTCGGGTTCTGAGGAACCTACCACGCGGTGCTGGGGAGGCCATGCTACGCCAAGTTCATGGCCGTCCCCAACTACACCTAGCTCAAGCTCAAGATGTCGGGCCCCAACGGGGTCATCACTGTCGGCTCCACGTACCAACACACGTACGAATGCGATGTGGAGTGCGTGGAGTACGTCGAGGCCCTCGCCGAATCCGAGGCCCTCATCGCCGACCTGGAGAGCCTCTCCAAGGAGGCGCCAGATGCGAAGCGCCACGCCGGCAACTTCGAGCTAGCTGAGATGGTTAAGTCCGTCCCTCTCGACCCCAGCAACGACGCCTCCAAGCAGATCCGGATCGGCTCCGAGCTCGACCCCAAATAGGAAGCAGTGCTCGTCGACTTTCTCCGTGCGAACGCCGAAGTTTTTGCGTGGAGTCCCTCGGACATGCCTGGCATACCGAGGGATGTCGCCGAGCACTCGCTGGATATCCGAGCTGGAGCCCGACCCATGAAGCAGCCTCTGCGCCGATTTGACGAAGAAAAGCGCAGAGCCATAGGCGAGGAGATCCACAAGCTGATGGCTGCAGGGTTCATCAAAGAGGTATTCCATCCCGAATGGCTTGCCAACCTTGTGCTTGTGAGAAAGAAAGGAGGGAAATGGCGGATGTGTATAGACTATACTGGTCTAAACAAAGCATGTCCGAAGGTTCCCTACCCTCTGCCTCGCATCGATCAAATCGTGGATTCCACTGCTGGGTGCGAAACCCTGTCTTTCCTCGATGCCTACTCAGGGTATCACCAAATCAGGATGAAAGAGTCCGACCAGCTCGCGACTTCTTTCATCACACCCTTTGGCATGTACTGCTACGTTACTATGCCATTCAGTTTGAGGAATGCGGGTGCGACATACCAAAGGTGCATGAACCACGTGTTCGGAGAACACATTGGTCGAACGGTCGAGGCTTATGTCGATGACATCGTAGTCAAGATGAGGAAAGCCTCCGACCTCCTTTCCGACCTTGAAGCGACATTCCAGTGTCTCAAGGCGAAAGGCGTAAAACTCAATCCTGAGAAGTGTGTCTTCGGAGTCCCCCGAGGCATGCTCCTGGGGTTCATCGTCTCCGAGCGGGGCATCGAGGCCAACCCGGAGAAAATCGCGGCCACCACCAACATGGGCCCCATCAAGGACTTAAAAGGGGTACAAAGGGTCATGGAATGCCTTGCGGCCCTGAGCCGTTTCATCTCGCGCCTTGGCGAAAGAGGCCTGCCTCTGTACCGCCTCTTAAGGAAGACCAAGCGCTTCACTTGGACCCCCGAGGCCGAAGAAGCCCTCGGGAACCTAAAGGTGCTCCTCACAAGCACGCCCATCCTGGTGCCCCCCGCTGCCGGAGAAGCCCTCTTGATCTACGTCGCCGCTACCACTCAGGTGGTCAGCGCCACGATCGTGGTCGAGAGACGAGAAGAGGGGCACGCATTGCCCGTCCAGAGGCCGGTCTACTTCATTAGTGAAGTACTGTCCGAGACCAAAATCTGCTACCCGCAAATTCAGAAGCTACTGTATGCGGTAATTCTGACGCGGCGAAAGTTGCGACACTACTTCGAGTCTCATCCGGTGACTGTGGTGTCATCCTTCCCACTGGGGGAGATCATCCAGTGCCGAGAGGCCTCGAGTAGGATTGCAAAGTGGGCGGTGGAGATCATGGGCGAGACTATCTCGTTCGCCCCTCGGAAGGCCATCAAGTCCCAAGTCTCGGCGGACTTTGTGGCTGAATGGGTCGACTCCCAGCTTCCAGCAGCTCCGATCCAACTGGAACTCTGGACAATGTTTTTCGACGGGTCGTTGATGAAAACAGGAGCGGGCGCGGGCCTGCTCTTCATCTCACCCCTCGGGAAGCACCTCAGCTACGTGCTGCGCCTCCATTTCTCGGCGTCCAACAATGTGGCCGAGTATGAGGCTCTGGTTAATGGGTTGTGTATCGCCATCGAGCTAGGGGTCCGACGCCTCGACTCTCGTGGCGACTCACAGCTTGTCATCGACCAAGTCATGAAGAACTCCCACTGCCGCAACCCGAAGATGGAAGCCTACTGCGATGAGGTTCAGCGCCTGGAGGACAAGTTCTTCGGGCTCGAGCTCAACCACATCGCCCGACGAAATAACGAGACTGCGGACGAGCTGGCTAAGATAGCCTCGGGGCAGACAACGGTCCCTTCGGACGTCTTCTCCCGAGACCTACATCAACCCTCAGTCAAGACCGACGACACGCCCGAGCCCGAGAAAGTCTCGGCCCTACCCGAGGCGCCCTCGGCTCAGCCCGAGGCACCCTCGGCTCGGCCCGAGGCGCCCTCGGCCCCCGAGGGTGAGGCACTGCGTGTCGAGGAAGAGCGGAATGGGGTCCCGCCTAATCGAGACTGGCAGACCCCGTACCTGGAATATCTCCACCGAGGAGAGCTACGCCTGACCGAGTCGAAGCTCGGCGACTGGCGCGACACGCCAAGTCGTTCGTCTTGCTGGGTGATGGGAAGGAGCTCTACCACCGTAGCCCCTCAGGCATCCTCCAGCGATGCGTATCCATCGCTGAAGGTCAGGAGTTATTACGAGAAATACACTCGGGGGCTTGCGGTCACCACGCAGCACCTCGGGCCCTTGTTGGAAACGCCTTCCGACAGAGTTTCTACTGGCCAACCGCGGTGGCCGACGCCACTAGGATTGTACGCACCTGCCAAGGGTGTCAATTCTACGCAAAGCAGATCCACCTGCCCGCTCAGGCTCTGCAAACAATACTCATCACCTGGCCGTTTGCTGTGTGGGGTCTGGACCTTGTCGGTCCCTTGCAGAAGGCACCCGGGGGCTACACGCACCCGCTGGTCGCTATCGACAAATTCTCCAAGTGGATCGAGGTCCGACCCCTAAACAGCATCAGGTCCGAATAGGCGGTGGCGTTCTTCACCAACATCATCCATCGCTTTGGAGTCCCGAACTCCATCATCACTGACAACGGCGCCCAGTTCACCGGCAGAAAGTTCCTGGACTTCTGCGAGGATCACCACATCCGGGTAGACTGGGCCGCCGTAGCTCACCTCATGACGAATGGGCAAGTAGAGCGTGCCAACGGCATGATTCAACAAGGACTCAAGCCGCAGATCTGCAACGACCTCAACAAGTTCGGCAGGCGATGGATGAAGGAACTCCCCTCGGTGGTCTAGAGTCTGAGGACAACGCCGAGCCGAGCCACGGGCTCCACGCCATTTTTTCTAGTCTATGGGGTCGAGGCCATCTTGCCCGCAGACTTAGAATACGGTTCCCCGAGGACGAGGGCGTACGATGACCGAAGCAATCGAACCAACTGAGAAGACTCACTGGACCAGCTGGAAGAGGCTCGGGACATGGCCTTACTACACTCGGCGCAGTATCAGCAGTCCCTGCGACGCTACCACGCCCGAGGGGTTCGGTCCCGAGACCTCCAGGTGGGAGACTTGGTGCTTCCGCTACGACAAGACGCCCGAGGGCGCCACAAGCTCATGCCTCCCTGGGAAGGGCCATTCATCATCGCCAAGATTTTGAAGCCCGGAACATACAAGCTGGCCAACAATCAAGGCGAGGTCTACAGCAACGCTTGGAACATCCAACAGCTACATCGCTTCTACCCTTAAGATGTTTTCAAGTCGTTCATACACCTTGTTTACATACGCCAACAAAGTCTAACCGTCAAGGAAGGGTCAGCCTTGCCTCAGCAAAGACCGACCCTCCCTCGGGGGCTAGAAGGGGGGCACCCCCTCTGCGTCAAAATTTTCCTCGGAAAAATTCTTCCACCAAAACGACTTTCGCGTCTCCTGGCTATATCAGTAACAGGACCCCAAGAAACGAATAAGAGTGCATGTAAGTGGCAAGGCCGACCTAGCCGAGGGACTTTTACGCCTCCGGGATACGGATACCTCACTCGTCACCTACCACGAAAAATAACTCTTACTTGGGTAAGCAATCCTGCTACTGACGAATGAGTCCGGATACACAAAACAGGAGGAAAAGAGACACAACTTTATATTACGACGATAAAGTGTTCGGGCCTCGGCGGCCGCAAAAGACACATACGCATTCAAAATAAACTGCTCCGGTAGAATCAGGCGTTGCCCGGAGAAGGAGCCGCGCCCACGGCTTCGTTTCCACCCTCGGCGAGATCCGCCCCGGCCTCGGACAACGGCGCAAGCAGAAGGATCTCTGCTTCGAAGGTGGTCGCCAGCACCGCGCTTCGGCCCGCGGCGGCCGCGTCAAGCCTCTAGACTTTGGCCAGGGCAGCTTCATCTTCGTCGGGAAGGCAATACCCCTCGCTGACCTGCTCCAGATCCACGTCATAGTGGGAAGCGAGCACGGCGAAGGCCCGCCTGACGCCATGATGCAGCGCCTCGCGGAGTCTACCGCGAGCGTGGTCATCCAAGGCCTGCAAGCGACTCTGAGGGGAACTCCCCGAGGGGACGTCATCGAGACCAAAGACACGGCAGAAGGACGAGATAGCCTCGGACATGGCCACGTGGTCGGCCTCCCTCTGCTCGGCCGCCTGGGCAAGTGCCTTGGTGGACTCATCGAGGGCAGACTCGAGCTCTGCAAACAGTCAAAGCAGAAGTCTTCAAACACGAGTTGAAGAACGAAGCTGAATCAAAATCATAAAACAGCCAAGACATACCTTCGGCTCGGGAACGCTGCTCCGAGGATGCGGCTTGGGCCACGGCTAGGTCTGCCGCAAGGGCTCCGGCCCGAGCAAATGCCTCGGCTAGCTGGTCTCCAAGGGCCTCAGCCCGGCTTTCAGCCTCGGCGGCCCAGCCCCGAGATTGGTCCCGCTCGCCGATGACCTGGCCAAGCTCCAACTGCTGCCGCTGCGCCCCTACGCGTGCCGCCACTGCCTCCGCTCCCAGATCGACACAGAGCAACCGAAGGTCCGCCACCTCGGCGCTATGTAGCCTCGGCAAGCGTGGTCCTCAGGAACCGCAGCGAACCCCATACATCGGCCTCGCGGCGGATGAACAGCGACTTGCCGGCACTCCAAACCCCCGCTCGTGAAAAGAGACGAAGCTGAGCACATACCCTGGCGGCGGGGACGGGGCGGCTCCGCTCGGAGGGGCCATCCACTCCAGCTGCGGGTCACCAGAGAGAGGACGAAGCAAACCATCGGCTACAAGGGCCTCCAGATCGTCCGCCGTGACGGTGGAGAAAGGCCACGGGTCGCGCGGCGAAACAACGGTCACCCGGTCGGCCATCACCAAGCAGAAGAGATGGCGGCAGAGAGGACAAGGTGTGCAGTTTTCTTTCTCTGGCTATTCCCTCAGGTTGCGGAAACCTAAGTGGGAGGCGAGCAGCAGAGTAAAGAACCGTCACCGGCCCCTCTCCCGAATATATAAAGGCCCAGGCGAGACCCGTTCAACGCTTCGCCCGAACCCACCGCGAGATTCAAAACTCAAAGGCAAGACGCCCGTTCCTCGAATGGCTCGTGCACGCACAACGGCTGCCCCGCGAACCACTCGTCCCGTCGCATTAACTCTGCGACAGGACAGGCGGCACCTTTGGCAGGCGAAGCAGGCGATGCTTCACCTCCGCCATAATGACCACGTCAAAAAAGGTGCGCCACGTCGTTCGATTTCGTATCCTTTTCCTCTTCCTCTTTCTCTTTATTGCTACAGGGACCGGGAAAAGGGATACTCCGAAAGGGATCCTTCTCCGCGAAGGAAGCGGGCCCCGAGCCCTCCTACTGATCAGAGGTTCAAAGGCTGGCCCCTCGGAAGGGTTCGACAACCGCCTCAGAGCACTCGGGCCCCGAGTCCCCCTACTGATCAGAGGTTCGAAGGCTGGCCCCTCAGAAGGGTTCGACAGCCGCCTCAGAGCATGTGGGCTCCGCGCCCACCACTGGTCGGAGGTTCGAAGGTTGGCCCCTCGGATGGGTTCGATAGCCGCCTCAGGCCACTCGGGCTCCGCGCCCACTACTGATCAGGGGTTCGTAGGCTGGCCCCCGAAGGGTTCCACAGCCGCCTCAGAGCACGCAGAGCAAGGGATGACTCTGGGTATGTCCAATACATGGCCGAGGCTCGGGCTACGCTCCCGAGGTACCCTAGGAAATTTCCGAGACCAGTAGGAGCGATTCTGTAACGGAATCCCATCAGAGGGAGGCATCGAGCCCTCGGACCCTATCAAACGGGACCGGGTCCGGCAAATCACCTGCAGGTACTTTTGGAGCGCGCCTCTGGGCCACTAGCCGACCCTTATCGAACGGGGCACGGGCGTCCACTCGGATCACCCGTTAGCAACTCACTGGAGACACCATGTTCGGCGCCCTCCGAGGGCAACATGGCGCTTTCCCCCCTCCTCCTTGCGGAAAGGCGACGCAGGGGCATAGGAAAAAAGCCGAGTCTGTCCTTGACCGTCCTCTCGCTCTGTGCGGAGGCTCGAGGGCTGCTCTCGCAAACCCGGCTCCGGCCAAACCGTTGACAGCTTCAACATACCAGCCCGAGAACTTGGAACCTGACTATGCACCTGGGCTACGGCCAGTTCGCATGAGGGAACAACCAGACCGGCCGAAGCATCACGAAATGTGTTAAGACCTCGAAGGAGTCAAACCACTCCTTCGAGGCCTCGGGGGCTAAAAAAAGTGCGACAAAAGCCTCCAAGCGAGTACTAACACTCCCTTCGAGGCTCGGGGGCTACTGTCGGGGACCATAATTAGGGGTACCCCCAAGACTCCTAATCTCAGCTGGTAACCCCCATCAACACAAAGCTGCAAAGGCCTGATGGGCACGATTTAGGTCAAGGCTCCGTCCGCTCAAGGGACACGATCCCGCCTCGCCCGAGCCCGGCCTCGGGCAAAGAAAGCCAACCCAGGAGGATTCACGTCTCACCCAAGGGTCCCCTCAAGCAACGGACGCACCTTCGGCTCGCCCGAGGCCCAGTCTTCACGGAGAAGCAACCTTGGCCAGATCGCCACGCCAACCGACCGTATCGCAGGAGCATTTAATGCAAGGATCGACTGACACCTTATCCTGATCCGTGCTCCTCAGTCGACAGGGCCGAAGTGACCGCAGTCACTTCGCCGCTTCACTGACCGAACTGATAGGGAAACAGCGCCGCCTGCCCCGCTCCGACTGTTGTGCCACTCTACAGAGTGAGGCTGACAGCAGCTAAGTCCAGTCTCGGGCGCCATAGGAAGCTCCGCCTCGCCCGACCCTAGGGCTCGGGCTCAACCTCGACGCCGGACCGCGGACTCCACCTCGCCCGACCCCAGGGCTCGGACTCAGCCTCGACGCCGGACGGCGGACTCCGCCTCGCCCGACCCCAGGGCTCGGACTCAGCCTCGACCTCGGAAGACGGACTCCGCCTCGCCCGACCCCAGGGCTCGGACTCAGCCTCGACCTCGGAAGACGGACTCCGCCTCGCCCGACCCCAGGGCTCGGACTCAGCCTCGACCTCGGAGGAGCCTCCGCCTCGCTCGACCTCGGGCTTGGACCGACCACGTCACAAGGGGGGCCATCATTACCCTACACCTAGCTAGCCCAGGCTACGGGGAACAAGACCGGCGTCCCATCTGGCTCGCCCCGGTAAACAAGTAATGATGGCACCCCGCGTGCTCCATGACGACGGCGGCTCTTAGCCCCTTATGGAAGCAAGGAGACGTCAGCAAGGATCCGACAGCCCTGACAGCTGTACTTCCACAGGGCTCGAGCACTCCTCCGACGGCCACGACATCACATGAACAGGGTGCCAAAACCTCTCCGACTGCCACGACGGCATGTACTTAGGGCTCTAGCTCCTCTCTGCTAGACACGTTAGCACACTGCTACACCCCCAATGTACACCTGGGCCCTCTCCTTACGCCTATAAAAGGAAGGTCCAGGGCTCTCGTACGAGAAGGTTGGCCGCGCGGGAGAACGGGCTGGCGGACAGTCTCTCTCTCTCTCTCACTCTCCCTCGCGGACGCTTGTAGCCCCCTACTGCAAGCGCACCCGACCTGGGTGCAGGACAACACGGAGGCCGCGGGATTCCCCTTTGCTATTTCTCCCCCCTTCGTGCTCCGTCTCGCGCCGACCCATCTGGGCTGGGACATGCGGCGATAATTTACTCGTCGGTCCAGGGACTCGCCGGGGTCGAAACGCCGACAGGATTTTCTTTCTCCCTTTTTCTTTGTTATTTCCCTTTTTTAATTCTCCACTTTAGGACTTAAATCCCCATTCTTGATACTAATTTATTTCCATTAATAAAATTACCATTATTATTAAATGCACACACAAAAAAGAGACAACATGATGCACAACTTAATAATGTCATTTGTTAATTATTTACTTTTAGATGTGGGTGTTCACATGTGATAGTAGGTAGAGGCAAATCATATAAAGAAATTATCTCTTTTATTATTATTTTTTACAATTTGGGTATTACAGTGGGCGTGGGACGTGCGGGGAGAGTAAATGGTGATGGGCTAGGGAAAGGTTATGTGGGTCGAGGCAAGGGTTTGGAAGCGAGCTGTGTCGCGGGGGGAGGGGGAGGGCGTGAAGAAGTGGCCCAGGAGTGCAAAGGAGGGAGGGGTTCTTTCTTTTCTATTTCGTTTCGTATTCCTAATTTCAGATTTTAAATTCAAATTTAATTTCCCTTTTAAATCTAAGGTCGAAATTCAATCTCCAAATTAATTGCACAAACAATTACTCCAACATGACATGCAAGTTTTATTTTATATATTAATTATTCTTTTAAGCAAATGCTGAAAATACACAACACATACACTTTTCATTTTAAATAAATCATTATTTTGAATCTATAGTCAAGTAATGGTTCATTCAAAAATTCAATATTTACTACTTATTTAGTTTTAGAAGAAAGATTTTAAATAATCTCTATCAAGTGTTACTTTAATTCAAATATTTTAAAGAGTGTTTCTAATTTTCTAGTTCATAAAAGGAATAGTCTACTTTAGGAGAAAATAACTTCAAAAGTAAGGAACTCTAATTAAAAGATATTTTAATTCAGTTTTTCCTTGAGAAATTTCACCAAAGCTAATTTTGGGGTGCTACATGTATATTCTATTCCTATCTTATTTTCAATTTAGGTTGCATTGCAGGTCCAAGTAAATGAGATATGGAGCTCGCTTTCTTAATTCTAGAGACTATTATTTCTTTAAAATTGCTCGTGGGTGTTCCTAATATTTGAAGAATTTGCATGAGCCCTTCGTTTGAGGTCGGTACTAACAAGCCGTTTAAATCTAGATTATTTTCTAATTTTCTTGATTAGATTGTTTTGAATTTTAACAACAATTAAATTTAGAGTTCTCTTTATCCATTTTAGAGGCCTTTTTTGTTTTAAATTAGTCATGGATGCTACCGGTATTTTGTTACTTTGATGTTGGTAATAACTATAGCAACCCATTTAATTCTTATTTATTTATTTATTTATTTATTTATTTATTTTTGGTTAGATTGTTATGGACTTTTAAATGAATTACATTTTGAGTGTGATTCCTTGTATATCTTGTTAGGATTTATGGGCTAGATCCAATTGAGCAATTCAATTAAATCACAGGAAAATCTCAAAAGCCTATATATGTGTATGGCTAGTGAATGGTGGAACCAATATTACCATATTGCTAGTCCAAATGGAGTGAAACTAGTTTAAATATGGAGGCCACACTCACTCACCAAGTCATGGATGAGAGAAGAGAGTGTGGACAGCCATACACCCGCGCTCGCCTGGCCTGGGCGGGGCGAAGGGCTGGGCACACGACATGCTCGTGAATGGTCCACCGAAATCCGGCCACTCACCTTGCGGGGGCGCAACTTCCTTTTTGCCGTTTTAATTTTTTGGTTGCTTGGCTGTTAAGTTCAGAATCCTAACCGGTCGCTATAAAATCTAAACTGAACGCGAGATTTTCGCGTCCAGATCGGATCGCAGATAGCTATCTGTTCGCGGACTCGGCCCTATAAAAGGCACCTGGCAGCCAGCATCCAAATCATCCCAGTTTTCGTTTTCGCCTCTCTTCACAACTGCGCCGCCTTCAGTTCTCTTCATCCCGACCACCGACGTGCATCTGCGATCGGGAGAGTAGGTCTCGGAATCCTTCGCCTTCGAGATCCTGCACCGGGAGAGGGCGAATAAGGTTTTTGGGAAGCGTCCTCACGCGACTGCTCGCTGATTCTGCTGATCATCAACCCTGCTGCTTCGACGTCGTCGATCCTGCTGATTCCGGCCAGCGCCATCTATCAGTATGTCTGATCAGTATGCATCATCAGATTTGACTTTTTACTTCAGCTCTTCTGATTTGGTCATGATTTATATTCGGAATTTAATCTGGAAATTATCTAATTATTCAACAATCCAAAAACCTTATTGTAGACAATTTCCTAGTTTTTCTATGGCTACTTTTGCCGAAGCGCTGAAGCCAGAAAAGTTCAACGGTATGCACTTTAAGATGTGGCAAGTCAAGGCCACGCTCTGGCAGACTGCTATGAATGTGTTCTATGTTAGTAAAGGCAAACCTAAGGGCGCACTGAATCCTGAATAGGAGAAAGAGTACGACCATGCCAATACTATCTTTACAGGAGCAGTTCTTAGCGCCCTTGTTGACCGTCTGGTTGATGCGAATATTCAGCACACAGACGGGAAAGAGTTGTGGGATGCACTTACTACTAAGTATGGTGCATTAGATGCTGACAGTGACCTGTGTATATCATGGAGAGCTTTCATGATTATAAGATGGCTGATAATCGCACTACTGTAGAGCAATATTATGAAATACAGTGTATAGCCAAGGAGCTCAACCACCTTAAGATAGTCCTTCCTGACCGATTTGTGGCCGGATGCATTATTGCAAAGTTGCCTTCTACATGGAGGAACTTCACCACATCTCTGAAAGATAAGAGACAGGAGATATCAGTTGAAAATCTGATAGCGTCTCTGGATGTTGAGGAGAAAGCTCGGGCTAAGGGCACGGGATCTAAAGGAGGCGAGGGCCATTACAGTGCCAACATGGTTCAAAGGAACCACAACAAGGGCAAAGGAAAGACAAAATCTAACAAGCCCAACAAAACTACCAACTTCAAGAAGAAGAAGAACAAGGCTGAACTGACATGTTTCGCATGTGGCGAGACGGGTCATTTTGCCAAGGATTGTCCAGATCGAGCGGATCGCTGTGGCAAAAAGGGCAATGTTAACACAGTGAACGCCAGCAATGAGGAAGATAAAGGGTATGGTAATTTACCTTTCATCTTCTCAGTATTTCAACCACCTAGTTGGTGGCTTGATACTAGTGCTAATGTTCATGTGTGTTCTGACATTAATTTGTTCTCTTCTTATCAGAGTGCCCGGGATTCTTCCGTCCTAATGGGGAATGGGTCACATGCTTCTGTTCATGGCACTGGCATGGTGGATCTAAAGTTTACTTCGGGAAAGATCGTGCAGTTGAAGAATGTGCAGCATGTCCCTACTATACACAAGAATCTCGTTAGCGGAACCCTTGTATGTTGAGATGGGTTCAAGGTAGTTTTGGAGTCCAATAAATTAGTTGTGTCTAAGTCTGGACAATTTATTGGTAAAGGCTATGATTGTGGAGGCTTGTTCCACTTTTCTCTGTTAGATTTCAATAATAAGTCTGTGAACCATATTTGTGCTAATATTGATGATATTGCAAGTATTTGGCATTCTCATTTGTGTCATATTAATTTTGGCTCTATGTCTCGGCTTTCAACCATGAGTTTAATTCCGAATATCACCATAGTCGAAGGTTCTAAGTGCCATAGTTGTGTGGAGTCGAAGCAACCTCGAAAGCCTCACAAGGCTGCTGAGGAGAGACACCTGGCACCTCTAGAACTCATAAATTCTGATCTTTGTGAGATGAATGGTGTGTTGACAAAAGGTGGCAAGAGATACTTCATGACATTGATTAATGATGTGTCTAGATTTTGTTATGTATACTTGCTAAAAACTAGAGATGAGGCTTTAGACTACTTTAAAATCTATAAGGCTGAAGTTGAAAACCAACTAGAGAGAAAGATCAAACGTCTTAGATCAGATCGTGGTGGCAAATTCTTTCGCAAAGTCTTTGATGATTTCTGTGCAGAACATGGCATTATTCATGAGAGGACGCCTCCCTATTCACCCGAATCAAACAGGATTCCTAAAAGGAAAAACCGTACGTTGACTGATCTGGTGAATGCCATGTTAGACACTTGTGGTTTATCTAAGGCATGGTGGGGGGAGGCAGTCCTGACTTCATGTCATGTTCTGAATAGAATTCCTATGGGCAAAGAAGAGAAAACCCCTTATGAGATGTGGGTTGGGAGAAAACCATCACTTTCATACTTGCGCACTTGGGGGTGCATGGCGAAAGTCAATGTACCAATTAATAAAAAGCGCAAGCTTGGTCCAAGGACAGTGGATTGCGTCTTTCTTGGATATGCTTCGTGTAGCATAGTATATAGATTTTTAGTAATTAAATCTGAAGTTCCTGATGTGTATGTTGATACTATTATGGAATCACGTGATGCTACTTTCTTTGGACACATATTTCCAATGAAAGACATTCATAGCAATTCTAGATACTCTTCTGAGGTAACTCCTGAACATAGTACACCTATTGAGAGTTCTGAACAGCCACATGAAATTCTCCTAGATGAGGATGACAATGATGCTCCTAAAAGGAGCAAGAGACAAAGGGTTGAAAAATCCTTTGGTGATGATTTCATTGTGTACCTTGTGGACGATACTCCTAATACCATTGCAAAAGCATTTGCATCTCTAGATGAAGATGATTGGAAAGAAGCAGTTCATAATGAGATGGACTCCATTATTTCAAATGGTACGTGGGAAGTCACTGATCGACCCTATGGATGTAAACCTGTGGGTTGTAAGTGGGTGTTTAAAAAGAAGCTCAAGCCTGATGGTACACTTAAGAAGTACAAGACTAGGCTTGTGGCTAAAGGCTATACTTAGAAAGAAGGAGAAGACTTCTTTGATACTTACTCACCTGTTGCTAGAATGACTACTATTCGAGTACTACTTTCCTTGGCTGCCTCGTATGGTCTCCTTGTTCATCAGATGGATGTAAAGACAACTTTCTTAATGGAGAGCTAGACGAGGAAATCTATATGGAACAGCCTGATGGATTTGTAGTAAAGAGTCAAGAAAGCAAGTTGTGCAAGTTATTGAAATCTTTGTATGGTATGAAGCAAGCACCAAAGCTGTGGCATGTGTGACACCCCAGTGTCACCTAGGGTTTCTCTCAAGTGCTAACCCAAGAACCATCATCTTATGTGAACCAAAATTGAGCATGAACATCAAGTTGACTTAAGATTAAAGGATCCACTAAGCTTATATTTAAAAATATCATGTTCAAAACAAATGGTTTTTTCAAAAAGGCAAAATGTGCAACCCCAACAAAAACCCTAATTGAGCCCTATAAACAAAATTCAAGAGAAAGGGCAAAAGAGTATGAAAAATTTAGAATCATGGCTTGGGCTAATTATAAACATTAAAGTATACTAAATAAGCAACAACAAAGATTACGGAAGCTTGGCCAAAACAATTTAAATAAAACTCTAAACAAGCCTCTCAAGTGGGATTTCATTAGGGAATTCTAAAATTCAGAATTCTGAATTTTAGACCTTGAGCCAAAGATCAAGCGTGTTCACCTTGATCCCTAACTCAAATCCTAATGGCCCCATTGACAAAAACGTGCCTAACTAACCTCTCTATCTTATGCTAGAAGATGGCATTGGGACGCGTGCCATGGACACGTCAAACCAGAGATCTTCTCCCTGTGTGCGGCAGTGAGACAAACCAGATTTCTCCCCTCTCTATCTCTCAATCCAGTCAGCCAAACCTGCTAGCCTCCACACACAAACGACAAAGGGACCTGAGAGGAAGAGATCTCTCAACGGGATCATGGCCATAATCTCAAAGATTTGGGGCCAATCCGCGCTTGAACTCGACCTCTCTCTGCGCTGCCTCGTGCTCGACGCTGTGCCAGACGCCAGAGCGCGCACTAGCATTCACCGCGCACGCCCCGAGCGCTTGTCAGAGCCCCGCCCTCGGTCGTGCTCGCCCGCGCCTATAAAGCCTCCTCGGGCGCGCCTCACTTCACCCCGCACTCACCATCACCGGCCAGACACCCCTCCTTAGCTCCGGCGAGCTCCTTTCCGCCCGCCATTGACGCCAGAGCTTCGGCCACCGTGGCCATCCCACTCCAGTCACCCCAAGTCGCGCCAGCGCTTCGGTTAGCTCCGCCATTGGCCCGTGAAGCTTTCCAAGCCCTCGGACCCGGCAGAACTTCACCGGAAGACGAAGATCGACCTCACCGGACTTCGGCCGCCCGCCTGCACACGTAGACTGGGCACTCCGGTGAGCCATTCTTCAATTCCTCGCGCACACCCCTTCTTTGATCCCTGGTGAAGCTCTCTGACCTGTTTGATTGGTCAATTGCGCCCTAGATAGGCCGGACTACTCGCCGCCGACGAGCTCCCCCGCCTGCGCACGCGGACCGGCCGACTCCGACCTTCCCCGACGGCGACCCGCACATCGCTGTGACCCTCAGGACCTCCCCTACACCCTCTGCCACCTCACCGGAGCAATCTCGCCGCCGGTAAGCCCCTCCGCTCTTTCTTCCGCCGCGGGTACTGTTTAATCTGGGGGAAGGACCTCGGGTTAGGATTAGAAGAATCCAGGGGGTTTTCTGAGATGTCAGTGACTCAATTGAATAGTAGCCCAGGGACTAGTCTGTAAGGAAAACATAAAACACCCGCCAGGGACCCCGTTGCAAAGTAGTTTTCCATTTAATCATTTTTGTTTAATCTTTTTAATAAATAGAGAACTTAGAAAATTCATAACTTGATGAATACTTAACCAAAAGTTGTCAAACCAATTTTGCTAAATTATAAATATTATGAACTATCAATTAAAAATACTGAACTCTATGCTTTTTGTTCAAATTTTTAATTTTTAAAATTAAATACAGAAACTAACCAAACCTTGTTTAATTAAGTAAAATTAGTTATGTTTCGGTGCTGAACCTAAGAAAATTTGTAGATGTTCAAACCCCATTTAAATACTGTTTAAAAATAGTGAGAACCCCAGTATTGAAAAATTTAGTGTAGATATCCATTAAAAGCCATTTCTGTCCAAACCTTAGGAAAATCAGGAAAGGCCTTAGAAATTAATGACCAGTGGATGAAATTATTTTTTCTAGTTTGCTTAAGTGACAAAGAACCTAGGAAAAATAAAGGAACCTCTAGTCCAGATCAGACTTAAAGTGAAATATTTTATTTAGCATTATTCCAACTAGAAATCAATTATTTGAATTACAAAACTAGACCCAAAATTGACAATAAAAATCCAGTGGACTTGTAACCACCAAAACCCCACTGCAAAAATAATGGACATCCAAACCCATCATTTTAAGTAGGGTAAATAAATATAATATGATGATGAGTCATATTCCAAATAAATCATGAATAACCCATAATAATGCAATAATGGGCAAATAAAATTTTGCTAGGTCAATAATGAGATAGGCCACCAGAGAAAAATACAAACCCATTGGAAAGATGCAAAATAATACCTCTTGCCAATATTTTATAAGAAAGACCATTTAATCCAATTAATGCATACCACCTCTTGCCTTAAGCAAAAAGATGCCAAACTTTAGAATGATTGCTCTTGCGCAAAATAGAAGCTAGGAAAAATCAGAAATTTGTTGTTTGATATTTTTCAAATATAGTGGTAGTAGAAAGCACACCTTTGGCTAGAAACTTTAGAAAATCCTAGTAAAATAACTAATAAGTATTAATGGCTAAGTCATGTTGTAGCATCTAAATGCCAGCAAAAATAAGTCCTAGAGAATTACCTACTACTAAATGATAGTTGTAGTTCAAATCACCCCTTCTATCCTAAAATTTGGTAATTTTGTCCAGAGAGAACTATTCACTTTTTGAACCCCAAATTTTGAGACAGAGAACTATACACCAGTAATAAGCCACTGTAATTTTTACAGAATTTTTGGAAATTTATTAAGGTGACTTGTAGTTCAAACCCACTCCAAAAACTTAAAGAGAATAAAGAAAAAAAGGAGAAATAAACCTCACTCCAATAGGTCCAACTTGAATTCTTGGCAATTCTCACTAAGGCTTTAAAAAGAATTCAGTGGAACCCCAAAAATAAACCTACCACTTAACTTAGCAAATTGAGTAGGTTCATGTAAAACCCCGGGACTGATCATTAGCATGCACTTGAGCGGGTTATGCGCTACTTGCAAGGTACACTGAGTTATAGAATTCACTATTCTGGTCAGCATGCAGTACTTGAAGGATATAGTGATTCGAACTAGATATCTGATGCAGACGAGCTTTATGCCACCAGTGGTTATGTCTTTACTATTGGTGGAGGTGCGGTATCATGGAGGTCATGCAAGAAGACCATCTTGATGAGGTCAACCATGGAAGCCAAGCTAGCTACACTTGACACAGCAACCGTTGAGGCATAATGGTTGTGTGAACTCTTGATGGACTTGCCGGTGGTTGAGAAACCAATACCAGCTATCCTTATGAACTGTGACAATCAGAGAGTGATTGCTAAAGTGACAAGTTCTAAGGATAATGGGAAGTCATCAAGACATGTCAAAAGACGATTGAAGCCTGTCAGAAAGTTAAGAAACTCTGGGGTTATAAGTGTGACTTATATTTCAACAGATAAAAATCTGGTAGATCCTTTTACCAAGGGACTACCACGTAATGTGATAGAAATCGCATCGAGAGAGATGGGTATGAGACCCTTGTAAGTTGCCATGGTGGAAACCCAGTCTATGTGATCGAAGATCCCGTGAATTAGGTCTTCGGAAGAACAAGCCATTGGTGAACTAAGGAGAGTAACCTTTGACCCTCTCTAAGTAAAGATGCAATACTCTCAAATGTTGTAAGGCAGGTAGGCTTTGTGCCTTAATGTGTTTTGTTGGCTTGTATTAGCAAAGATGTTGTCCTGCAGAACATTCTTGAAAGAACACACCTATATGAGTTAGACTGTCTAACGTCACAGTCTATGAGATCTGGGTGATCTCTAATAAACTCATGAAGAGACCTTGGAGTACGACGTATATGCTCCACCCGAGAAGGGGACTACTGGTAGCCAAGTACTGGTCATGGCTTTATGTGAAACCCATTCACACAAAACATGCAATTCAAGGCATAGTCCATTGTCCAAGTTGTGGGTTGGTGTAGCTTGGAGTTCTAGGCGGAAGTTCAACTTAACAGTCTCTGCTGAAAAACTAGTATATTAAATAGTAGTGAACAGTGGTGAAAACTGCATATGGTCATTTGAGATCTAGTGGGGGATTGTTAGGATTTATGGGCTAGGCCCAATTAAGAAATTCAATTAAATCCTAGAAAAATCTTAAAAGCCCATATATGTGTATGGCTAGGGAATGGTGGAACCAATAGTACCATATTGCTAGTCCAAGTGGAGTGGAACTAGTTTAAATATTGATGCCACACTCACTCACCAAGTCATGGATGAGAGGAGAGAGTGTGGAGAGCCACACGCGCGCGTGCTGGCCTGGCCTGGCCTGGGAAGGGTGGGGAAGGGAAGGGCGCGGACGCACGACATGCGCGTGAATGGTCCGCCGAAATCCGGCCCCTCGCCTTGTGGGGGCGCGACTTCCTTTTTATTGTTTTAATTTTTAGTTTGCTTGGCTGTTAAGTGCAGAATCCTAACCGATCGCTATAAAATCTAAAATGAACGTGAGATTTTCGTGTGTAGATTGGATCGCAGATAGCTATCTGTTCACGGACTCGGCCCTATAAAAGGCGCCTGACAGCCAGCATCCAAATCATCCCAGTTTTCGCTTTCACCTCTCTTCACAATTGCGTCGCCTTCAGTTCTCTTCATCCCGACCGCCGACGTGCATCTACGATCGGGAGAGAAGGTCTCCGAAACCCTTCGCCTTCGAGATCCTGCACCGAGAAAGGGCGAATAAGGTTTTTGGGAAGCGTCCTCACGCGACAGCTCGCTGATTCCGCTGATCATCAACCCCGCTGCTTCGACGTCGTCGACCCTGCTGATTCCGGCCCGCACCATCTATCAGTATGTCTGATCAGTATACATCATCTGATTTGACTTTTTATTTTAGTTCTTCTAATTTGGTCATGATTTATATTCAGAATTTATTCTGGAAATTTTCTAATTATTCAACGTATTTGTGATTATTTATAGAGTTCGTGTACCCATTACTGAGTTGGTGCTACATGATTTATTAACAGTTCAAGAGCAGCTTGCTGGTTTCATTTTGGACGAGGAAGACACTAGTAAGGAGAATTCTGCCTTTTCTAGCGATATGAAGCTCAAATTGTTGGTGTGAAAATTGATGTATGGACTTTAGGGATGGCAGTGGGGCTGGTTCAAAGCGGGGACACCTGGCAGGTGTGGGGGCAAGGGTAGTTTCCCCCCATGGGTCTGCGGATTTGGGCACCGGAAATCTATATGGGTAGGAGGAGCAGGGTTCAAGTTCCACTTGCGGGTTCCCAGTGGGGCCTAAAACTACATAAAAAGCCTGGTAAATATGAAACCCAGCATGGTCCGATCATCCAACCCTATGTATATAATGATGCGACCAACTAATCTCCCTTTCACCCGCAGCCGGGTGAGCCTCCATGACCCCAGCTGCCGCGCCTCCATCGTCTATGTTCGTCCAACACCTAAATCCAACTCGTTGGTCCCGCACCCATCACCTAGGCCTCTCCCTAGCGCTGGATGCCACCACTAACATGCCACCGCTCCCTGGCGAATTCGTTGGAGGACGGCGCTCGCTTGTGTTACATTGCCACCAGCAGCCCCGAACTCCTGCCACGTTCGTCTGACTGGGCCTGTGTTTTGTCGTTCGTGGCTCCTCGCCAGCTACTTCATCCCCAGTAGGTTCTATGCCCCATGCCATGCTGCTCCAGCCAAACTCCCCCATGCGTTGCTAGTAGCACATGATGGCCCGACACCGTGATGCTGGTGTCGGGATCCCTGCTGGGTTTCGGGTCCTCGGTGGGTTTGGGGCGAGGGCAACAATTTTTCACCCATTGCTGGGTTTGGGAGCAGGGCGGGTTTTGGCCATGGGTTTCAGGTGCGGGTCACAGAAGCTTCACCCTCCCTGAACCCACCCCGTAGCCATCCTTAATGGACTTGTAGTTAGAACTTTGCATGTATAAACTTTGTGGTTAGAACTTAATGTATATTGTCTTGTCTTACTTCTAATCAATTTTGATATATTGCATTTGTCGGGGACCATAATTAGGGGTACCCTCAAGTCTCCTAATTCTCAGCTGGTAACCCCCATCAGCACAAAGCTGCAAAGGCCTGATTGGTGCGATTAAGTCAGGGATCGGTCCATTCGAGGGACTCGATCGCGCCTCGCCCGAGCCTAGCCTCGGGCAAGGGCAGCCGACCCCGGAGGATCTCCGTCTCGCCCGAGGCCCCCCTCCAGCGACGAACATACTTCCGGCTTGCCCGAGGCCTTGTCTTCGCCAAGAAGCAACCCTGACCAAATCGCCGCGCCGACCGACCAAATCGCAGGAGCATTTAATGCAAAGATGGCCTGACACCTTTGTCCTGACGCGCGCCCTTCAGTCGACAGAGCTGAAGTGACCGCAGTCACTTCGCCGCTCCACTGACCAACCTGACAGAAGGACAGCGCCGCCTGCGCCGCACCGACTGCAGTGCCACTTGACAGAGTGAGGCTGACAGGCAGTCAGGCCCGACCTCAGGCACCATAGGAAGCTCCGCTCCGCCCGACCCAGGGCTCAGACTCGGGCTAAGCCCCTGAAGACGGCGAACTCCGCTCCGCCCGACCTAGGGCTCGGACTTGGGCTAAGCCCCGGAAGACGGCGAACTCCGCTCCGCCCGACCCAGGGCTCGGACTTGGGCTAAGCCCCGGAAGACGGCGAACTCCGCTCCGCCCGACCCAGGGCTCGGACTCGGGCTAAGCCCCTGAAGACGGCGAACTCCGCTCCGCCCGACCCAGGGCTCGGACTTGGGCTAAGCCCCGGAAGACGGCGTACTCCGCTCCGCCCGACCCAGGGCTCGGACTTGGGCTAAGCCCCAGAAGACGGCGAACTCCGCTCCGCCCGACCCAGGGCTCGGACTTGGGCTATGCCCCGGAAGACGGCGAACTCCGCTCCGCTCGACCCAGGGCTCGGACTTGGGCTCAGCCCCAAAAGACGACGAACTCCGCTTTGCCCGACCCCAGGGCTCGGACTCAGCCCTGGCTTCAGCCGACGGTCTCCACCTCGCCCGACCCAGGGGCTCGGACTCGACCACGGCCACGGAAGACAGACTCGACCTCGACCTCGGAGGAGCCTCCACATCGCCCAACCTATGGCGTAGACCGACCACGTCGACAGGAGGCGCCATCATTACCCTACCCCAAGCTGACTCAGGCTACAGGGAACAAGACCGGCGTCCCATCTGGCTCGCTCCGCCAGATAGGCAATGATGGCGCCCCGCACGCTCCCTGACGACAGCGGCTCTCAGCCCCCTTACGGAAGCAAGAGGACGTCAGCAAGGACTCGACAGCCCCGACAGCTGTCCTTCCGCCAGGCTCCAGCGCTCCTCCGACGGCCACGACATCACACGAACCGGGTGCCAAAACCTCTCCGGCTGCCACGACGGCATGTACTTAGGGTGCTAGCTCTCCTCCACTAGACACGTAGCACTCTGCTACACCCCCCATTGTACACCTGGATCCTCTCCTTACGCCTATAAAAGGAAGGACCAGGGCCCTCTTACAGAGGGTTGGCCGCGCGGGGACGAGGACGGGACAGGCGCTCGCGTGAGGCCGCTCGCTCCCTCTCCCGCGTGGACGCTTGTAACCCCCTACTGCAAGCGCACCCGACCTGGGCGCGGGACGAACACGAAGGCCGTGGGATTTCCACCTCTCTCACGCCTGTCTCCGGCCACCTTTATCCCCCCTTCGCGCTCGGCCTCGCGCCGACCCATCTGGGCTGGGGCACGCGGCGACATTTGACTCGTCAGCCCAGGGACCCCCCGGTCTCGAAACGGCGACAGTTGGCGCGCCAGGTAGGGGCCTGCTGCGTGTTGACAAAGAGCTTCCTGTCAAGCTCCAGATGGGCAGTCTCCAGCAACCTCTCCGGCCTGGGACGGTGCTCCGTCTCGGGAGTCTTGAGTTCATGTCCCTCGACGGCAGCTACGACATGATACTCCTTCCCCCACCGTGCGACAGCGACAATGGCGGCTGACAGCCCGCCCACCGGTGGCGGAATCGACGACGTCTTCCCCGCGTGGTGGAAGAACAACATTCGAGCTCACCCCGTCCTCTCCCCCGCCAACGGAGGAGGAGGCGGGGCAACCAAGGCCAAGCAGGAGGCAGCGCCTCATCGGCTGTCGAGCGAGTCGACGGCGCCAGCGCCCCAATGGGGGGCGTGTCGGGCATCGACCTCGCGTTTGAGACGAAGACGAGCGCCGTCCCCCCGCAACACGCCGATTCCGAGCAAACGGACGACACCAGCACGCTCGCGAAAGGCTTGCTGGATGTCACCCTCGTACCTGAGACGACGGTGCAGTCAGTCCCTGACGTGACTTCATCACCGCCCGTCGACCAAGAGGTACCGACCGATTCCCATCTCATGCCCCTTGGATTCAGCCTCGACCCGCCAAGCGGCTTCGCTTCGGCGGACGCTCTCGTAGAGGCGAGTCCAAACCCTCTGGGGTATCGTACGCGATCACCCTGGGACCTGCTGACGGACGTCTCGACCTACGGGCCCTCGAGGTCCGAGGAAGATGACGAGCCCGACTTCTGTTGGGATTTCTCCGGACTTGGCAACCCCAGTGCCATGCGGGACTTCATGACCGCATGCGACTACTGCCTTTCCGACTGTTCCAACGGAAGCCGCAGCCTCGGCGACGAGGACTGCGGCCCAAGCCGCGAATGTTTCCACGTCGATCTAGGGGGTCCCTCCGAAGGCAACCATCTCGGTATGCCGGAGGACGGTGATCTCCCTAGGCTGATGCCTCGCGTTGACATCCTACTGGAGCTAGTTGTGGTCCCCGTTCAGGTGGGGGCCATGACCCACAGCTCGAGCAAATCCGCGGGGTGCAGGCCAGGCTCGACGAGGGAGCAGGAGCGCTTGAGCCGATCCGCCGGGACGTCGGGCAGGAATGGGCGGGCCAGCCTCCGGCCGGAGAAATGCGTCATCTACCCCAGGGCTTCCAGCACAGCATCGCCGACGATGTCAGGATGAGGCCGCCACCCGCTTCCAGTGGGGTCGGCCAGAACCTGGCTGCAGCAGCAATGCTTCTCCGTGCGATGCTGTGGCGGAACTGCCCGAATTATTCCAAGTTAAGTGCCTGAGCCCTGCCTTAGAGGCTAGACCACACTTAAATGGGAATAATCCGTCAATCCCTCGGATCTAGTCCGACACGGCCACTGACAGGATCAAGTACCACAATCTCACTCGAAGGTGAGTCACAGAGCAAATACAATAAAGCATAAAACCATACATGAAGGAGTATTAAATTATTACATCACCATCGGAGTTTTGCAAAAGTAGTCATCATTGTTCGAAGTGCAGTGGAATAAAACTAACGATAATTAAACAGAGAGATGGGGAAGCTTGTCCCATCACTCCTCATGCTCCTCCTCAGCCGAGGTAGGGTCCCACTCGAGAGTCCAATCCCGTGGCAAGATGGACGGCCAAGTCACTCCAGCAACCATTTCCTCCAGAGAACCTGTAAAAAATTATGCCACAAGCAAGGCTGAGTATACTAATACTCAGCTAGACTTACCCGGTGTGAGGAGTCTACTCCTCTACCTCTAGACATGCAGCTGTTTGGCTGTGGGGTTTGGTTGCCAAAAGTACTAGCTGAGTTTCTAAATCAAGTTTTACTTTGTCATGTTTAAGTGTGACTCTATTAAGGCTAAAAGTGTACTATATACTCATACATAGTAGCAAACATTATTAGCAATCAACATCTTAATCAACTCATCATATTTCCACTTGTTACTCAATGTAGCAGCATGGATCAAGCAGTCTCATTAGCTGCGAGAAGCAGACGATTCGAATCGAGTTTTTAAACCTTGCAAGGTAAACCTAAACACACGACATGCAGGGGCACTCCGTCCCCACACACATCAACCGTCCCCATTGATTCCCTGGCAATAGAAAGGGGCTCACCGCCTTGGCGTACAATGCCTCACTGACCCCGACTGCCGTCGTGCAGTGACCGCACTTGTACCCACCATAACTGGAATGGGAGACCACGTCTCAGGTCGCGTGAGGAGGGCAATCTGCGGGCAGGTTCACTCAGGTACTAGGCTTACCGATTTACCATATTTCTCGGTATGTGTTTAGTACGTTCAAACGCTTGACACACGGTACCACACCTTAATCCTTATTCCAATTTGTATCCCGTGGACAACCAATCCCCATGGATTGTTGTCCACCAACCAGCCTCATTATGATAAGAAAGTGGATACAACTAATTTCCTGACCTCGCGCGAGTGCTAGAAAAATCACTCGACTTCACCCAAAATCCCTAATTAATAAAGCAGCTACTCGACTTAGCATACTAGTATTCATCTCAATGGGATTCCTGAGTTCATGCAACTAGGGTTTCAACCAACTCCTACACTTAAGTGCACAATACAAGCCTACAAACATTAAGTGTAGTAAAATAGCATAAATAACAGGTTATGCATAAAACTGGGGCTTGCCTTCCAGAGCAGTGGCAGGCAGGTCCTCTAGTGCAGACTCTGGTGATGGATCCGGGGCTACCTCCTGAGCAGCTCCTTGCTCCGGCACGAGGACGTACTCTCCGTCAGCAAGGTTACAGTCTATCGAATGCAATGAACATGTATGTCATGATTATGCAGGATTTAATAACATTATGCTAAGAAGAAAACTAAGTCAAGGAGTGACTTAGGGTTTCTTAATCATGCGGGGCTTCCAGTGGGTTATGCTTATTACCTTTCAGGCTTAGGTTTTTATTGAGGATAAACATAGTGGATTTGTATTGTCTTTATACATTTCAGTGGGTAATTTACAAGGGTTTTAGGATGACACTAATTACCATTATTTATTTTCCTTTCTTTAATTTCCACTTATGGTTTCTAGTGTAGGTTTGAACTATGACAGTGGTTTAAAAATTTCCAAAAAAATTCTGTAAAAATTACAGTGGGTTGCCATTTGCTATTCTAGCTTGTTTTAAGAATTTGAGGCTTAAAATATAAAGGCTATGCTTTAGATAAAAATAACAAGAGTGGTGTAAAATGGGACACTTTACACTACATCTCTTAATTAGAGGTGGGGTCTGTCTTAAAGATTATTTTTGTTGGCATCTAACAGTAATAATAGGCTTCTGTGTCAAAAACCACAGGAGGCTAAGGGGTGGTTATTTAGTTATGATTTTCTAAATTTTAATGTCAAAAAGGCACTTTCTACTACATTGTTATTTGAAAAATGTCAAACAGCAGATTTCATATTTTTCTTAAGTTCTTAATACCAAAATATTTTCTATCCCAAGAGTGGGGGTGTTTTCACCTTGGGGTTATTTTTGTAGGGTTTTTCTAAGTTTCCCTTGTTTTATTAAAATAAAAGGTATCTTACTTATTTTATACTAAAACAGGGTATGATAGATTTTTCCAGTGAACTACATTGAATAAGTATCCTAACAAAAATAGGGGTACCCTCTGGTTCATTATTTAAATCACATTTTCTATTTTTCTTAACCTTAAGCCTATTGTAAAACAAGGGGCAAAAACTAACTTAATGGGGTGGACAGAGAGGTTAAGCATTTTTAATTGGGTCAGTAGGTAGATATAAACTTCTCCAAATTTTGCTAGCCCTAGTCAAACAATATTTCTATTTTTCCTTCTAATATTAAGTTTTTAGCAGTTTCATAATTAATTCAAAACATCAGAAAAGAATACAGGAACTATGGGTTTTACTATTTTTATCTGATAGTTCAAATTTCCCAGAGTCTAGCAAAATTGGTTTCACAATTTTTGGATGATTATTCTTCAAGTTATGCATTTATTAAGTTATCTGCCATATTAAAAGAAACTAAATTCGAAAATGGAAAAGAAAACAGGTTTGCGCTGAGGCCCCTGGGTTTTATCCCCCTCTTCTCTCGCAAAATAGTCCTCGGTCTACTATTGGCGTGGGTCACTGACATCGCACAAAACCCCCGGGGCCTAACCGAAATCTAACCCGCGCTCCCTAGCTGACTTAAACAGTATTCGCGGCATAGATTACGGCGGCGAGGCTTACCGGCGGCAGAAGAGCTCCGGCGGGGTGGTCAGTGACGTCCGAGAGGTCACGACGGTCACGTCGGTGTGCGGGTCGGCGTCGGAGGTGGTCGGAGCTACCCTGGCCACGAACACAGGCGGCGGGGGTCGGCGGCGGCTCCTGTTCCGGCCAAACCACGACGGTATAGTTCAATTAAGGTGCACGAGAAGCTCCACGGGGTGATGTAGAGGCCATGCGCGCGATGAATTGGAAAATGGTGCAGAGGCTTACCCGGTCCACGTGCGCCGGCGGGTTTTTGAACTCCGGCGAGCACGATTGCGCTATTCTGGTGATGCGGGTCCTCGGTTCAAGCTTGAGCAAGCTTCACGGCCTCACCAGGAAGCTATCTGAGGGCTTGGATCAAACGGAGGAGGACGGGAAAGGGGCTGTCCACGGTGGTTGCTCTCGGGCGGCACTGGCGGGTCGCGGGGAGGTCGCCGGAGCTAAGGGCTTGCTCGGGAAGGTCAGGCGAGGTACGGAGGAGGCAACGGGGAAAGCAGCTGAGCACTAGGGCGGGCTTTATAGCCGTGGCGCGGGCGTGGTCACGGGCGGCCGCGGGCGCGCGGGGGTTCACGCACGGGCGTGCTCTGAGCGCGCTCCCGGAAGTCAGCTCGCGTCGAACACGTGGAAGCTCGCTTCTGCCATGGTTCAACGGTGGATTTGAGCACCATAGCGTGCGTATCTTGGCAAAGTCACTGTGTACGGTCGCTTCCCTGCTCCATATCCTACCTTTTTGCTGTGAGTTCCAAGTCAAGATATGGTCGGGGTAGGGAGATAGAGGGGGGAGAAGTTGGCTGTGTCAGCTAGGTCCAAGCCGAGACAAAAATGGTGTCAAGTCATGTCTAGCGCCCTAGGGTAGGTGTCACCTCTTTCCAGGGTATTCTAGGGTTAATTTGGCGCCACTTTGTCAATTGAGTCGAAGGGTTTTGAAATTTGGATTAAGGTGAACATGTGGAATCTTTGTTCAAGGGTTGGTTTTTATACTTAGGCAAAATCTGAATTCTCCCTTGTGCTGAACCTTAGGTGAACTTTTTAGGACTTTTCTGAAAACTTTTTGGGGGTACTTCCTTACTATTAATTGTAGGTTATGAAGTATATTACAACTTTTATATTTGGCCTAAGCCATGATCATAAGGTTTACATGACCTTTTGATCCTAGCTTCAATTAGGATTCCCATTGCCCAAGAGGGGTTTGCTTTAGGGTTTTGGGAAATTCCCACTTAGATGTGCATGACAAGCTAGGGCATGATATCCAAGATAGTTTGCACTTGCTTAGGACCTTGAATTCCAAGTTTGAGGTACTTTGCCCATATCAATCTTCATGTGATAATGGGTTAAAAGGGAGTAGCCCTGGGTGGACACCCTGAGTAACACCTGGGGTGTTACAGCCCTCCCCCCTTAAAGGAATCTCGCCCCGAGATTTTAGGTAGAGTCCCTTGGAGGGGTGCCTGAAGGTGTGTGGGTGTGCTACCTTTTCTTTATGCTCAAGTTTCTCTTATTAACTGCTCTTCGAATGTCATTCTCTTTGCAACTTCAGAAGGAAGCCCTTCTTAAGTTAAATCCACAACTTAGACTATCCTTGTTATCTAAGTTTTTCTTATAATTGAATTCAAAGGGCAGGTGGGGGTGGGGTTTTGGGGTTACATACCGACTCCTTTGGGCAGAAAGTCGGGGAAGCGAGAGCGTAGAAAATCCTCAGTCTCCCATGTAGCTTCCTCTGCTGAATGGTGACTCCACTGAACCTTGTACATTCTGATTGACCTTGCCCGAGTTGATCTCTCCTTTTGATCTAATACTTTGACGGGGTACTCTTGGTAGGACAAGTCTGGTTCTATCTCAATATTCGGTTCTAGCAGTACTTCAGTGGGTAGGCGAACACATTTCCGTAGCTGGGATACATGGAACACATTGTGAACTGCTGACATGTGAGGTGGCAATTCCAATTGATAGGCTACGGGTCCACAAGCTTCCTTGATCTCGTAGGGTCCAATGTAACGAGGAGCTAACTTGCCCTTGATCCCAAATCTCTGGACACCCTTGGTTGGTGATACCTTAAGATAAACATGATCCCCTACCTCAAACTGTAGAGGCTTCCGCCTCTTATCATGATAGCTCTTTTGCCTGGCTTGAGTAGCTTCTAGGTTCTTCTTGATGATCCTGACCTTTGCCTCCGCTTCAAGTACCAAATCTGGCCCAAAAATTTCCCTCTCTCCTGCCTGAGACCAATTCAGTGGGGTCCTACACCTTCTCCCATACAATGCCTCAAAGGGTGCCATCTTCAGACTGGACTGATAGCTGTTATTGTAAGAAAACTCTGCCAAGGAAAGACACTTGTCCCAATCCTTTCCGTAGTGTAGTGCACATGCCCGCAACATGTCTTCCAAAATCTGGTTCACCCTTTCTGTCTGGCCATCGTTTTGGGGATGGTATGCTGAGCTTCGTATGACCTGGGTCCCAAGTGATTCCTGCAATTGCTCCCAAAATCGTGCCACAAAAGGTGCTCCTCGGTCTGAGACTATAGTCCTTGGTATCCCATGCAGACGAACTATCTGGTCAATGTAGATCTCTGCATACTTCTCGGTCCTGTGGGTGGTGTGTACTGGCAAGAAATGAGCGGTCTTGGTCAATCTGTCCACAATAACCCAAATTGAATCATGGTGCCTGGAGGTATTGGGCAGTCCTACGATGAAGTCCATGCAAATGTCCTCCCATTTCCAAGATGGTATGGGAAGGGGTTGCAAAGGGCCTACTGCCTTCAAATGACTAGCTTTTACCCTCTGGCAAGTGTCACACTCGGATATGTACTTGGAAATTTCCCTCTTCATATTGGTCCACCAATATAAAGATCTGAGATCATGGTACATCTTGTTGCTACCAGGGTGCATGGAGAATTTGGAAAGGTGAGCTTCATCTAGGATCTTCTTTCTGAGTTCAGGGTCCTTGGGAACAACCAATCGGTCTCCAAACCATAAAATTCCCTTGCTGTCCTGACGGAAGCACTTGTATTTCTCTGTCTTTTGCTTGATCATTTCCTTAATCATTTGAACACCCTTATCCTCAATCTGTGCCCTCACTATTTGCTCTTGCAATGTGGGTTCCACCGAGATATAACTTAATTCACCGGAAGGAGCAACTTCCAGGTTCAGCTTGCACAACTCATCGCACAGGGTGGTAACTCTTGCATCCATGCTTATACAATTGCACTGGGCCTTTCTGCTCAAGGCATCTGCCACAACATTGGCTTTACCAGGATGGTAATGCACTTCCAAATCATAGTCCTTGATTAACTCCAACCATCTCCTTTGCCTCATGTTCAGATCCGCCTGAGTGAAGATGTATTTGAGGCTCTTGTGATCAGTATAGATGTTACAGTGAGCTCCCATCAAGTAGTGTCTCCATATCTTAAGAGCATGAACCACAGCTGCCAATTCTAGGTCATGTGTAGGGTAGTTCTGCTCATGGGGCCTGAGTGCTCGGGAGGCATAAGCAATGACTCTGTTCTCTTGCATCAAGACACATCCCAATCCTGTACCAGAAGCATCACAATAAACTTCAAATGGCTTAGTGTTGTCAGGTTGAGCCAGCACTGGGGCTGTTGTCAAATGCTGCCTCAAAGTATGAAAGGCATCTTTGCACTTTTGGCTCCAATCATACTTGACTCCCTTTTTCAATAGTTCAGTCATTGGTTTGGCAATTCTGGAGAAATCGGGAATAAATCGTCGATAATACCCTGCCAATCCCAGAAAACTCCGAATCTGCCTCACAGTAGCCGGTGGTTTCCAATCCATCACCTCCTGTACCTTCTCAGGATCAACTGATATTCCATCCTGAGAAATGGTGTGACCCAAGAATTTAATCTCCTTCAGCCAGAACTCACATTTAGACAACTTAGCATACAACCGATGGTCACGCAGTCTCTGAAGCATAGTATGCAAATGTTTGGTGTGCTCGGCTTCATTTTTGGAATAGACCAGAATATCATCAATGAAGACGACCACGAACTTGTCCAATTCTGGCATAAATACTGAGTTCATCAGGTACATAAAATAAGCCGGGGCATTGGTCAGCCCAAAAGACATTACCAAAAATTCATACAACCCATATCTGGTAGAGAAAGCTGTCTTGGGAACGTCACTGGCACGGATTTTGATCTGATGGTAACCTGAGCGAAGATCTATCTTGGAGAATACCTTGGCTCCCACCAACTGATCGAACAGAACATCAATGCGGGGCAGTGGGTATTTGTTCTTGATAGTCACCGCATTGAGAGGGCGGTAGTCGACACACATCCTCAAACTTTCATCCTTTTTCTTCACGAACAAGGCAGGACATCCCCATGGTGAAGTACTTGGGCGAATAAACCCCATGTCCAACAACTCTTGCAATTGCTTCTTCAATTCTGCCAATTCCGCGGGAGGCATCCTATAGGGTCTCTTAGAGATAGGAGCAGTCCCGGGTTGTAACTCGATGGCGAACTCAATATCTCGATCAGGTGGCATTCCTGGCAATTCATCCGGAAAAACATCCGGGTAGTCACGGACTACTGGGATCTTTTCCACTGGGGACTCTATCGTAACGAAGGCACAAGAACGGGTGCATCCCTGGCCGGGTAAAAATAAAATAGTCTCGCCATAAGCAGGGGAATGAATTTCAATGGCCCTGGCTGCAATATCCAATACTGCCTGATGCCTGGTCAACCAGTCCGCTCCCAATATAATATCCACGCTATCCAATCCTAAGATGAGAAGGGTGGTTCTAATCACAAGGCTACCAAATTTTATAGGCACTTGCCTGTTGATTTGATAAGTGGCCACTCTGCCTCCTGGTGTTGAAATGGTAATGCCCCCATTGGTGTGGTGAAAGGGCAACTGGCACTTGGCACTAAATTTGGCACTGATAAAACTATGCGATGCACCAGAATCAAATAGAATAATAGCAGGATAATTCAAAACTGTAAAGATACCAGTCATGACGGGTGCTCCCTCTGGAATATCAGCCATGGTGGTGAAGTTCAGCCTGCCCTGTCTCACTTGCACCTTCTGCCTCTTGCCTGGGTTCTGATTAACATTCTGCCCCTGCCTCTGCTGGTTCCTAGGGCAATTCTTGGCGTAATGTCCGGTGTTGCCACAAGTGAAACACCTGTTGTCATTTGCCTGGCGATACTGCTGCTGCTGGTTGTTCCTCTGAGCGGGAAACTGGGTACGGTTGGGTGCCTGCTGCTGCTGCTGTGGTCGAATCACCCATCTCCCTTGCTGCTGCTGGGGTCCCCTGTTCTGTGTATCGGACACAATCCTGAAGCGCTGTGGCTGAGCTGAGGGTCCCGCCACAGGGGTCTTCCTCTTCTTTTCTGCCTGTCGAGCTGAAATGCAGTCCTCCTGAGAGATAGCCATGTTGACCAACTCATTGTAACTGTTGGCCCTGACGGTGTTGAGACGGTCACGGAGCTTAGTGCTGAGCCCCCTCCTGAACCTGTCTCTCTTCTTCTCATCTGTATCCGCGTGATATCCAGCATACTGGCACAAGTCATTAAAAGCCTGGGCATACTGCAACACTGTTCTGTTTCTCTGAGTGAGTGCCAAAAACTCATTGAGCTTCCGGTCCATAATCCCGGCTGGTATGTGGTGTCCCCTGAAAGCTGCCTTGAACTCCCTCTATTCCACCTCTCGATCCTCTGGCTGCATGGCAAGAAAATGGTCCCACCAAGTCCTTGCGGGTCCGCGAAGCTTCTGGGTGGCGAACCTGACTTTGGTGACTTCTGAGCAAGCTCCATGGAGTAGTGGGAATTTGGATTCCACCACTTGCAACCACACATCTGCATCAAGTGGGTCCTCTGCCCTGGTGAACAATGGAGGCTGGGTACTAAGGAACTCCTGGTAGGTAGCTGCCGCGGGGTGACGCTGATGGTCCCCACCACCATAATGCTGAGGTGGTGGCTGACGCTGGGCCAGCTGTCTCAAGATCTCATTCTGCTGAGCCATGAGCTCCTGCAGAGTGGGAGGTGGTGGCGGCGGTGGAGGAACACGCTCGTTCTGGCCACGACGCTGCCTCTCGGCCATCTGAAAAACCACATATATACTTAACACCATATTTCTAAGTTCAAGATTTTATCGCGGCGAAAAGAGTCAAAAGCAAAATGATAGACTCCAATTCCAACAAAAGGATTAAAAAAAAGCATAACTTTTTCCTTCCAAATTTAAAACTGATAACAGCATCCATCAAGCATGCGTCCAAAAGAGTTTATCATGATCACATCATTTGTCCCAAAAAGACTCAACTCTATCTAGCCTAGTACCCCAAGGGTGCAAAAGCTAAGCTAGCTGCGAGGAGTCCTACCATCCAACTTCTAACCCTATCCTGAACACCTAGTGAGCGAACGAGGCAACACTCGACTCAAGGGAAGGTGGTCTCCCCGAGCCAGCAGTGTCCACACTGGAGGCAGGCTCATCTCCTCCCTCGATGTCGACGTCCTCGTTGGCCTCCAGGTCCTGGATCTCCTGGTGATGCATATCCAGGTGCTCGTTAGCCTCAGCAAGCTGCTGCTGAGTGTTAATGAGCTGATCCTCGAGAACCTCAATGATGTTCTCCCTGGTGCCCACTAGTTCCTCTAACTCTTGGATATCAGTGGATAGCTGCTCCACCTGCAAGTCCTCCACCATTTCAGTGGACAAATCAACCACGAGCTCCTCTCTGTTATCCAAAGTAATCTTTGTCGCCTCCAATAGTGCCATCAGATGGGACATCGCCTCGCCGCGCATCACTTGCAGACGGTACAGAACATTCATGCACCGTACGGTCAGGTGCGCAGTCTGTCCTGGGTAGATGGCCCAGATATCCTTGGCATGCTCCACCCGATCCTTCCACATTGGGTCGTCCTCCCTTTCGGCGGGGAACAAGCCAATGGGGTGGGTAGCCAACTCCAAAGGATGGAATCCGCAGAAAGTGGTCAATCCATGCAGAGCGATCGCCTCGATCGTATCCTCAGCTCGGTATCCAAAAGACTCGGAGTCCAAAGAGCGCCACCCTGGCTGCAGGGGATGAGTCTCCAAGGTCATCCTCACCCTACAGCGGGGCACTCGGTGCTTCTCGAACTGCTGCACCGCGTACTGAGGGGGTGTTGTGTATCCGGCCCCCTGAAGTACCTCCCACAAAATGCGGGGAAAGCCCTCTCGTGCAAGCCCATCAGTGTGGGACAGTGCATTTCCGTCCTCTGAGGATCCGTGGGAAGTCATCTGTGTACGGTTAAGTGTAAGTAAAAAAAAAGAAAAAGAATTATAAAAAGAACAAGAAAAAATAAAACTCAGCCTCTCTCTAGTTAAATAAAAAGGCACTGGGGACCTAGTTGATTATTATCTTGTCTTTGAGTCGTTACTCAGTTATCCAATTGCCTAATTAAGAATGCATGCATGCTCGTTCTGAACGACCTCACAACAAGATAAAAGGAATAGGGAAGAACTCCCATCCCATAAAAGTGGCCTGTAGGGCCTAATTACTTAGCCACCTAGCTACCCTTCTATTACCCTAAGGTTTCACGTCCTAGGTCTATCCGGCTTGTTCTCCTATTTATCCAACATTGTTTCTATCAAATTTTATTTTGGAAAATGATGGTAATTACATTTTATTGATTCCTCTGTGGTGGTACAAGCTCCAATACCAGCTGTGGTGGAACTGCCCGAATTATTCCAAGTTAAGTGCCTGAGCCCTGCCTTAGAGGCTAGACCACACTTAAATGGGAATAATCCGTCAATCCCTCGGATCTAGTCCGACACGGCCACTAACAGGATCAAGTACCACAATCTCACTCGAAGGTGAGTCACAGAGCAAATACAATAAAGCATAAAACCATACATGAAGGAGTATTAAATTATTACATCACCATCGGAGTTTTGCAAAAGTAGTCATCATTGTTCGAAGTGCAGCGAAATAAAACTAACGATAATTAAACAGAGAGATGGGGAAGCCTGTCCCATCACTCCTCATGCTCCTCCACAGCCGAGGTAGGGTCCCACTCGACAGTCCAACCCGGTGGCAAGATGGACGCCAAGTCACTCCAGCAACCATTTCCTCCAGAGAACCTGTAAAAAATTATGCCACAAGCAAGGCTGAGTATACTAATACTCAGCTAGACTTACCCGGTGTGAGGAGTCTACTCCTCTACCTCTAGACATGCAGCTGTTTGGCTGTGGGGTTTGGTTGCCAAAAGCACTAGCTGAGTTTCTAAATCAAGTTTTACTTTGTCATGTTTAAGTGTGACTCTCTTAAGGCTAAAAGTGTACTATCTACTCATACATAGTAGCAAACATTATTAGCAATCAACATCTTAATCAACTCATCATATTTCCACTTGTTACTCAATGTAGCAGCATGGATCAAGCAGTCTCATTAGCTGCGAGAAGCAGACGATTCGAATCGAGTTTTTAAACCTTGCAAGGTAAACCTAAACACACGACATGCAGGGGCACTCCGTCCCCACACACATCAACCGTCCCCATCGATTCCCTGGCAACAGAAAGGGGCTCACCGCCTTGGCGTACAATGCCTCACTGACCCCGACTGCCGTCGTGCAGTGACCGCACTTGTACCCACCATAACCGGAATGGGAGACCACGTCTCAGGTCGCGTGAGGAGGGCAATCTGCGGGCAGGTTCACTCAGTTACTAGGCTTACCGATTTACCATATTTCTCGGTATGTGTTTAGTACGTTCAAACGCTTGACACACGGTACCACACCTTAATCCTTATTCCAATTTTTATCCCGTGGACAACCAATCCCCATGGATTGTTGTCCACCAACCAGCCTCATTATGATAAGAAAGTGGATACAACTAATTTCCTGACCTCGCGCGAGTGCTAGAAAAATCACTCGACTTCTACCGAAATCCCTAATTAATAAAGCATCTACTCGACTTAGCATACTAGTTTTCATCTCAATGGTATTCCTGAGTTCATGCAACTAGGGTTTCAACCAACTCCTACACTTAAGTGCACAATACAAGCCTACAAACATTAACTGTAGTAAAATAGCATAAATAACAGGTTATGCATAAAACTGGGGCTTGCCTTCCAAAGCAGTGGCAGGCAGGTCCTCTGGTGCAGACTCTGGTGCTGGATCCGGGGCTACCTCCTGAGCAGCTCCTTGCTCCGGCACGAGGACGTACTCTCCGTCAGCAAGGTTACAGTCTATCGAATGCAATGAATATGTATGTCATGATTATGCAGGATTTAATAACATTATGCTAAGAAGAAAACTAAGTCAAGGAGTGACTTAGGGTTTCTTAATCATGCGGGGCTTCCAGTGGGTTATGCTTATTACCTTTCAGGCTTAGGTTTTTATTGAGGATAAACATAGTGGATTTGTATTGTCTTTATACATTTAAGTGGGTAATTTACAAGGGTTTTAGGATGACACTAATTACCATTATTTATTTTCCTTTCTTTAATTTCCACTTATGGTTTCTAGTGTAGGTTTGAACTATGACAGTGGTTTAAAAATTTCCAAAAAAATTCTGTAAAAATTACAGTGGGTTGCCATTTGCTATTCTAGCTTGTTTTAAGAATTTGAGGCTTAAAATATAAAGGCTATGCTTTAGATAAAAATAACAAGAGTGGTGTAAAATGGGCCACTTTACACTACATCTCTTAATTAGAGGTGGGGTCTGTCTTAAAGATTATTTTTGTTGGCATCTAACAGTAATAATAGGCTTCTGTGTCAAAAACCACAGGAGGCTAAGGGGTGGTTATTTAGTTATGATTTTCTAAAGTTTAATGTCAAAAAGGCACTTTCTACTACATTGTTATTTGAAAAATGTCAAACAGCAGATTTCATATTTTTCTTAAGTTCTTAATACCAAAATATTTTCTATCCCAAGAGTGGGGGTGTTTTCACCTTGGGGTTATTTTTGTAGGGTTTTTCTAAGTTTCCCTTGTTTTATTAAAATAAAAGGTATCTTACTTATTTTATACTAAAACAGGGTATGATAGATTTTTCCAGTGAACTACATTGAATAAGTATCCTAACAAAAATAGGGGTACCCTCTGGTTCATTATTTAAATCACATTTTCTATTTTTCTTAACCTTAAGCCTATTGTAAAACAAGGGGCAAAAACTAACTTAATGGGGTGGACAGAGAGGTTAAGCATTTTTAATTGGGTCAGTAGGTAGATATAAACTTCTCCAAATTTTGCTAACCCTAGTCAAACAATATTTCTATTTTTCCTTCTAATATTAAGTTTTTAGCAGTTTCTTAATTAATTCAAAACATCAGAAAAGAATACAGGAACTATGGGTTTTACTATTTTTATCTGATAGTTCATATTTCCCAGAGTCTAGCAAAATTGGTTTCACAATTTTTGGATGATTATTCTTCAAGTTATGCATTTATTAAGTTATCTGCCATATTAAAAGAAACTAAATTCGAAAATGGAAAAGAAAACAGGTTTGCGCTGAGGCCCCTGGGTTTTATCCCCCTCTTCTCTCGCAAAATAGTCCTCGGTCTACTATTGGCGTGGGTCACTGACATCGCACAAAACCCCCTGGGCCTAACCGAAATCTAACCCGCGCTCCCTGGCTGACTTAAACAGTATTCGCGGCATAGATTACGGCGGCGAGGCTTACCGGCGGCAGAAGAGCTCCGGCGGGGTGGTCAGTGACGTCCGAGAGGTCACGACGGTCACGTCGGTGTGCGGGTCGGCGTCGGAGGTGGTCGGAGCTACCCTGGCCACGAACACAGGCGGCGGGGGTCGTCGGCGGCTCCTGTTCCGGCCAAACCACGACGGTATAGTTCAATTAAGGTGCACGAGGAGCTCCACGGGGTGATGTAGAGGCCATGCGCGCGACGAATTGGAAAATGGTGCAGAGGCTTACCCGGTCCACGTGCGCCGGCGGGTTTTTGAACTCCGGTGAGCACGATTGCGCTATTCTGGTGATGCGGGTCCTCGGTTCAAGCTTGAGCAATCTTCACGGCCTCACCAGGAAGCTATCTGAGGGCTTGGATCGAACGGTGGAGGACGGGAAAGGGGCTGTCCACGGTGGTTGCTCTCGGGCGGCACTGGCGGTTCGCGGGGAGGTCGCCGGAGCTAAGGGCTGGCTCGGGAAGGTCAGGCGAGGTACGGAGGAGGCAACGGGGAAAGCAGCCGAGCACTGGGGCGGGCTTTATAGCCGTGGCGCGGGCGTGGTCACGGGCGGCCGCGGGCGCGCGGGGGTTCGCGCACGGGCGTGCTCTGAGCGCGCCCCCGGATGTCAGCTCGCGTCGAACACGTGGAAGCTCGCTTCTGCCATGGTTCAACGGCGGATTTGAGCACCATAGCGTGTGTATCTTGGCAAAGTCACTGTGTACGGTTGCTTCCCTGCTCCATATCCTACCTTTTTGCTGTGAGTTCCAAGTCAAGATATGGTCGGGGTAGGGAGATAGAGGGGGGAGAAGTTGGCTATGTCAGCTAGGTCCAAGCCGAGACAAAAATGGTGTCAAGTCGTGTCTAGCGCCCTAGGGTAGGTGTCACCTCTTTCCAGGGTATTCTAGGGTTAATTTGGCGCCACTTTGTCAATTGAGTCGAAGGGTTTTGAAATTTGGATTAAGGTGAACATGTGGAATCTTTGTTCAAGGGTTGGTTTTTATACTTAGGCAAAATCTGAATTCTCCCTTGTGCTGAACCTTAGGTGAACTTTTTAGGACTTTTCTGAAAACTTTTTGGGGGTACTTCCTTACTATTAATTGTAGGTTATGAAGTATATTACAACTTTTATATTTGGCCCAAGCCATGATCATAAGGTTTACATGACCTTTTGATCCTAGCTTCAATTAGGGTTCCCATTGCCCAAGAGGGGTTTGCTTTAGGGTTTTGGGAAATTCCCACTTAGATGTGCATGACAAGCTAGGGCATGATATCCAAGATAGTTTGCACTTGCTTAGGACCTTGAATTCCAAGTTTGAGGTACTTTGCCCATATCAATCTTCATGTGATAATGGGTTAAAAGGGAGTAGCCCTGGGTGGACACCCTGAGTAACACCTGGGGTGTTACAGCCAGAGCCATCAACCACCGAGGGGCAGCGAATCCAGGGAGAGCTCAAGAATCTCCTGGAAGGCACCGCGGTCCGACGGGCCAAGAGCTCCGCCTCCCGAAGGCAGGGGTACCCCTCGGAACATCGCGCCGCGACTTCCCGATTCATGCGGGAAGCCTCGGTCCACACCGGGCGCACGCGCAACACAGCGCCTGCGGCCTCGGGTCGCCTCGGCAACGAGCACCATCACTGCGACCGTCGGGCCCACCTCGACGAGAGGGTGCGCCGAGGCTACCACCCTAGGCGTGGGGGACGCTACGACAGCGGGGAGGATCGGAGTCCCTCGCCCGAACCACCCGGTCCTCAGGCCTTCAGCCGGGCCATACGACGGGCGCCGTTCCCTACCCGGTTCCGACCCCCGACTACCATCACAAAGTACTCGGGGGAGACGAGACCGGAGCCGTGGCTCGCGGACTACCGGCTGGCCTGCCAACTGGGTGGAACGGACGATGACAACCTCATCATCCGCAACCTCCCCCTGTTCCTCTCCGACATCGCTCGCGCCTGGTTGGAGCACCTGCCTCCGGGGCAGATCTCCAACTGGGACGACCTGGTCCAAGCATTCGCTGACAATTTCCAGGGTACGTACGTGCGCCCCGGGAATTCCTAGGACCTCCGAAGCTGCCAACAGCAGCCGGGAGAGTCTCTCCGGGACTACATCCGGCGATTCTCGAAGCAGCGCACCGAGCTGCCCAACATCACCGATTCAGATGTCATCGGCGCGTTCCTCGCCGGCACCACCTGCCGTGACCTGGTGAGCAAGCTGGGTCGCAAGACCCCCACCAGGGCGAGCGAGCTGATGGACATCGCCACCAAGTTCGCCTCTGGCCAGGAGGCGGTCGAGGCTATCTTCCGGAAGGACAAGCAGCCCCAGGGCCGCCCACCGGAAGATGCCCCCGAGGCGTCAACTCAGCGTGGCGCCAAGAAAAAGGGCAAGAAGAAGTCGCAAGCGAAACGCGACGCCGCCGACGCGGACTTTGTCGCTGCCGCCGAGTACAAGAACCCTCGGAAACCCCCCGGAGGTGCCAACCTCTTCGACAAGATGCTCAAGGAGCCGTGCCCCTATCACCAGGGGCCCGTCAAGCACACCCTTAAGGAGTGCGCCATGCTTCGGCGTCACTTCCACAGGGCCGAGCCACCCGCGGAAGGTGGCAGGGCTCGCGACAACGACAAGAAGGAAGATCACCAGGCAGGAGAGTTCCCCGAGGTCCGCGACTGCTTCATGATCTACGGTGGGCAAGCGGCGAACGCCTCGGCTCGGCACCGCAAGCAAGAGCGTCGGGAGGTCTGTTCGGTGAAGGTGGCGGCGCTAGTCTACCTAGACTGGTCCGACAAGCCCATCACCTTCGACCAAGCCGACCACCTCGACCACGTGCCGAGCCCGGGAAAATACCCGCTCGTTGTCGGCCCCGTCGTCGGCGACGTCAGGCTCACCAAGGTCCTCATGGACGGAGGCAGCAGCCTCAACATCATCTACGCCGAGACCCTCGGGCTCCTGCATATCGATCTATCCTCGGTCCGGGCAGGCGCTGTGCCTTTCCATGGGATCATCCCCGGGAAGCGCGTCCAGCCCCTCGGACAACTCGACCTTCCCGTCTGCTTCGGAACGCCCTCCAACTTCCGAAGGGAGACCCTGACGTTCGAGGTGGTCGGGTTCCGAGGAACCTACCACGCGGTACTGGGAAGGCCATGCTACGCGAAGTTCATGGCCGTCCCCAACTACACCTACCTCAAGCTCAAGATGTCGGGCCCCAACGAGGTCATCACCGTCGGCCCCACGTACAAACACGCGTTCGAATGCGACGTGGAGTGCGTGGAGTACGCCGAGGCCCTCGCCGAGTCCGAGGCCCTCATCGCCGACCTGGAGAGCCTCTCTAAGGAGGTGCCAGACGTGAAGCGTCATGCCGGCAACATCGAGCCAGCGGAGACGGTTAAGTCCGTCCCCCTCGACCCCAGCAGCGACGCCTCCAAGCAAGTTCGGATCGGCTCCGAGCTCGATCCCAAATAGGAAGCAGTGCTCGTTGACTTTCTCCACGCGAACGCCGACGTCTTCGCGTGGAGTCCCTCGGACATGCCCGACATACCGAGGGATGTCGCCGAGCACTCGCTGGACATCCGAGCCGGAGCCCGACCCGTAAAGCAGCCTCTGCGCCGATTCGACGAAGAAAAGCGCAGGGCCATAGGCGAGGAGATCCACAAGCTAATGGCGGCAGGGTTCATCAAAGAGGTATTCCATCCCGAATGGCTTGCCAACCCTGTGCTTGTGAGAAAGCAAGGAGGGAAATGGCGGATGTGTGTAGACTACACTGGTCTAAACAAAGCATGTCCGAAGGTTCCCTACCCTCTGCCTCGCATCGATCAAATCGTGGATTCCACTGCTGGGTGCGAAACCCTGTCTTTCCTCGATGCTTACTCAGGGTATCACCAAATCAGGATGAAAGAGTCCGACCAGCTCGCGACTTCTTTCATCACACCCTTCGGCATGTACTGCTATGTCACCATGTCGTTCGGCTTGAGGAACGCGGGTGCGACGTACCAGCGGTGCATGAACCATGTGTTCGGCGAACACATTGGCCGGACGGTCGAGGCCTACGTCGATGACATCGTAGTCAAGACGAGGAAGGCCTCTGACCTCCTTTCCAACCTTGAAGTGACATTCCGATGTCTCAAGGCGAAAGGCGTGAAGCTTAATCCCGAAAAGTGTGTCTTCGGGGTACCCCGAGGCATGCTCTTGGGGTTCATCGTCTCCGAGCGGGGCATCGAAGCCAACCCGGAGAAGATCGCAGCCATCACCAGCATGGGGCCCATCAAGGATTTGAAGGGCATACAGAGGGTCATGGGATGTCTCGCGGCTCTGAGCCGCTTCATCTCACGCCTCGGCGAAAGAGGTCTGCCTCTGTACCGCCTCTTAAGGAAGGCCGAGAGCTTCACTTGGACCCCTGAGGCCGAGGAAGCCCTCGGGAACCTGAAGGCGCTCCTCACGAATGCGCCTATCTTGGTGCCCCCAGCTGCCGGAGAAGCCCTCTTGATCTACGTCGCCGCGACCACTCAGGTGGTTAGCGCCGCGATTGTGGTCGAGAGACGAGAAGAGGGGCATGCATTGCCCGTTCAGAGGCCAGTCTACTTCATCAGCGAGGTACGGTCCGAAACCAAGATCCGCTACCCACAAGTTCAGAAGCTGCTATACGCGGTGATCCTGACACGGCGGAAGCTGCGACACTACTTCGAGTCTCACCCGATAACTGTGGTGTCATCCTTCCCCCTGGGGGAGATCATCCAGTGCCGAGAGGCCTCGGGTAGGATTGCAAAGTGGGCAGTGGAAATTATGGGCAAAGCAATCTCGTTCGCCCCTCGGAAGGCCATCAAGTCCCAGGTCTTGGCGGACTTCGTGGCTGAATGGGTCGACACCCAGCTCCCAACAGCTCCGATCCAGCCGGAGCTCTGGACCATGTTCTTCGACGGGTCGCTGATGAAGACGGGAGCCGGCGCAGGCCTACTCTTCATCTTGCCCCTCGGGAAGCACCTACGCTACGTGCTACGCCTCCATTTCCCGGCGTCCAACAATGTGGCTGAGTATGAGGCTCTGATCAACGGGTTGCGGATCGCCATCGAGCTAGGGGTCCGACGCCTCGATGCACACGGCGACTCGCAGCTCGTCATCGACCAAGTCATGAAGAACTCCCACTGCCGCGACCCGAAGATGGAGGCCTACTGCGAGGAGGTTCGGCGCCTGAAAGACAAATTCTACGTTATCGAGCTCAACCACATCGCCCGGCGCTACAACGAGACTGCGGACGAGCTGGCTAAAATAGCCTCGGGGCGAACAACGGTTCCCCCGGACGTCTTCTCCCGAGACCTGCATCAACCCTCCGTCAAGATCGACGACACGCCCGAGCCCGAGGCGCCCTCGGCCCAGCCCGAGGTACCCTCGGCTCAGTCCGAGGCACCCTCGGCTCGGCCCGAGGCATCCTCGGTTCAGCCCGAGGTACCCTCGGCCCCCGAGGGCGAGACACTGCACGTCGAGGAGGAGCGAAGCGGGGTCACGCCTGATCAAAACTGGCAGACCCCGTACCTGCAATATCTCCACCGAGGAGAGCTCCCCCTCGACCGAGCTGAAGCTCGGCGGTTGGCGCGGCGTGCCAAGTCGTTCGTCTTGCTGGGAGATGGGAAGGAGCTCTACCATCGCAGCCCCTCAGGCATCCTCCAGCGATGCATCTCCATCGCCGAAGGTCACGAACTCCTACGAGAGATACACTCGGGGGCTTGCGGCCATCACGCATCACCTCGAGCCCTTGTCGGATACGCTTTCCGGCAAGGTTTCTAATGGTCGACGGCGGTGGCCGACGCCATTAGAATTGTTCGCACCTGCGAAGGGTGTCAGTTCTACGCAAGGCAGACCCACCTGCCCGCTCAGGCTCTGCAGACCATACCCATCACCTAGCTTTTTGCTATGTGGGGTCTGGACCTCGTCGGCCCCTTGCAGAAGGCACACAGGGGCTACACACACCTGTTGGTCGCCATCGACAAATTCTCCAAGTGGATCGAGGTCCGACCCCTAAACAGCATCAGGTCCGAACAGGCGGTGGCGTTCTTCACCAACATCATCCATCGTTTCGAGGTCCCGAACTCCATCATCACCGATAATGGCACCCAGTTCACCGGCAGAAAGTTCCTGGACTTCTGCGAGGATCACCACATCCGGGTGGACTAGGCCGCCGTGGCTCACCCCATGACGAATGGGCAAGTAGAGCGTGCCAACGGCATGATTCTATAAGGACTCAAGCCTCAAATCTACAATGACCTCAACAAGTTCGGCAAGCGATGGATGAAGGAACTCCCCTCGGTAGTCTGGAGCCTGAGGACAACGCCGAGCCAAGCCACGGGCTTCACGCTGTTCTTTCTAGTCTATGGGGCCGACGCCATCTTGCCCACAGACTTACAATACGGTTCCCCGAGGACGAAGGCCTACGCCGACCAAAGCAACCAAGCTAGTCGAGAAGACTCGCTGGACCAGCTGGAAGAGGTTCGGGATAAGGCCTTGCTACACTCGGCGCGGTACCAGCAGTCCCTGCGACGCTACCACGCCCGAGGGGTCCGGTCCCGAGACCTCCAGGTGGGCGACCTGGTGCTTCGGCTGCGACAAGACGCCCGAGGGCGGCACAAGCTCACGCCTCCCTGGGAAGGGCCGTTCGCCATCGCCAAAGTTCTGAAGCCCGGAACGTACAAGCTGGCCAACAGCCAAGGCGAGGTCTATAGCAACACTTGGAACATCCAACAGCTACGTCGCTTCTACCCTTAAGATGCTTTCAAGTTGTTCATATACCTCGCTTCCACGCAAAGTTTAGTCATCAAGGAAGGGTCAGCCTTGCCTCGGCAAGGCCCGACCCTCCCTCGGGGGCTAAAAGGGGGGAACCCCCTCTGCGTCGAATTTTTTCCTCGAAAAAAGATCCTTTCTGCCAGAATGTCTTTCGTGCTTTTCGACTACTTCAAAAGTGGATCCTGAAAACGACGGAGTACACATAAGCAGCCAAGGCTGACCGAGCCGAGGGACTCCTATGCCTCCGGGATACGGATACCTCACTCATCACCTTCTGCGATAAGTAACTCACGTTCGGATAAGTGATTCCGCGGACCTAACAAGTCTTCACGTTCGAAAGCTCCTCTGCCGAAGCGATTCTTTGAGCCTTCTCGACTACGTCGGTGACAGAACCCTATGGACGGGTAAGAGTGCGCGTAAGCGGCAAGGCCGACCGAGCCGAGGGACTCCTACGCCTCCGGGATACGGATACCTCACTCATCACCTTCCGCGAGAAGCAACTCTCGCTCGCATAGACAATTCTGTTACCGACGAAAAAGTCCAGATACTCGAAACAAGAGGAAAAGAAACGCAGCTTTACAACACGGCGAGGGTGTGTTTGGGCCTCGGCGGCCGCAGAAAACACACGCTACAAGATGATCCGATCCCGCAGGCTCGGATCTTGATGGTTGAAGGGAGCAGCAGCACCCTCGGCGTCAACTACACCTTCGGCGAGGTCCGACCTGGCCTCGGATGGCGACGCGGTCCGAGGATCTCGACTCTGAAGGACGACGTCATCACCACGCCCGGGCCATCGCCGCCAGGGTCTTCTCTGAGAATCCGGCCCGAGCAGGCGGCTCGGCTGGTCACCCCGAGGCCTCGGCCAGCTGTCCCCCGAAGACATCAGCCCGGCCTGAGGCCTCGGAAGATCAACTCCGGCGTCGGTCCCGCTAACGGACGACCCGGCCAGGCTCCGGCCGACCAAGTCTTCTTTTCGAGCCAACTCTGCCTCTGTCCATGCTGACACCGCTACCCCCGGCCTCGGCTCATCGAAGAGCGACCGAGGGGTTCCTTTAACTAAGCAAGAGAAGCCTCGGACAACAAGGCTGACCGAGCCGAGGGACTCCTACGCCTCCGGGATACGGATACCTCACTCGTCACCTTTACACGAGGCGACACACGCTTGGTGAAGCAGTTCAGACAACCAACAGGCGAGTCTTAGTGCTCAAAAATGAGGAAAAACACGGCTCCGTGCCCAAAATTACATACATGTTCAGGCCTCGACAGCCACAATGAACAAAAACACTGGCATTCAAAGCAGCCATGCAGGCAGCATGCAAACCGCGCCAAGTGGGCGCACTTCTCCGACTTTCAAAACGCCCAGCATGGAGGCCCAGGCCCACGCGTCATGCAACCGGCGCGCCGGATGCTGCGTGCGAGCGACTCGAGGCGACCCAGCACACGACCCAGCAGCGCCAGCCTGGCGCGACGGTCAATGCGGCCAAAAATGGGCCGGCAGTAATAGCGGTGGCAGGCGGGCAGGAGCAGCGGTCACGTCGTCAGCCAGGCTTACGTCCTATCCAGGGGCAGCGAGAGAACCCTCTCTCACGGCGTGAAGACGACGCGCCCGTGTTCCGTTCCTCGAACGGCCCTCGCACGCGCAACGGCCGCCCCGCGAACCACTCGCCCCGTCACATTAACTCCGCGGCGGGACAGGCGGCGCCTCTGGCAGGAAAAGCAAGCGACGCTTCGCCTTCGCCATAATGACCGCGTCAAAAAAGGTACGCCGCGTCGTTCGATTTCGTATCCTTTTCCTTTTTTCCTCTTTCTCTCTCTTACAACAGGGACCGGGAAAGGGGGATTCCCCGAAAAGGATCCTTCTCCGTGAAGGAACCAGGCTCCGAGCCTCCCTACTGATCAGAGGTTCGAAGGCTAGCCCCTCGGAAGGGTTCAACAGCCGCCTCAGAGCGCGTGCGCTCCACACCCACTACTGGTCAGAGGTTCGAAGGCCAGCCCCTCGGAAGGGTTCAACGACCGCCTCAGGCTACTCGGGCTCCGCGCCCACTACTGATCAGGGGTTCGAAGGCTGGCCCTCGGAGGGTTCACAGCTGCCTCAGACACAGAGCGAGGGATGACCATGGGTACGTTCGATACATAACCAAGGCTCGGGCTGCGCTCCCGAGGTACCCTAGGACATTTCCGAGACCAGCGGGAACGATCTTGTAACAGAATCCCATCAGAGGGAGGCATCGAGCCCTCGAACCCCGTCGACAGGGGACCGGGTCCGGCAGATCACCCGCAGGTACTTTTGGGCGCGCCTCTGGGCCTCTAGCCGACCCCTAGCAAATGGGGCACGGACGTCCGCTCGGATTACCCGCCAGCAGCTCACCAGAGACACCATGTTCGGCGCCCACAGAGGGCAACATGGCGCTTTCCCCCCCTCCTCCTTGCGGAAAGGCGACGCAGGGGCGTATGTAAAAAAGTCGAGTCTGTCCCTGATCGTCCTCTCGCCCTGTGCAGAGGCTCGGGGGCTGCTCTCGCAAACCCGGCTCCGGCCAAACCGTTGACAGCGTCAACATACCAGCCCGAGAACTTGGGACCCGACCGTGCACCCGGGCTACGGCCAGCTCGCATGAGGGAACGACTAGACCAGCCAAAGCATTGCGCGAGGCATTAAGACCTCGGAGGAGTCAAACCACTCCTCCGAGGCCTCGAGGGCTACACCCGGCGGGTGCGCTCGCGTGCACCCACCGGAACAAAACGCAACCGAGAAAGGCTGGTCCCCTTGCAAAAAAGTGCGACAAAAGCCTCCAAGCGAGTGTTGACACTCCCTTCGAGGCTTGGGGGCTACTGTCGGGGACCATAATTAGGGGTACCCTCAAGGCTCCTAATTCTCAGCTGGTAACCCCCATCAGCACAAAGCTGCAAAGGCCTGATGGGTGCGATTAAGTCAGGGATCGATCCATTCGAGGGACTCGATCGCGCCTCGCCCGAGCCTAGCCTCGGGCAAGGGCAGCCGACCCCGGAGGATCTCCGTCTCGCCCGAGGCCCCCCTCCAGCGACGAACATACTTCCGGCTTGCCCGAGGCCTTGTCTTCGCCAAGAAGCAACCCTGACCAAATCGCCGTGCCGATCGACCAAATCGCAGGAGCATTTAATGCAAAGGTGGCCTGACACCTTTGTCCTGACGCGCGCCCTTCAGTCGATTGAGCTGATGTGACCGCAGTCACTTCGCCGCTCCACTGACCGACCTGACAGAAGGACAGCGCCGCCTGCGCCGCACCGACTGCAGTGCCACTGGACAGAGTGAGGCTGACAGGCAGTCAGGCCTGACCTCAGGCACCATAGGAAGCTCCGCTCCGCCCGACCCAGGGCTCGGACTCGGGCTAAGCCCTTGAAGACGGCGAACTCCGCTCCGCCCGACCCAGGGCTCGGACTTGGGCTAAGCCCCGGAAGACGGCGAACTCCGCTCCGCCCGACCCAGGGCTCGGACTCGGGCTAAGCCCCTGAAGACGGCGAACTCTGCTCCGCCCGACCCAGGGCTCGGACTTGGGCTAAGCCCCAGAAGACGGCGAACTCCGCTCCGCCCGACCCAGGGCTCGGACTTGGGTTAAGCCCCAGAAGATGGCGAACTCCGCTCCGCCCGACCTAGGGCTCGGACTTGGGCTAAGCCCCGGAAGACGGCGAACTCCGCTCCGCCCGACCCAGGGCTCGGACTTGGGCTCAGCCCCAGAAGACGACGAACTCCGCTTCGCCCGACCCCAGGGCTCGGACTCAGCCCTGGCTTCTACCAACGGTCTCCGCCTCGCCCGACCCAGGGGCTCGGACTCGACCACGGCCACGGAAGACAGACTCGACCTCGACCTCGGAGGAGCCTCCACATCGCCCAACCTAGGGCGCAGACCGACCACGTCGACAGGAGGCGCCATCATTACCCTACCCCAAGCTGACTCAGGCTACGGGGAACAAGACCGGCGTCCCATCTGGCTCGCTCCGCCAGATAGGCAATGATGGCGCCCCGCATGCTCCCTGACGATTGCGGCTCTCAGCCCCCTTATGGAAGCAAGAGGACGTCAGCAAGGACTCGACCGCCCCGACAGCTGTCCTTCCGCCAGGCTCCAGCGCTCCTCCGACGGCCACGACATCACACGAACCGGGTGCCAAAACCTCTCCGGCTGCCACGACGGCATGTACTTAGGGCGCTAGCTCTCCTCCGCTAGACACGTAGCACTCTGCTACACCCCCCATTGTACACCTGGATCCTCTCCTTACGCCTATAAAAGGAAGGACCAGGGCCCTCTTACAGAGGGTTGGCCGCGCGGGGATGAGGACGGGACAGGCGCTCGCGTGAGGCCGCTCGCTCCCTCTCCCGCGTGGACGCTTGTAACCCCCTACTGCAAGCGCACCCGACCTGGGTGCGGGACGAACATGAAGGCCGTGGGATTTCCACCTCTCTCACGCCTGTCTCCGGCCACCTTTCTCCCCCCTTCTCGCTCGGCCTCGCGCCGACCCATCTGGGCTGGGGCACGCGGCGACATTTCACTCGTCGGGCCAGGGACCCCCCCGGTCTCGAAACGCCGACAGCATTGTAACATGTGCCTTTTTGGGTGAGACCAATGATTGTAATATTGGTATTATGTAAATTGATATGTAACAATCTAATGATAAAATAAGTTGACATGTAAGGGGCATTTGGATTCTAGGGACTAATGTTTAGTCTCTCTATTTTATTCCATTTTAGTTTCTAATTATCAAACATGGAAATTAAAATAGAGTTTTAGTTAACGTATTTAGCAATTTAGGGACTAAAATGAAATAAAATTGAGGTACTAAAAATTAGTCTCTAGAAACTTAACATCCCCCCAGTGTTTCCATTGCCGGTTGCAGTCTCTAGTGGTGTAAGTTTTTTCTGGAGTTTTTCATTGGGAGTCCGTAAATTAATTACAATCAGCACTGATAAGGCCATATTCCATGTTATAATAATGTAATATACAATCGACTCTGTAAACTCACTATCACTATTATTTTGTTAAGGTATAGCAGTTATCTTGTTGGAACTTGCGCTCTGCAGCAAGAAGGCCAACAAGGGTGAACAGTGGTGACAACAGGGTTACGTGCACGGGGGCAATAGCTCTGTTAATCTAGCCTCTCACGGGCACTGTGCGGGGGTATTTATAGGTATCTGAGTGCCCAGCATCTTGTGTTAAGGACGCATGTGCCCTCAGACACCTATTTTATCCCCAGAATATTCCCATAAAGCAGGGTTACAGGCTGTAATTACAAGTATTCCTTTACAAGTTAGGCCCGTAATACAGAGGCGGCCACGCGGGGCCCGTTACAATGGGCCAGATCACTCGTGGGCCTTGGGACTGAACGAGGACGCGCCGTGGGGGGACGTCGCCGCAGGCCTTCGTCAAAGAGCCGAGTCCTGCGAAGGCTGTCCCTGCCCGCTTTGTCTCTGTCGGAACAGCGGCTGCAGCGAAGGCCTCGAGCGAAGGGTGGCGTCTATGCCTTCGCCCCAACATTTGCCCTCCGAGGGACCAGTTCGACAAAGTCACCTGGTGCCGAAGACGTCGCTAGATGGCGGAGACGCTGCCCCCGCTCGAAGTGGTTCCGCGGGGGTTTTTGATGTGACCGTTGATGGACGGCGTACTGTTGGATTGCGGGCTTCCCGAAGCGTCGTGGCCTGTCGGATTGCGGGTTTCCCGAAGAGCCGCGCCCTGCCTATAAAAGGGGGCGGGGGCCGGCGCTGTTTTGAACTTTGCCTTCCGCGCTCCGTAAAACCCTAGCCGCCCGCCGTCTTTCTGCTCCTCTTCCTCCGCTGCTTCTTTTGCTCGCCGGCGTTCTGGCTCGTGTGAAGCAAACCGCCCGCCGCCGCCGACGGTACGTAGCAATGCCATCTTCTTCTTCTTCCGCCAACGCCACGCCGCCGGCCGCCGCCTCGTCTGAGGAGACGTTGAGTAGCGTGATGGTGGAGGAGTTGCGCGCCGGTGACTCTGTTGAATTTGGAGTGTCACGGATGACGTCTGCCCGCATTGAAGATATGCAGCGGTTGGGCTATTTTGGCGGCGGAGTCGCTCGTGCTCCGGGGACGGAGGAAGTCCCCGAGCCGGAGGGCGAGTTGGTTGTTTTCGAGGCGTTCTTCGTCGCCGGACTCCGCTTGCCTGCGCACCGGTTTGTTGGCGAGGTCCTGCGTAGATTCAGCGTTCAAATACATCAGTTGACACCGAACGCCATAGTGGCGCTGGCGAAGTATGTCTGGGCGACGACTTCGTACGGCGGACAGCCGTCAATTGAAGTTTTTGCGAAGAATTATTGTTTGCATTGGCAGAAAAGGGTGGTTGAGGGCGGAGTTGCCCAGTTCGGGTCATGCACGTTCACGCCGAAGACCGGCAAGACCACAATGCCAGTAGTGGAGTTGGTCCCGTGCGCCCGCAACAAGTGGGGCAATTGGAATGAATTTTGGTTTTATGTTGCTGAGGCCACTGTCGAAGGCCATGCAGGACTCCCCGTGTCTGAAATGTGCTCTCACTATTACTCTGCGTATCCGCCTTTTGAAGTGGCAGAAGAGGATGCAGACGAAGGGGCCCTTCGGAGCGCCGCCGGTCAGAGCAGCGGCCGTGATTTAGTTGAAGAGTTCGTGGCGTACGGGGTTTGGCCCTTGGCGCACGGCTGGGCGCTGGGCGAAGTATGCCCTCGCCAGATGCCCTTTCACGGAGGAAGGGTGGTGCGAAGTCCTGCCTTCGCGCTGAATTTGCGAAATCGTGACCCGGCCGCCTTTGTGCGTGATGCTGAGGACTTGGCGGTGCGGCTCGTGGGGCGTTACGTGCCGAGGACGGAAGGCCAGCACAGCTTTGACATCCGCGGGTCAAATTAACGTTTGAACAGGGTCTTCGAATTAAATCAACTGCCGTACGACGGCTACCCTGGTCAAGACGAAGCGGACCGCCGTGGGAAGAAACCGGCGGTGGAGACTGGAGGCGACCCTGCGCTGGTGGCCGCCGCCTCCTCGAAAAAGAGGAAATTAGGTACTGCGATGGGAAGACTTGGGGTGTCCGATAGTTTTGCTAGAGAGTTAATGAGGACGTGCGCGGCCCCGGGGGAAAGGATGTCTTCGGCGGAGCTCCGGGAGTCTTCGGCTCGGATGCTGAGGGTTACCGGGGGTTGTTGGCCTAAAGACATTCCTATCCCCTGCGCGGCTGAGGAGGACTGTTTTACATCTCGTATGGTTCATCGGTGGAGTGTTTTTCCTTATGGGCGAAATATCGGTCATGTTGTGTGGGCAGTGATGGACAAGGATCGCCAAGGTGCGGCGCGAAAACGCCAGGCGACCGTGAGGGTTCACGAAGCTCGGCCGAAAAGGCAGCGGGGAACGGCGAAGGCTGAGGCCTCCGGCGGAGGCAAGCCGCCGCTGCCGGCGAAGGTGGGCGCCGGAGGCCCCAAGCTGTCGAAGGTGGTGCCGTCCGTCAGCGGAGTGGCGGAGGCTGCGAAGGCGGCCCGATCGTTACCGCCGCCTGGCAAACGCGTTGCCGACTTCGGCACCGAGATTAATGTGGAGGATTATCTTGGGGGTAAGTCTATATAAATATATATATATATATACATTTTTTTTTAATTTGTTGACGCGTTGCAGGGTCGGACGAGGGCCCGCTTGCTCTAGTTGTGCCTGGCGCGGCGATCGCGACGGCTGCGCCGGCGCCGAAGGCGGGGGGAGAGACCCTTGGCGCTGGAGGCGAGGTGTCTGCCCTCGCGCTGGTCAGAGACGAGGCGGGCGTGGCGACCCGCCGGCTGAAGGGAGCGACGGAGGCGCTGAGTCGCGCGACGGAGGCGCTGAGTCAGGTCCGCCGAGCTATACATTTTTTTCTACACAACGGCCTTACGTGTGTTCTGCAGGTGGCTGACTTCACCAGCCGCACTGCGTCGGGGGCCCTTACGGTAGCGTTGTCTGCCGAGGTCGAGAGACTTCGGACACAACATGCGGACGCTGTCCGTGAGAAGTCGGCCTCCGACAGCAAGTGCCGCAAACTGGCGGAGAAGGTGGCCGCCCTTGAGAAGGAGAAGGCTGACCTCCGGCGCCAGCTGGCGGGGGAGAGGAGGGAGGCCAACGAAGCCATCGCCAAAGAGCAGGCTGCGCAGGCGGAGGCCAGGCTGGCGCGGGCGGAAGGCAATATCGCCAAGGAGCTCGCCGGAGAGCTGCAGCGGCGGCTTACTGCCCTGGAGAGCCGCGCGGAGGGGGCCGAGGCCGCGATGCGAGCGGAGGTCGAACGGACGCGCACGCAGCTCATGACTTCATATCGCGAGCTGGGTGTGCGGACGGGTGACTTCGAGGTGCCGGAGCGAGAGGCCGGGCTTCGCTGTCTTGAATGGGTGCAGGAGGAACTGCAGGAGCTCCCCACTGTCTTGGCGGGGTTGATGTCGTTCACCTCCCTGGTCACCTGCGAGGCAGCGATGAACGCGCTCTCTCGCGAAGGCTGCCGGCACTTTGAGGCCCTCGACCAGGTGGATGAGGATTTTGGGCGAGATATCTTTGAGGTCGAAGACCCCGTGGTGAAGGAATCCGCCGGGGCCCTCTATGACCGGATGTGGGGTTCATACGGTCGTGAGGTGGTCCGGGCGCGGGCCGAGGCTGCGAGGGCTCAGGTAACGTTGTCGTTTGCTCGGCGTTTGCTGGATGCGGTCTGTGCGTGTGTTTGCTGAATTTTTGTGCGTTTTGTCTTAGGCGGAGCGCGGCGAGCGGGTGGACGACTTCGGGGCGCTGAACAGCGTGCTGCCTGAGCCGGAGACGACCCCTGCGGAGGCCGCGACTGGAGTCGCCCCGGGACCGACCCCGGAGACTGTGGAAGATGCACCAGGCGCCCCTGCATCTGCTGCGGCCGGCGAAGACCTTCCCCCAAAGGTGGCCGAAGGCGCGCCTGATGCCCCCGCAGCTGCTGTGCCGAGCGCTGAAGATCCAGCAGAGGTGGGGGCGGAGGCAGCGGCGGAGGCTCCCGCAGCGGCAGGGCCTTCGCAGGTGGCATAGGTGGTGTTTAGGGTTGAGGAATTTTTGGATGTTGTACTGAATTTTGGTTGCTGCGCAGGTTCAAGATTTTGGGCCTGCGCACGCAACCGCTACTACTGAGTTTTTGGCGGCTTCGACCGCGGAAGATGGAAATGAATGTGGTGGGTCTGTTTCTGAGTTTTTTGATTTTACTGACTCTGGGAGCTCGGTTGAGTGGACTGAGGAGTCGTCGGAGGAGGACTTGGATTATTTTGCGGCCTTGGACGTGGCTGCGGCGGAGGCTGCACCACATGCTGCGGACGCGCCAGGCGTGCCCGGTCCTAGCACCGAGCACCGACGACGAAGGGCGGTTGCCAAGCGTAGGATTAGTGGGGAGGAAGGGGCTCGGCTTCGCGTTAGTAGGGCTGGTCGGCAGGAGCTGCTGTCTTTGCCGGCCGCCTCGGGTGTAGGGGAAGGGGAGCTGCGAAGCCTTTTTGCGGGTGAGGAGCTTAGGATAATGTTATTTAATTATAGAGAGATGGGGATTATTCCTAAGGTTGAGCCGATGTAGGGCGTGGTGCCCTCGCTTGTGTATGTGTAAGGGCTTGTAAAATGGAGTTGTGTGCCCTCGCGTGCCTGTGCCTGCGAGGGCGCTGTGTACTTTGTCTGGTGTGATTGATTGTGCTGTGCCAGTATGATTATAATTGGTCTTGCTGTCGTTTCTGCTTTTGTTATACTGGGTTGGCTGCGCCCTTAGGCGGCTCCTGCGATAGACTTCGGATTTTTGCGCGTTTGTGCTTAGTCCGGCTGCACCTTTTAGGCGACTTCTGCGCGGATAGTCTTCGCGATAGACTTCGGATTTTGCGCACTTGTTGTGCTAAGTCCGGCTGCACCCTTGGGCGACTTCTGCGTGGATGGTCTTCGCGATAGACTACGGATTTTTGCGCACTTGTTGTGCTAAGTCCGGCTGCACCCTTAGGCGACTTCTGCGCGGATAGTCTTCGCGATAGACTTCGGATTTTGCGCACTTGTTGTGCTAACTCCGGCTGCACCCTTAGGCGACTTCTGCGCGGATAGTCTTCGCGATAGACTTCGGTTTTTGCGCACTTGTTGTGCTAACTCCGGCTGCACCCTTAGGCGACTTCTGCGCGGATAGTCTTCGCGATAGACTTCGGATTTTGCGCACTTGTTGTGCTAAGTCCGGCTGCACCCTTGGGCGACTTCTGCGCGGATTGGTCGCACGCGAGGGTGGCTAGCGCTTAGCCTCGCGGTGACTTCGAATTGGTCGAATGCCGAAGACCGTTGTCGCGGTCTTGTTTCGACACATGCTTTTGCGGGGGATTTTTCTCACATATATTACATGGCTCCGCCTCGTTAAAAACCTCACCCCCCGGGAGGAAAAGAGTGCGGGCCGGTACAAGATTGTTTGCGGTGAATTACAAGGGCGAACTCAGCCCTAAGTATTAGACAAAAAATTTACGAAGGTTGTCGATGTTCCAGGAGTGCTCCAGGTCCTCGCCATTTGGCGTTGTGAGCCTGTAAGCGCTGGGGGAAGCTTTTGTTTTGACTATGAAGGGGCCCTCCCACTTGGGCTCCAACTTGCCCTTGGACTCCGTCCGAGCTGTTCGGATGAGTACGAGGTCCCCCGCGCTGAACTCCCTTGGGATGACTGCGCGGTCGCGCCATGCTTTGGTCTGGGCTTGGTATTTGTTTAAGGCCTGCAGGGCGAAGACCCGGTCTCCGTCAATGAGATCTTTGGAGGTTGGCTCATCCACGTCAGGGGCGGCTGACGGAGCTGTGCGCGGAGACCCATGCTTTATTTCTTGCGGGGTCATTGCCTCCGATCCGTATAGAAGGCGGAAAGGAGTGAACCCGGTCGCCCTGCACTCGGTTGTGTTTAGCGCCCAGACTGCCTCCGGTAACAAGTCGGTCCATCTGCCTTTTTTTTCATCGAGGAGCATCTTCTTGACAGCTGTGAAGATTTTCCCATTGGCACGCTCCACGACCCCGTTGGACTGCGGATGATAGACTGAAGCGAAGGCTAGCTTGGTGCCGATGGAAAAACAAAAATCCTTGAAATCTTGGCTGTCAAACTGCTTGCCGTTGTCAACTGTTAGCTCGGACGGTACTCCGAAGCGGCAAACAATGTTCTGCCAAAAGAATTTTTGGGCAGTCTTTGATGTGATTGTGGAAACGGCCCTCGCTTCAATCCATTTGGTGAAGTATTCGACGGCTACGAAGGCGAACTTAAGGTTCCCCTGAGCGGTGGGCAGGGGCCCGACAATGTCCAGGCCCCAGCGCTGAAGAGGCCATGTATGGGCAATCAGCTTTGTGTATTGCGAGGGGTTGCCTGACCGAGGAGAGAACTTCTGGCAGGCTTCGCAGGACCTTGTGACTCGATTTGCGGCGCAGATCATTGCAGGCCAGTAAAACCCTTGTCGGATCACCTTTGTAGCCAGGGCCCTTGGCCCCGCGTGCGAGCCGCACGTGCCACTGTGGACCTCGCGCAGGATTTGCATGCCTTCGGTTTCGGTGACGCATTTAAGCATTGGCTGACTGACCCCTTTCTTGTATAATTGGCCCTCGATCAGTGCGAAGTCCCGGCTTCGATGTCTGAGGCGCTTTGCCTCACTGACGTCGGTTGGATGATAGTATCCCTATAGGAACAGGGTTATTGGGGCCCGCCAGTCTTCGGTCATGATTAGGTTGACTATACGGTGGCCCTCGCTATCATTAGTTATTTGGAGCCCTTCGGGGCTCCGGACGGCTGGCGTGCCGATGGTGTGAAAGAATACGTCGGAGGGCAGGGGCTCGCCCCTGGCGGCGGCCTTGGCTAATGCATCGGCCTCCTTGTTCTTTGCCCTGTCCACATGTTGTAGGGTGAATCCCTTGAACTGTCTCTCGAGACTTCGGATAGCCGCGAGGTATTGCATGAGCGCGGGGTCTTTTGCTGCATAGTCTTTCTCGACCTGACCGGCAACTATCTTGGAGTCTGTTTTGATGATACATGTGGTGACTCCGAGGGCCCTTAGCTTGCGGAGGCCGAGGATGACTGCTTCATACTCTGCTATGTTGTTTGTACATTTGTCAGATTCCAGAGCAAAGCTGAGGCGTGCTGCATATCTGTGTTTGACTCCGGCTGGTGAGGTGACGACTGCAGCGACGCCTGCCCCCGCATGACACCATGCACCGTCGCAATGGATAGTCCAGACCTTTTCTGTGGATGGGTCCGGCTGTGTTACTGGCCCAGTCCAGTCGACGACGAAGTCTGCCAGGACTTGCGACTTGATAGCTGTCCTGGGCTCGAAGCTGATGTGGTAGCCGGAGAGTTCGGCTGCCCACTTGGCAATCCTCACTGATGCCTCCGGGTTCCTGAATAGTTCGCCGAGCCCCCTGTCTGAGGTGACTCGGACCTTAAATGCTTCAAAATAATGGCGCAGCTTGCGCGAGGACATAACAACTGCGTAGGCAATCTTCTCCAGCTCTGTCATGTTGCATTTGGACGGTGTCAGGACTTCGGAGACATAGTAGACAGGGCACTGTCTGACTGCGCCCTCGACTGTCTGCTCCTGTACCAGTGCCGCGCTGACCGCGTGCGGTGAAGCCGCGACATAGAGCAATAAGGGGAGCGAGGAGTCGGGGCTTGTGAGGATGGCCAGCTCTGACAGGTACCGCTTTAGTGAGGCGAAGGCCGCTGCTTGCTCCGGTCCCCAAGCGAAGTCCTTCGCGCCGCAGAGTGTTTTGAGGAAGGGGAGGCTTCGCTCGGCGGACTTGGAGATGAATCTGTTGAGAGCGGCCATCCTGCCTGTCAGGCGCTGGACGTCCCTGGCGGACTGCGGAGGCGACATATCGACGATGGCCTGGATCTTGGTTGGGTTGGCCTCTATGCCGCGGCGGGACACCAGGTAGCCCAATATCTTGCCCTGGCGAACACCGAAAACGCACTTTTCCGGGTTTAGGCGGAGTCGTGCATCTCGCATGTTCGCGAATGTCTCTGCCAGGTCGGCGAGATGGTCCTCCTTATTCTTGCTGGCGACGACAATGTCGTCCACATATGTGAATATATTTCTGCCGACCTGCCCCTCGAGCACTGTTTTGGTGAGTCTGGAGAAGGTGGATCCGGCATTCTTGAGACCCTCCGGCATTCTGACAAAGCAATAAGTGCCGAAGGGTGTTATAAAGCTGGTGCTAGCCTTGTCTTCATGCTTCATGTATATCTGGTGATAGCCGGAGAAGCAGTCGAGGAGGGACATGACCTCGCATCCGGCCGCGCTATCGACTATTTTGTCGATCCGCGGCAACGGGAAATTGTCCTTTGGGCAGGCCTTATTGAGACTGGTGAAGTCTATGCACATGCGCCATTTTCCGCTTTTTTCTGCACCATCACAACATTGGAGAGCCACGTGGGGTAAGCCACTGGCTCGATGAATTTAGCCTCCAGGAGGCGATGCACCTCCGCCTTGGCGGCCTCTGTCTTTTCGTCTGACATTTTGCGAAGCTTCTGCTTTTTGGGTCGCACCGAAGGGTCAATCCCCAAGCTGTGCTCAATTATGGCTCGGCTGACTCCGACCAGATCGAGGGCAGACCAGGCGAAGACATCTTTATTCTTGGCCAGGCAGCAGAGAAGTTTCTCTTCTTCAAGTGAGGTGAGGTCTTCGCTGATAGTTACTGTCTGCTTGGGCGTGGCCTGATCGAGGGGGACAGTCTTGGTCCCGTCCTGGCACTGCAACTGTGCCTTGTCGTGCTGCTTGTCGGTTGGGCTGGCCGGCGCAGGGACCTCGCGCTGGGTCGTGAGACAGTGTACGTTTCTCTGACCGGGCACGAAGTCCCGCTCTATGTTGCGCGCCGTCTGCTGGTTGCCGTAGATTGTGATGGCGCCTAGCGGGCCTGGTATCTTCATACATAGGTACAACCCGTGGATGGCAGCTTCGAACTTGTTGATGGAGCCCCGGCCCATGATGGCGTTGTATGGATATACCATGTCGACAATGTCGAAGGTTACTTGCTCACTTCGGGCATTGGGCGCTACACCGAAGGAGAGGGGCAACTCTATCTTGCCAACTGGAAAGGTGCCCTTGCCGCCGAAGCCATACAACGGGTTGTCCGAAGGCTTCAGCAAGCTGTGGCTTATACCCATGCGGTCGAAGGCGTGGAGGAAGATGATGTCCGCCTGACTGCCGTTGTCGACTAGGACTTTGTGTAAGTCCCAGCCTGCCACGCTGCAATTGATGACCATAGCGTCGATGTGGGGGGCGCTGCGCAGGTCGACGTCTCGTGCGTCGAAGGTTAGCGGTATGTGGGACCACTTCGTCTACACGACTGGGCCAGTGACGGCGACATGGTTGATGCTGCGGTAGTGGTCCCGCTTCTGCCGCTTGGTGTCGAAGTCAGTGCTGGACCCCCCTGTTATCATGTGAATGACTCCGCGATATGGCTGATCGGCGAAGTCTTCCTGTTTTGGGGCGTGGGGGATGTTTTGATGTTGCTGATGTGGTGGTGGGGGTGGAGGAGGTACGATTTGTACTTCCTGATGGTGTTGGTAAGCGTGGTGCGGTGGATGCGGAGCGGGAGCGTGGATATATGGTGGAGGGGGTGGCTGGTAATTATGCGCGACAATTCTGGGATTGTCGGCTGGCTGCGCCCGCGCCATTCTGTCTCTGGTGGCCTTCGTCTCGGGGCAGTCTTTGGTCTGGTGGGCGCAGTCTTCGCCGTGGAAAAGGCAATAAAACCGGCGCGGCGGCTGCTGCGCCCGCCCTCGACCCCTGCCGCGAGTTCCATTTCCGTGGCCCTGGGGGGGATATTCCTGGCGGCGAGGGGGGTCAGCAGCAGGCTGTTGGTTGACGATGTTGTGCACTTGCTGCTGGCTGCGGCCATCCCGACCGGAGTCTGGCTGCGGAGTCCTTGTCCACGTGCGGCTGGACTGCGGGGCATCTTTGGGTTTCCGTTGTGACTCGACCTTGCGCTGGTGGAGCTCTTCGGATTTGGCATATTTTTCGAAGAGCTGATATAGCTCCTGCAAGCTCTTGGGTGGATCTCTGATACAATGGCTGTAGAGGACGCCGGCCCGAAGGCCACTGATGGCGTAGTGGATAGCGATCTGATCGTCGACAGAGGGCAGCTGCGACTTGAGCGTTAAGAACTTGCGGTAATACTCCCGCAGAGTCTCCTTTTCCAGCTGTTTGCAAAGCGAGAGCTCGGCCAAAGCGTCGGTGTCTAGACGGTACCCTTGGAAGTTGAGGAGGAACTTGTCCCTGAGACTTCTCCACGAATCAATGGACAGCGGAGGCAATCTGGTGAACCAGGTGAGTGCTGGGCCCTCTAGGGCGATGATGAAAGACTTCGCCATTGTGGCGTCGTCCCCTCCGGCTGATGCAACGGCGACTTGATAACTCATGATGTATTGCGCCGGGTCGGTGCTGCCGTTGTACTTGGGGTATGCCCCCGCTCGAAAGTTAGCTGGCCAAGGCGTCACTTGTAGGTGTGGCGCCAGGGGACTTCGTTCGTCGAGGTAGTTGACCCCTTGGAATGGCGCGCCGTGCTGGGAGACGTAGTCATGCTGGGGGAAACGCGGGTTCTCCGGGTGCGCCCGGTGCTGCAGGGGTTGGCCATGCTGCCGGCCGAGGTAGCCTTCGCGCGTGTCCTCCGGTTGTGTGCGCTGTTGGAGGGGTGGCTCTTGCTGTAGACCGAGGTGGCCTTCGCGCTGCATCAGCGCAATCTCGCGCTCGAGGTCTTGGGCTTTCTGCTCCTCGTCGCGTATCATTTGTCGCACTTTGGCTAATGCGGACACAAGCTGGCGCTTGGCCTCCAGTATCTCTTTCTGCCTCTGGAGATTGCGGTTCCTGAGGCGCAGGGCGCGCAGCTGCAGCTGTTCTTCTGTTGAGACGCCGAGGACCTCACCGTCCTCGGTGAGGTCCGCGCCTTCCAGTGGGGCGAAGCCTGGGGGCGGCTGCGACTGCCCTTCGGTTCCGCAGGTGCGGAAGGTGTCGTCTTCGCCGGTGTGGGGAACATTGTCTTCAGTGGGCTCTTGGTGGGTGGATTGGGTGAGTGCGAGGGCCTTGCCCTTTCTTGCGGCCAGCAGTGCTGCCTTCGCAGCCTCGTCAGCCTTGGGGTTAGCTCTCTTGGGTGCCATCGCGGGTGGTTTTGTCGTAGCACGAACGGTGGGCGCCAAATATTGGAACTTGCGCTCTGCAGCAAGAAGGCCAACAAGGGTGAACAGTGGTGACAACAGGGTTACGTGCACGGGGGCAATAGCTCTGTTAATCTAGCCTCTCACGGGCACTGTGCGGGGGTATTTATAGGTATCTGAGTGCCCAGCATCTTGTGTTAAGGACGCATGTGCCCTCAGACACCTATTTTATCCCCAGAATATTCCCATAAAGCAGGGTTACAGGCTGTAATTACAAGTATTCCTTTACAAGTTAGGCCCGTAATACAGAGGCGGCCACGAGGGGCCCGTTACAATGGGCCAGATCACTCGTGGGCCTTGGGACTGAACGAGGACGCGCCGTGGGGGGACGTCGCCGCAGGCCTTTGTCAAAGAGCCGAGTCCTGCGAAGGGTGTCCCTGCCCGCTTTGTCTCTGTCGGAACAGCGGCTGCAGCGAAGGCCTTGAGCGAAGGGTGGCGTCTATGCCTTCGCCCCAACATATCTCTCGACAACTACGTGGTCGTTGAGGTAAATCAAGCAAACATGGGATCTACGGACCAAGTGGAATATGGTGTAGTATGACACACACTTGCATAAATAAGGTCTATAGAGGCGGTTTAACCTATTTTCACTGTCGTTTTTCAGAACCGCCAATGCAATGTGTCAGTAAAAATGATTTTGTCCACAGGTGGTCAATTGATACCCGGTAGTAAAAATCGATTTTCATTGATGGTTGACGTTCTTGTTAAGACAACCACACCCGTAGAAATCGATTTTCACTGTCGCTTCAGTTAAAACAACCACCAATAAAAACCAATTTCTATTGGCGATTAAATTAATAAAACCACCGGTACAAATTTTTAAGGAAATATAAACTGGGTTTTAAAAATAGCAAAACATATTGTAATCAGGGGAGCCCCCCACCCGCTAGCAAAAAATAGAAAGTCTCGTAATATTTTCCCTAAAATTCACGCACTACGTGGCGGTTGAAATCAAACACTTGACCTCACCATGACGTGTAGCCCCCTCTATCATTCCACTCATCCACTACCATTCCACCTAGCACTAACCTGTATATATAGATTGCAGTTGTGTTGCCCACATATTATAACAAACCGAGTGTTAATCAATTGGTTCGGACCCTAAACAAATTGAAACAAAAATATTATTAGCAACAAAGTTGAATAATGTTTCAAGATCTACAACTTTTATTTTGGTATTTTCTTCATCCGAGGTCGGTTACAAAATTTTATTTTAAACTTGATAATTTAGATGCAATTTTGAAAGCCCAAATAATTTCAAATGAAAAGGTTGTCAACTTTAAAGTCTCATAACATTTAGAGATATACAAACTTTTTGGTGGTTTTTTCATATAAGGTCATTTGAAAAACTCCAAAAAACAATTTCAAATGATTTGTACTAGCATGTCCTTAAGAAAACTGCTACTAGAATCACATTTGAACTGCTGGTTTTATTAAGGACTCGCCAGTGAAAATGCATGATTTTGCACTGGTCGTTTTTAAGAAACCCACCAGTGAAAAGGTGTTTCCACTAGAGGTTAATTAGGGCCGGTTAAGTAGGGCTCTCGCTTGCCTAAAAATAGATCTAGCTCTGACTTTTCCTAAAAAGCAGTTTTTCTAGTAGAGCTGAAGCCATTTGACAAATTGTTTGGCAGAAATGACTTATCCTAGAGCCAGAGTCATTTTCCTGCATTAAATTGCGAGAGCGAGTGCCAAAGTCAGTAAAGCTACTATTTGTGGCTTCTTCATCGTAGTACAAAATGGCTCTGCTTTTAGATGCTTTTCACAGTCACTACAGGATGGACAATCATTTCCGGCGGCCAGAAGCCGCCGAAAATAGGCCATATACCGCCAAAATATACCGTCCAAAAATTGGCCGAAACTAGCTTCTATTTTCGACGGCCGCCGAAAATAAGTTATTTTCGACGGTTTTACTCGGGCCACCAAAAATAACTTGTGAATTTCGTTGGCCTGACTCTAACCTTCGAAAATGGAGCCGCCGAAAACTATACATGCTTAGTTTCGCGCGGCCTAGACATGGCCGTCGAAAATAAGTAATTTCAGAGCAAAAAATACGAAAAATGTAAAATCAACAACAATTTTAAAAACAATATAATCACAATATGATGACAGCAACAGAAATTCCAGAATTACACACATTAAACACAAATATCACAATTCACAAGTATTAGCTCCATAAAACTAAATATATTTAATAAAAAGAAATTAGCCCGTCGTAGTGTGCCTGGTTTTCCTACTACTCATCCTGTTCAATAGAAAAGCATTAAAAGTATTAGCTCCACAAAACTAAATATATTTAATAAAAAGAAATTAAAACAACGACACTACCGGAATTTGGGTCTTTGCCGAGTGCTAAATGATTTGCCGAGTGTTTTCTTTTTGGCACTCGGCAAATAAGCTCTTTACCGAGTGCCAAGCAAAAAACCCTCGGTAAAAAAAACACTTGGCAAATAAGCAGTGTTTTATTTTTGACACACGGCAAAGAGTTTCGTTGCCGAGTGTTTTTTAACACTCGGTAAAGAGCGTCTTTGCCGAGTGTATTTTTTTGGACACCAGGCAAAGAGCTTCTTTGCTGATTGTTTTTTCAACACTAGGCAATTACAATTTAAAAATCACAATTCGAAGCAGTAAATAAATTCAAATGAAAAAGTTTCATCTACAAATTTGTATAACTCATCAAGATGTACAAATTATATTTTGATCATTTCTTCATATGCCAAAATTAAAATAAATTTGTTCATAAAACATATATCTCTCTCGTAGTTTATGAAACTACAAAAGAGATATATAAGATTTGTGAATAATGTTAGAACCATCATGTCGGATGAACAAAATGACCAAACAACCAAAATAAACTTTGTAGATCTTGAAAAGTTATAGAATTTTGTACTTGGGAACTTTTTCATTAGAAGTCATCTTGTAGTTGGATTAAAAAATTATATCTAAATTTAAAAAATTTAAATTTGAATTTTGAAAACGACCTCGAATGGGAAAACCACCAACATGAAAGTTGTAGGTCTTGAAAAGTTATGAAAATATGTAGTTGGCAATGTTTTGTTTGAAATCATCTTGTCATGCAAAACTATGTTTGAATTTCAAGATTTGAACTTCTCAAACTATCTCAGATGGAAAAACCACCAAAATAAAAGTTGTAGGTCTTAAAATTTATGAAACTTTGTAATTGACATTTTTTTTGATTTGAAATCATCTTATCATAGAAAAATTTGTGTGAAGGTTTTAAATTTTGTAAACGGCATTAGATGTAGAAACTATTAAAAAAGAAGTTGTAGATCTTGAAAAGTTATACAACTTTATAGTTGACAACATTTTCAATTGAATTCATTTAGTAACTCAAATAATCAAATTACTCTCGGTTTGTTATAATACATGAGGAATGAAAATGTAACTGTTGGTCCTTTGTAATACCCAATATTCAAATTGTAAGAGATCATAGTAAAGGAGAAATTATTTCCTTATCTATATGTGTGTGATGTCTCCATTCATCTCATCTGAACACCATATTAAAAAAATAAAGAATTAATAAAAAGATATGCTACTAAATCATTGCATCATGCTGAGATTTCTTTTTGTGTGTATCTTGTGACAATATGAAAATAAATATATTAAACACCCAAAGTGGAATTTAGAATATAAAAGAAAATCTAGAATATAGAAGTGGAGAAAGAAGAGAAAAAGTATATACAAACTAAATATTATAAATAAAGGTAATAATAGTGTGTGCAAAATTATACTCTTAATTTGAGGAAGATTGACCACATAGTTAAATTTGAATTTTGAATTCAAATGGAAAGAAAAAACAAATCATGAAAAAAAGAGGGGAAATAAAATAAAAAAAGAGAAAACCTGATGTGGGCCGAGATTAACCCACACGGCCCACTTCTTCTCAATACGCGGCCTACTTCTCCCACTCTCCGCACGCTGGTTCCGAAAACACCTGCGCTGACGTGCGGGCCTAGAACTCCAGAGACCTTCGGGTGTTCGCGGCCGCTCCGTCACTCACGCGTGGGACCCACGTGGTCAGCACTGTCTTCTCCACTACCGCGCCGCGCGGAGGAGTAACACTGTGCGCGTGGATTCCGGCGGCCCGTGCGGAACATCCTTGACCAACCTGCCATGCGTGTGCGCGCGATGAGTACCGCTGACATGCAGGCCCTGATCGCAGACCCCACCCTCTTATCCGTGCGCTTGGGGGGAACTAACAGCTTCTCCGCCATGGCCGCGGCGTCTCCGTGCATGTCGAAGCCACGTGCCCATCTCTGCGGCATAAAACTCTCCCCTCCTCTCATCTAGCCGCCAGTTGTTTCCCCTCCTTTCAACTTTCACGAACACCCCCGCTTGAGATTGAGGGCGTGTGCCGGCGCGGAGGACAGGGACCGCCCCGCCATGTGTTCAAGCTTCAAATTCCGATCGTTGAGCCTGGTGATCGGGCCCTGGGTGCTTAGCCCGATCCCTCGAATCTTGTGGTGCCGTGAATCTTCCTCGGGCATCTCTGGGGTGGCGACAATTGCTCACCGGAGCTATACTACGTCGCGGATCCGCCATTGCCGTGGCTACCTATGTGTGTCGCCCTAACATCGGTGAGTGGTTACCCATGTAGTTCGTCGTGTTGTCTACTTCGCGTAGCACTAGTCGAGGTAGGAAATGGTCCTCCGTAGCGCCGGTTGGCCGGACTCCGGTGAGAGCGCCGCCGTTGGGTTGGGCGTCGCCGCCCAAGTCCGGTGGGTGCGTGCGCGTGGTAATAGCAGGGTCGCTGGAACCGTCGATTCCCGAGTTAGCGGTTGAGATGATAAGCAGCGATACCCTTTCGCCACGATTCGATCTGGTCCGTCGATCTGGATCGGACAGACAGAGTTAGACCTAGAGTAATAAAATCCTCACCGTTGAAGTCGATCCAACGGTTACTATCGTGTACCGGTTCTGTATAAGTCAAATCTAATGTGAGCCCTCGAATGTGAATCGAACGGTTGTAATCAGCGTATACCCCTTCGGTGTACACATTTACATAAGAAACCCCCTGTTTTCGTAGAATAAACCTGCATTCCAACTAGCAATGTTCCTTGTGTCTTAAAATTATTACCTCGAGACCCCTGGATTTCTCTGGAATTGGGGCCTAGTTCAGATTGGTAATTAACCCGAGAATTTAAATTATGAAATGGATTTTTAATATATAAATATACCCTAGAACTTGTATAAATCATAGAAAATCCATTTTTAGTCCAAATTACCCCATTCAACTTTCTAAAATTTTGTAATTTGATTCTCTATCACTTAGAGTCTCTGTTTTGTCATAAAAACAGTTAGGAAAATTAATTTCTCACTTAATCCTATTTAAGCACATAAAATATTTGGAAATTCATATCTTAAAATCTATAACTCCAAAAATTATGATTCCTATTCCTAGGTTTTTATTTTAATGTGTAGATTATTACTATGTATTTTGTTGACATGTTTGGTGTGATGTTAATTTTCTCTATATACTATGCTTGTTTGTATTGTGGAGAGTAGAAGAACCTGTGACTGAGGATCCTGGTGACCAGCAGATAGAAGTAGTTGAGCAGGAGCTCATTAAAGGAAAGTTGTGCCCTTGATCACTTTTATACCCAATAATATTCTTTATAATCATTTACCATGCATAGGCTGCTTAATTTTAATGGGACCAGATAGGTCACCCTAGACTGTTTATCTCTTTACCTTGTTACCCCTGAATCATATGGGTAGTTTTGCTATTGCTTTACATGGTTTTGGGATAATATTTTTATATCCATGTTCCAGTTATTTTGTTATTCTATTTATGTTCATGTCAAGATCATTAATGTTATTTGGAACATGGAGCTTAACTTGAGAAACACGTGCCACCACAAGGGTTTAATGGGACGCCCTTGGCCAACTAACTAGGAAAGTTAGTGGAAGACTACCTTACCTGAAAGGGGCAAGGGCAGTAGGGGATTGCATGCAAGGAGGTTCTTGGGTTGATTTTGCTGCGATGGCGGTCAGACGGGGGATTCTTGCAAGTGCTCTTCCCATAAACTGTAGCGGGTTTTTGGAAGCTAGTGGATCTTTGTAAAGGCCTCGTAGTGGATCCCTAGCCATTCACCTCGGTAGTGTCTAATGGTCTAGCTAACCCTGGCGACATGGGAAACACAACTTGTGGGTACATGGTACAACCTCTGCAGAGTGTAAAACTGGTATACTAGCCGTGCTCGCGGTCATGAGCTGCTCAGGACTCTCTAATGATTAAATTATGGAACCTAAATTCAATTTGTCATTTGCATCTGCATGGGATTAATTATTAATTTTGTTCTATTACTTTTATTAAGGTTTGGTATTTACTTACATTTAGTAACTGCTAATAAAATTTTGACCAACTACTTAAAAGCAATGCTCAGCTTTAACCCCTGTTGTTGACTAGCCTTACACATCACATGAACTCCCACCTTTGGTGAGTTCATGCCCACTAGTTCCCCACAACTTGTTGAGCTATGATCTTGTGTGAGCTCACCCTTGCTGTCTCACACCCCCCATAGGAGAAGAACAGGTGGTTCACGAGGAGTTCGATTCGATCTAGGTGGCGTCTCCTAGTTGACTTTTTGGCGCCAAGGGTGGATTTTAGATCCTGTTTTATTTATCTTTTATTTTGTAAGACTTCCGCTATATAATAAGTACTCTGATTATTGTGACATTTATCTCTATACACTGTTATTATATATGGTGTCTTCTTGACGCATGTATGAGATGCACCTGGCTTTGTTGTTTAAAACCGGGTGTGACAGAAGTGGTATCAGAGGAAATGTTGACTGTAGGACGAAACCTAGATATAAATGGACAAAACCCTTACCTACTTACCTTACTCTGATTTTTTCTATACTTATCTTGATCCTGTCTCACTTTCTATTGTTCTACTGTGATCATTCTTATCTTTTCTACTCTAAGACAAGATGGATTTCACACCTTGGAATCCTACAATTATGACCTTTTTAAGAGATAGAAGACCTAAGACAAAAAAATAAAACTATTTTCTCTATTAAAAATGTTGGTTGATTGTTCTGATGATCAATGCCTGATTTGCTTCTTTGATTGATTGAAATAGTATAGACGGACATCTTAGCATGTACCACCATAAGGTAATGAATTAACTTTAGTAGGTGACACTCAACTAATAAATCCCCCAAAGTAACATGCTTCGTAATTACATGCCTTGTCTACAATACTTTCTTTCGTACCCTATGTTTCTAACCCAGATGGGCTACCCTATAGTGTTAGAAGAGAGCACTATAGATGTGATCCTTGGTATGTCATGGTTAAGAAAGGCAAAGGCAGTATATACACTGTGCTAAGGGAACCGTAGAACTCACCAGTTCCAAAGGACAATGATTTGAAGTTGAAGTTGCAGTAACTACCACCATCAGACTAGTGACATTCTTAGTAGATGAGAAGTTTGTGGGTGACAACATCCGTGCAGTTAGGGATTTTCCGGATGTTTTTCCAGAGGAGTTATTAGGGATGCCACCAGATAGGGAAGTTGAGTTGGTCATTGATCTCTTACTTGGGACTACCCCTACTTTCAAACGGCCATACAGGATGTCTGTAGAAGAGTTAAAGGGACTAAAGAAGCAGTTAACAGAATTACAAGAGGCTGGGTACATACGTCCGAGTTCCTCACCTTGGGGAGCAACAGTTCTGTTTGTACAAAAGAAGGACGGATCGCAAGGGATGTGCGTGGATTATAGGTCCCTTAACGATGTCACTGTGAAGAACAAGTGTCCATTACCCCGCATTGAGGATTTATTTAATCGGATGAGAGGTGCAAGTGTATTCTCAGAGATTGACCTCTGATCGGGTTTTACCATCAAATGAAGATTAGGCCATCGGATATTCCCAAGACGGATTTCTCGGCTCGATATGGATTATGAGTTCACTGTTATGTCGTTTGGATTAACTGATGCACCAACTTATTTTATGGATTTGATGAATAAGGTGTTTATGGAGTATTTGGACAGATTCGTCGTGGTGTTCATCGACGATATTCTTATCTATTCTAAGAGTGAAAGTGATCATGAGGAACATCTAAGATTGATGCTACAGAAGCTACAAGATAATCAACTGTACGCCAAGTATAGTAAATGAGAGTCCTGGATTGAGGAGGTGCCATTCCTTGGACATATCATTTCTAATGGATGGATATCAGTGGATCCTGCTAAAGTCAAGGAGATAGTGGCGTGGAGCACACCCACTACAGTTACGGAGATTCGGAGTTTCTTGGGACTTGTAGGATATTATAAGATTGCTAAGTCTATGACCTCGCTTCTGGAGAAGGCAAGAGAGTTTAAGTGGGATGAGAGGTTCCAAGATAGTTTTAACTGGCTGAAGTTGAGATTGATGTCACCCCAGTGTTGGTTATGCCAGATCTACAAAAAAAATTGACATTTATTGTGATGTCTACGGCCAAGGCTTGGGATGTGTACTTATGCGAGAAGGACACATGATTGCCTTCACGTCTACGGAAACAAGAGTTGAACTACCTCACTCATGACTTAGAACGGGCAGCCGTTGCGCATGCGCTTAAGATTTGGAGACATTATATTATGGGAACCAAGTGTCAAGTATACATGGATCATAAGAGTTTGAAGTATATATTCACTCAGAAGGATCTCAACCTTAGGCAACGCCGTTGGTTGGAGCTTATTAAGGACTATGATTTGGAAATTCACTATCACCCGGGCAAGGTGAATTTGGTTGCAGATGCCTTGAGTCGAAAGGAGCATGTTCATTCAGCTGTTCTTGCCCAGCTACCCGATGAGATTGTTGAGGATTTAGGAGACTTAACCTGGGGATAGTTGCTCACACTGAAGGAGTTATTATTGATGTGGAACCTACCTTGGAGCAAGAAAACCGCAAAGGATAGACTGGCGATGCTAGGATACAAGAGATTAAGGATCTGGTTACTGAAGGTCGAGGTCCGAAATTCATGGAGGATGAGCAAGGCACCGTATGGTTCAAGGATCGGATATGTGTTCTTGAGATTGATAGCCTTCGTGAGACTATTTTAAAGGAAGCCCATGACTCAGATTATTCTATTCATCCTGGGAGTACCAAGATGTATCAGGATTTGAAGCAAAAATACTAGTGGTATGGATTGAAGAGAGATGTGGCTGCACATGTGGCTATGTGCAATGTGTGTCAAAGAGTTAAGGCCGAACACCAAAGACCAGCTGGACTAATATACCCATTAAAGATACCCAAATGGAAGTGGGAAAAGATTGGTATGGACTTCATGACTGGATTGCCTCGCACCTCGAAAGGATATGGTTCTATATGGGTTATTGTGGATAGACTGATCAAAGTGGCTCATTTCATTCCGGTCAAGACTACTTATAAGTGATCTCAATTGGCTGAGTTATATATGGCTCGGATTGTGTCTCTACACGGTGTACCGAAGAGGATCATTTTGGATAGAGGATCACAGTTTACCTCAAGATTTTGGAAATTTTTTCATGAGAATATGGATGCGAAGTTGAATTTTAGTTCGGCCTACCATCCTCAGACTGTTGGACAGACTGAAAGGACTAATCAAGCATTGGAAGATATGTAGAGAGCTTGTGCCCTTCAGCATGGTAGTAGTTGGGACAAGAGTCTACCTTATGCTGAGTTATCATATAATAATAGTTACCAGGCCAGTCTGAAAATGTCACCGTTCGAGGCTCTATATGGGAGGAAGTGCAGGACTTCTCTATATTGGGATCAGACTGGAGAAAGATAGTTCTTTGGGCCTGAACTTATTCAAGAAGCAGAAGTACAAGTCCGTATAATTCGAGAGAATTTGAGGGTAGCTCAAACCAGGCAAAAGAGTTATGCTGACAATAGAAGAAGACCATTGGAATTTGAGGAAGGAGATTATGCGTACCTCAAGGTGTCACCACTTCGTGGAATGAGGAGATTCAAAGTTAAGGGCAAATTGTTCCCTCACTTCATTGGACCATTCATGATCTTTAGGCGAGTTGGGGAGATGGCATACCAACTCGAACTACCTGATAGTCTATCGGATGCGCACAATGTATTTCACGTGTCTCAGCTTAAGAAGTGTCTCCGTGTCCCTGAGGAACAGTTACCAATGGAAGAGCTCTGTGTTCAGGGTGATCTGACTTACACGGAGTATCCTGTCAAGATTCTTGATACATTGACTCGAGTTACAAGAAATAAGGTGGTAAAGATGTGCAAAGTGCAATGGAGTCACCATGGAGAAGATGAAGCAACATGGGAAAGAGAAGAAGAGCTTCGCGTAGATTTTCCCCATCTTTTCCCTCGTTCTTCCTAAATCTCGTGGACGAGATTATTTTTAAGGGGGGTAGGATTTGTAATACCCAATTTTCAAACTGTAAGAGATCATAGTAAAGGAGAAATTATTTCCTTATCTATATGTGTGTGATGTCTCCATTCATCTCATGTGAACACCATATTAAAAAAATAAAGAATTAATAAAAAGATATGCTACTAAATCATTGCATCATGCTGAGATTTCTTTTTATGTGTATCTTGTGACAATATGAAAATAAATATATTAAAGACCCAAAGTAGAATTTAGAATATAAAACAAAATCTAGAATTTAGAAGTGGAGAAAGAAGAGAAAAAGTATACTCTTAATTTGAGGAAGATTGACCACATAGTTAAATTTGAATTTTGAATTCAAATGGAAAGGAAAAACAAATCATCAAAAAAAAGAGGGGAAATAAAATAAAAAAAAAAGAGAAAACCTGTTGTGGGCCGAGATTAACCCACGCGGGCCACTTCTTCTCAGTACGTGGCCTACTTCTCCCACTCTCCGCGCGCGCTGGTTCCGAAAACACCTGCGCTGACGTGCAGGCCCAGAACTCCAGAGACCTCCGGGTGTTCACGGCCGCTCCGTCACTCATGCGTGGGACCCACATGGTCAGCACTGTCTTCTCCACTACCGCGGCGCGCGGAGGAGTAACACTGTGCGCGTGGATTCCGGCGGCCCGTTTGGAACATCCTTGACCAACATGTCCTGCGTGTGCGCGCGATGAGTACCGCTGACATGTAGGCCCCGATCGCAGACCCCACCCTATTATCCGCGCGCTTGGGGGGAACTAACAGCTTCTCCGCCATGGTCGCGGCGTCTCCGTGCATGCCGAAGCCACGTGCCCATCTCTGCGGCATAAAACTCTCCCCTCCTCTCGTCTAGCCGCCAGTTGTTTCCCCTCCTTTCCACTTTCACGAACACCCCCACGAGAGATTGAGGGCGTGCGCCGGCGCGGAGGATAGGGACCGCCCCGCCGTGTGTTCAAGCTTCAAATTCCGATCGTTGAGCTTGGTAATCGGGCCCTGGGTGCTTAGCCCGATCCCTGGAATCTTGTGGTGCCGTGAATCTTCCTCGGGCATCTCTGGGGTGGCGGCAATTGCTCATCGGAGCTATACTACGTCGCGGATCCGCCATTGTTGTGGCTACCTATGTGTGCCGCCCTAACATCGGTGAGTGGTTACCCATGTAGTTCGTCGTGTTGTCTACTTCGCGTAGCACTAGTCGGGGTAGCACTAGTCGGGGTCTCCGGTGAGAGCGCCGCCGTTGGGTCGGGCGTCGCCGCCCAAGTCCGGCGGGTGCGTGCGCGTGGTAATAGCAGGGTCGCGGGAACCATCGATTCCCAAGTTAGCGGTTGAGATGATAAGCAGCGATACCCTTTCGCCACGATTCGATCTGGTCCGTCGATCTGGATCGAACGGACAGAGTTAGACCTAGAGTAATAAAATCCTCACCGTTGAAGTCGATCCAACGGTTACTATCGCGTACCAGTTCGGTAAAAGTCAAATCTAATCTGAGCCCTCGAATGTGAATCGAACGGTTGTGATCAGCGTATACCCCTTCGGTGTACACATTTACATAAGAAACCCCCTGTTTTCGTAGAATAAACCCGCAGTCCAACTATCAATGTTCCGTGTGTCTTAGAATTATTACCCCGAGACCCCTGGATTTCTCTGGAATTGAGGCCCAGTTCAGATTGGTAATTAACCCGAGAATTTAAATTATGAAATGGATTTTTAATATATAATAAATATACCCTATGACTTGTATAAATTATAGAAAATCCATTTTTAGTCCAAATTACCCCATTCAACTTTCTAAAATTTTGTAATTTGATTCTCTATCACTTAGAGTCTCTGTTTTGTCATAAAAACAGTTAGGAAAATTAATTTCTCACTTAATCCTATTTAAGCACATAAAATCTTTGAAAATTCATATCTTAAAATCTATAACTCCAAAAATTATGATTCATGTTCCTAGGTTTTTATTTTAATGTGTAGATTATTACTATGTATTTTGTTTACATGTTTGGTGTGATGTTAATTTTCTCTATATATTGTGCTTGTTTGTATTGTGGCGAGTAGAAGAACCTGTGACTGAGGATCCTGGTGACCAGCAGATAGAAGTAGCTGAGCAGGAGCTCATTAAAGGCAAGTTGTGCCCTTGATCACTTTTATACCCAATAATATTCTTTATAATCATTTACCATGCATAGGCTTAATTTTAATGGGACCCGATAGGTCACCCTAGACTGTTTATCTCTTTACCTTGTTACCCCTGAATCACATGGGTAGTTTTGCTATTGCTTTACATGGTTTTGGGATAATAATTTCATATCCATGTTCCAGTTATTTTGTTATTCTATTTATGTTCATGTCAAGATCATTAATGTTAATTGGAACATGGAGCTTAACTTGAGAAACACGTGCCACCACAAGGGTTTAATGGGACACCCTTGGCCAACTAACTAGGAAAGCTAGTGGAAGACTACCTTACCTGAAAGGGGCAAGAGCAGTAGGGGATTGCATGCAAGGAGGTTCTCGGGTTAATTTTGCTGCGATGGCGGTCAGACGGGGATTCTTGCAAGTGCTCTTCCCATAAACTGTAGTGGGTTTTTGGAAGCTAGTGGAACTTTGTAAAGGCCTCGTAGTGGATCCCTAGCATTCACCTCGGTAGTGTCTAAGGGTCTAGCTAACCCTGGCGACATGGGATACACAACTTGTGGGTACAGGGTACAACCTCTGATGAGTGTAAAACTGGTATACTAGCCGTGCTCGCGGTCATGAGCAGCTCAGGACTCTCTGATGATTAAATTATGGAACCTAAATTCAATTTGTCATTTGCATCTGCATGGGATTAATTGTTAATTTTGTTCTATTACTTTTATTAAGGTTTGGTATTTACTTACATTTAGTAACTACTAATAAAATTTTGATCAACTACTTAAAAGCAATGCTCAGCTTTAACCCCTGTTGTTGATAGCCTTACACATCACATGAACTCCCACCTTTGGTGAGTTCATGCCCACTGGTTCCCCACAACTTGCTGAGCTATGATCATGTGTGAGCTCACCCTTGCTGTATCACACCCCCCACAGGAGAAGAACATGTGGTTCACGAGGAGTTCGATTCGATCTAGGTGGCGTCTCCCAGTTGACTTTCTGGCACCAAGGGTGGATTTTAGGTCCTGTTTTATTTATCTTTTATTTTGTAAGACTTCCGCTACGTAATAAATACTCTGATTATTGTGACATTTATCTCTATACACTCTGTTATTTTATATGGTGTCTTCTTGGCGCTTGTATGAGATGCACCTGGCTTTGTTCCTTAAAACCGGGTGTGACATCCTTGCTCTCAGATGCTTTACGTCAAAAACAAAGCAACATAGTTGTTAATAATAAAAGACCTTCGTCCTTTGAAACATTATCTCCTTTCGGGTATAATGATTCTCACACAAAGGGTGTGAAGGGCGCACCTTCATCATCTCAGTAAACAGATATAAATGAAGGTATACGAAATACGAAAGAATATAAATAATGATGACACATATTCAAATTATTTATATTCTCATTTCATAATCGCATGTTAATATTCATAACATTAATATTACATTGGTACCTTCGGCTTGTGAGAAGGTGAAAACGTGAGAGTGACGCGAGTGTGATTACAATGCAGCGTGAACAGTACGGTGTTACTGTTCATCTATTTATAGGCGCGGGACGTAGCCTGGGCAAAATTACATTCATGCCCCTGACATTTACTGTTAACCATGAAGCAAGCTATCAAGGACTAAGTAGTATTTTCTCCTTTAGGTCGGTTCCATCTTTCCCCATCGTTATCATGTTAAGCCGAAGGTCCTTCGACCACAGCTTCGACGCTCGTTCACCCTTCCTTCAGATCACACTTTCATATCATGCACACCTTCATCTCAAAGTCGAAGCCTCTTGTAACAGTCTTTGTTATACTGAAAAACATGTTAGTTATGTTTTTGAGGACCTTCTGAAGAGGAAGGCCCCCAACAGTAGCCTCACGTAGTATTAATTTGTTTTTGTATTTAACAAATTTGGATTGCGACATGAACGAAGGCCTTTCACCGAAGGTCCGAAAAACACCTTCCCTTCGCTAGAATAGCGAAAGTCAATGACATGTAGGGCCCATATAAATAGGAACTCGCATTGATAGCATTTGATGTGCCATCTCAATCGCTTGCGCCATTGTTTCAAGCTTGGATTTTCTTGCTCTGCCAGATTCTGATTGATTAGTGAGCTTCGGCATTCACGCAAGTGCTTACTAGATGGCTGGAGAGAAGAAGGTTGTTGACCCTGCACTAGGTGGGTTTTACGAGGCTATGGAAAAGACAAACACGGAGTAGATCACCAATGAAATGCTAGCTGGGTTGTATGAAGATTCTGGTGATAGCGAAAGCTTTGATTTGGAAAGTGGAAATGAAGATGCCAAAGATCGGGAAATCATCCATCAAGCAAAGTCAGATTGATGCTATGAAAGGAAGATATTTCTGTGATATGTCCATTGTGAGAGCCGGAGGGGACAGCGCCGCCCCTGTGCCCGAGGTAGACGAAGTTGTTGTTTACAGAAGCTTCATGATGTCAGGGCTTCGGTTTCCATTGAGTAAATTTCTAGTTGAAGTGCTAAAGCTTTTGAGATTTTTATTCATCAGATTACCCCCGAGGCCATAATCAGGATGGGGATTTATATTTGGGCCATGAGGAGCCAGGGACTAGAGCCGAGTGTAAAATGCTTCTGCAACATGCACGAGCTGTCCTATTAGACGAAGGATATTAGCAAGGAGCAGTATCATAATAATTTTGGTTGTTATAGCTTCATGCCCCGCTTTGATGTAAGCTATCCAGTTCAACGTTTCGGAAGAGGTGGCCAGGGGCCTGGATGGAAGAATGGTTTTATGTAAAGAATAACTTAGTTGAAAGGGAAGATATAAAGGGGATTATCCAATGCCCTATTTGGTCTCGCTTCGGCATCAGAAGGCTGGCTACTGCTCCTGGAAACGATATTGAAGCATGCCTAAAAGCTTTCAACAATGTATGCACCTTTATTGGCACAAGAGACCTAGTTTAGGAGCACATAGCCTATAGAGTGTGGCCTCTTGTGAATGACTGGAAGATGACGAAGGAGACTGCTGCTGGGTCCAGTCAAGGCGGCTTGGTTTACTTGAAATATACCTTAAGGTATAGAGAACAGTTTGATGAGCTGAATGATGACTGGCTGAAATGTGTTGAGGCAACTAGTGACGAGTTGCTTGGGGCCTACATAAGGGCCAAAGATGATGCCATGACCTTAGCCTTTGGAAGACGAGGCAAGAAAAGATTAATCAGAGTTTTTGATGTTATTGGTTTTGTATACCCAGACTATTGCTATCATTCGCGAAAGTAGGGAGAGAAAAGAAAAGCTGCAACTTCGGCCATCTCTACTGCGCCGAAGGGTAAGAAGATCAAGGTTTTGACGCACCGGCCTAGATACATTGAAACAGCCAGGGTGCCGAAGCTTGCTGAAGGGACATCTTCCACCGCTGAGCCAGGACGGCCTACTCCTATAGGCTCCAAGGAAGAATCGGCTGAAGTGCCAAAGGTTCCTGCAACCGAGTCGGCCGAAGCGCCAAAGTGTCCTGCCGAAGCCAAAGGAAAAGCGGCTGAAGAGCCAGAGCTAGGGGAGCCGGTGGGGCTACCAAAAATCTTGAGCCCGCTACTAGAGCCAGAACTGCCGAAGGTATCCAAAGCTCCTGCAATAACTCCCAAGAGGAGAAGGATGGCTAGCGTGCTGGACGCAGTCTTGGAATCGACAAGTGCGTCAACTCCTAATCCTACAAAGGAGACTACCAAAGCTACTACAATTCGTGCTGAAGTCAAAGCTAGGCCTTCAGTTCCCATTGAAATAGGGCCTGCTGAAGCGAGACAGAGTATTGAACAAGAACCTTCGGATGTCGCTCAAGGAGACGTGCCCAAGAAGGTTGAATCTCCTACTCCCGAAGCAACTACTGGAGAGCTAGAATTTGTCATTCGACACGCTTCGGGTAAAAAATTGTCAGAAGAGGAAACTGCCGAAGCCAGACATTATGCCCGGGAACTGAAATACCCGAAAGGATCCTTGGTGTATAATGGCACCGATGAAGATGACTTCCTGTACTGTCTCCCGGACAATAAGGAAATATCTGTTTTCCAGGAGATGGCAAGAAACATAGAATTTCCGAAGCTCGAAGTTGGCCTCTCTGCTATGTCGAAGGATGACCTCGCAGATAGCCTCACTTACAATAGTCTGAAGGTACAGAAGTTGTTGAATTATGAGTAGATTATTTTTGTATCTTTTACTCTTGTGCTGATCCTTTGCCTCCCCCTTTTTTGTATGGCTTAATTCTGAGCAACGCTTTAAGAGCACAGAAGAATGCTGAGTATGAAAGCTGCCAAATAGCCCTTGGTAACCTTCGGTCAGAGGTTATCAAACTGAGGAATGAAGCCATAAAGAAGGATAAAATTATGGTTTCCTTGGTAGACAGAGTTAAGGCTAGCGAAGCCAGTCTTGCTACGCAGTTCGAAGCTCATAGAGCTGAAATTGAAAGCTTAAAGAAAAAACTTGCGAAAAAGAACAAGGATTTTGAAGTGGCTAAAGCGAAACAAGAAATAAGTGAATGGACTAGCGCAAGACTGCAAAAGAATGTAGATGAGCTTCGAGAATCGAAGGAAAGATATTATGAGAAATCCTTGGATTGCGCTAAGAAGTTGACAGATAGTTTTGCGAAGGTGGGTGCATACTCATTTGAGCAAAAATTTATTAGAGGCGATCCTGAAGGAATAATCGAATGGATCGATGAAGAAATTGAAGCCTTTGACGAGATCCTTAGCGACGTGGTGATTTTTGCGCCTTTGCCGGTGCTAGAGGGGTTGCAGCAACTTTAGAAAAATCTAGCTGTGAACATGTTAAAGCTGCAACCCAGATAGAGGTCGTCTTCACTATAGAGAACACGAAGGATCCTTCGGTTGAGGCTACTCTGATGGGCAGGAAACTCTACTCCAACGTTTGGATGAAAGGCGACCGAGAATTAGCTGACGAAGCTATAAAGAAGAACGAGAAAGAATCCCATGAAGCCAAGAAGCCAAGCGAGCCGAAGAGGCTGTAGAGCGCGCAAGGCGCATAGGTATTTTAATTGTTTCATAGCTTCAATGTTTTTTCTTGCTTCGGATTAACAACTTATTACTTTTACTGTAGCTGAACTTTCACCGCCACCTGAGCCCTATGATCCCGAAGCTGATCCAGCCATGAAGGCGGCACTAGAAACCATAAGAATTGCCGAAGAAGCTATTGACGAAGCTGTCAACAAACTTCTGAACGAAGCTGCCGAGAAAATTCTAAAGGAAGACTAGATTTTTGTATAGTTAAGAAATGTAACATTTGGGAAATGTAATATTCGTACATGAGTTAAACATTGCGTATCTATATGTGTATTAATGTAATGTATTTGTTTGCGATGCATGAATTTTGCGTACATACCATTTTAGAGCCTTCGGTGAAAAAAACACCTTCCCTTCTTTTCATGCTTCGTAAAGAAAGAGCCCTTCTATAGTACAGCTGTTGTATGGTATTGTTGTCGACGAAACTTTTCCTAGCGTGTAAGATTATAATTGCCAAAGGTGTGCTTTGTGCTCCGGCACACTGTTTCATTCATCGTATATTTTGAAAGAAGCAACTTTCCTTCTGCACAATCTTGCTGCTGATGCGACATGATGTATGATGTAATGCTATGCGGAATGATGTAATGTTATGATGCACCATGATGTTTATGCTGAAGACACATACCCACACGGAAACACTCTGACTCTTCATCCCCTTAGGGACGTCTTTTGAGTCTCTTCACCTTATATTTCAGTGGCATTTAAGCTCTGCATCCCCTTAGGAACGACTTTGGAGCTTCTTCACCTTCTATTTCGGTGGCATTTAAGCTCTGCATCTCCTTAGGAACGACTTTGGAGCTTCTTCACCTTCTATTTCGGTGGTATTTTAGCTCTGCATTCCCTTTGGAACGACTTTTGAGCTTCGGAACTTACTCTACGCTCCCTTAGGAACGACTTTTGAGCTTTGGAATTTACTCTACGCTCCCTTAGGAACGACTTTTGTAGCTTCTTCACTTACTCTGCGCTCCCTTATGAACGACTTTTGTAGCTTCGGAACCTTGTTAAGGGGATGCATCCCACTCGATGATGTGACTACAACATTATTACATCAAATTGGAATTTAATCCTTCATGAATTGTTTTTCATACAAGAAAATAAAATGGCAGAAAAAACAAAGATGTGCCAGGGTAGGATATTCTTTAGTAAATGTGCTTGGACTCGGGCACAGTGCTACTGACTTTGCGAGCTTCGGACTCCTCTCAAAAATATCGGTGCTGCTGAGCGTGTTGATGCCCTTTTGGCTGCTAGCTTCAGACCAGAGTAGGTGCTAGCGGTGGTGGTGGTGGGAGCTAGGCCCAGGAAGCTTGAGAATGGCTTGCCGAAGCGACAGAGGTCGTAGGCTGTTGATTGCCTACGTACTCTCGGACGTAGGGAGAATAGCATGAAGCGGTATGTAGAACCTGCTTTGGCGGATTCTGCCGTGCTTCAGCTTCGGCAATCTCTTTCTGCTTCTGAATCGTGACTTGGCACCTTCTTGTGGTGTGGCCTTCGTCTTCACCGCAGAACAAACAAAACAGTCTCCTGGGCTGATCTCCATATCTTCCTCCAAAGCTTCTGCCCCCTCTGCCCCTTGGAGCTGGTGGCCTGAAGGAACTTTGTTGCGCCCCTGATGATTGGGAGCTATGTTGTTGCCTTTGGGTTTGGCTTCCCCTATCATCACTTGGGCTGACATTATGGATTGATTTGACATGCCTGGGGTGGAATCTTCCTTTGAAGCCCCTGGCCATTTTAGAGTATCTGTAAGCTTCTTCCCTTCTTTGCCGAAAATCATTGTCAGCTCTGATGTATTCATCCATTTTCTGGAGAAGCTTCTCCAAGGTTTGTGGCAGTTTCCTTGCAAAATATTGTGTCGTTGGTCCTGGCCTGAGCCCCTTGATCATGGCCTCGATGATAATCTCATTGGGCACTGTAGGCGCATGGGCTCTCAATCGCAGGAACCTTCAGACATACACCTGAAGGTACTTTTCCTCATCCGATGTGCACTGGAACAGAGCTTGAGCAGTGACTGGCTTCGTTTGGAAACCCTGGAAGCTAGTGACCAGCATGTCTTTTAGCTTCTGCCATGACGTAATTGTCCCTGGCCGAAGAGAAGAATACCAAGTTTGAGCCACGCTTTTGACTACCATGACGAAGGATTTTGCCATGACTGCAGTATTGCCCCCATATGAAGATATGTTGCTTCATAGCTCATCATGAATTGCTTCGGGTCTGAGTGCCCATCATACATAGGAAGCTGAGGTGGCTTGTATAACAGTGGGCATGGGGTAGCCTGCAATTCTGCTGCCAAGGGAGAAGCATCATCAAAAGCAAAATTGCCATGATGAAAGTGACTGTACCATTCATCATCATTGCATGGATTTTCATGGCGAAGCTCCCTGTGTTGGGGCCTTAGGTCTTGGTCATCCTGAGTGAGGTGACGCATTTCTTCGGCGGCTTCATCAATCTTCCTCTGGAGGTCGGCGAGCCGAAGCATCTTTTCTCTCTTCTTTTGTACCTGTTGATGGATAGCTTCCAGATCCCTGATCTCTTGATCCAGTTCCTCCTCCTGAGGTGTTGGGCTGGTAGCCTTCCTCTTCTGGCTCCTAGCTTCGCGTAGCGTCTTCTGATTAGTGTCCAGTGGTTGCAGTGTATCCCCTGGCGCTGTTGTCTTCTTCGGCGGCATGATGAAGGTCGATGCTTGCCGAAGGTGGTCGAATGAGTTCACCGGAGGTGGGCGCCAATGTTGGTCCTTGCACTCAGATGCCTTACATCAAGAACAAAGCAACACAATTGTTAATGATAAAAGACCATCGTCCTTTGAAACATTATCTCCTTTCGGGTATAATGATTCTCAAACGAAGGGTGTGAAGGGCGAACCTTCATCATCTCAGTAAACAGATATAAATAAAGGTATACAAAATACGAAAGAATATAAATAATGATGACATGTATTCAAATTATTTATATTCTCATTTCATAATCGCAAGTTAATATTCATAACATTAATATTACATTGGTACCTTCGGCTTGTCAGAAGGTGAAAACGTGAGTGATGCGAGTGTGATTACAATGCAGCGTGAATAGTACGGTGTTACTGTTCATCTATTTATAGGCGTGGGACGCAGACCGGGCAAAATTACATTCATGCCCCTGACATTTAATGTTAACCATGAAGCAAGCTATCAAGGACTAAGTAGTCTTTTCTCCTTTAGGTCGGTTCCATCTTTCCTCATCGTTATCATGTTAAGCCGAAGGTCCTTCGTCCACAGCTTCGACGCTCGTTCACCCTTCCTTCAGATCGCACTTTTATATCACGCACACCTTCATCTCAAAGCCGAAGCCTCCTGTAACAGTCTTTGTTATACTGAAAAACATGTTAGTTAAGTTTTTGAGGACCTACAGAAGAGGAAGGCCCCCAACAGTAATATAGACACAATTGATGTAGTATTGTCGTAGTAGAGGAGGTTATACGCGAGAGAGAGAGATTGGGAGTTCGAATCTCACGATTCACAAAACACGTAAATTTGATTCAAAAAAGTGGTGACAAATGATAGGACAATGAGTAGGGTAATTGAGAGCACCTAGAGGGGGTGAATAGGTGACCCTGTAAAAATCAAGTCTAAATAACACAAACTTGGTTTATAATAAATTTTAGTGGGATTAAAACCAAGGTGATATGAATAGAGAGAAGAGAACTCTTCACTTGATTGTTCCTTTAGGATACATATTGAACTTAGGAATAGTAACACAAGTGAATAGGTGAGAACACTATGGAAGAAAACAATCACAACAGAAATATGCACAAGTGACACGGTGATATTATCTCATGGTTCGGCCAATGCCTACTCCACGTCGTGGTCACCTCCTTCAGTCAAGGATTGCACTCAATCCCTCTCAAGTGATCCAAAGATCAAACTTGAGTACCATAGTTTTCTTTCTTATCTCAAGTTTTTTCTTTGTGAGGAATGTACACACTTTGGAGTCTCTCACCCTTACACAATTGATCGCAATTAAACCACAAGAGTAAGGGAGGGAATAGAACCACACACACGAGACAAACTTGCAGTGACTCACACACACAAAACGAGAGAGGGGAGCACAAAGACAGCACAGTGGAGTTACAGCTTAAAACAAGTGCTCAGATCTCAATCAACTAAAGCAAAGGCGCGAATTCGATGTTTCAACGTTGTTGGATGTTCAATGACTGCTTGGTATTCAGCTCCATGCGCCTATGGGTCCCTTTTATAGCCCCAAGGCAGCTAGGAGCCGTTTGAGTTCCATTTGGAAGGCCCTTGTTGCCTTCTGTCCGTGGGCGCATCGGACAATCCGGTGCACCACCGGACAGTGAACAGTACGTGATTCCCTTCCTTTTCTAGCGAAGCCGACCGTTGCCAGCCACTGGTCTCATGACGGTCCAATGCGACCTTCTGACCATTGGCTGTGCCACGTGTCACCCGCTAATCGAGCGGTCGACCGTTGGCCAGGCGCGTGGCTGTCACACCGGATAGTCCAGTGCACACTTGACAGTCTGGTGAATTATAGTCGCAGAGTCCTCAGCATTTTCCCCAGAGCGGCCTGTTCGCTGGGGTGCCAGCCTGAGCACCGGACACTGTCTAGTGCACACCGGACAGTCCGGTGTACCACAGGTTGGTGCAAATCTGGCTCGCCTGAGCCAAACTCCCCCTATTCGATTTCTCTCAATTTGAGAAGGTTCCTAGTGCAAATAGCGTTTGCCGAGTGTCTTTGATACTCGGCAAAGAACACAAGTCCGGTAGTGCAAATAATTTAAAGAAACTAAATAACGACTGGTCGGCGTAGATGGAGCACCAAAAATATTAAATAAAATAAATACATAATATTTTCGTCGACAAATAAATAACGGCCACCGAAAATATGAAATAAAATAACCTCTCACAGGGTGACGACTCACCGACTTAGATGAAGCGTCAGCTAATGACGACGGCGTGTGTCGGCGGCGAGCTCACGGACGAGCGACGGACAGCCCACGGGCAAACGATAGACAACTTAGCGGACGGATTGGCGCGGGCGTGCAGGGCCAGTGGCCGTGCGGGCACACGGGGCGAGGCGAGGGCGGCGGCATAGGCATGGTGGCGGTCGGCGTGGGCAAGGGCGCGCGGTTGAGCAGAGTGAGATACAGAAAAATGATTTTAAACCGTTAATTTTCGGCGGTTGTGTCATTAGCCACCGAAAAAACGCTATTTTTGGCGGCAGTTGCATACCGCCGAAAATAACCATTATTTTCGGCAGCAGGGACTGGCCGCCGAAAATAGCACTGGCCGCCGAAAATGCTTACTCTTGCTGTTGTAAGCCGTTTTAAAAAATTGTATTTGGCACACCTCTGGCTTTTTCCCATACAAAAACCTGAGCCGAAGCCCTACCAAACAGGCTCTTATACTGCCCACCGAAGGCATAGAGATGTTTTGTACTAGTTAGAAGAACACAGAAATATAATTTCCTCTTCAACTAGAATAATTTGCAGGATATGCAGAAATTCATAACGTAAACCCAACTATAAAAATGAAGTCACATGTCTTGACCATTACTATGATTGATCATAAACATCTATTTTATTGGTATTATAATATGAGATTGTTTGGTTTCTACGGATTAATTTTTAGTCTATCTATTTTATTCTATTTTAGTCACTAAGTTTCTATATTTAGCAAATTAGTGACTAAAATAGAATAAATAAAGGGACTAAAAATTAGTCCCTATAAAGAAAACACACCCTATATATGATACATTCATGAGCATAAGAAACATGAGAATCCAGCGCTTGAGATGGATGTATAGTAAATGAAAATACCCTTACACAAAATATATAGGGAGCTTGTAATACATAGTTTGTTACATAAATACACAAAATTACTGTTATGACCGGCCGCCACTATAGGCGCCGGGCAACAACATAGGCATGCAGATAAGGATTAGAATATAAGCATGCAGATAAGGATTAGAAGATAAGATTTGTTAGAGAGAAGATAAGGATTAGAAGATAAGATTTGTTAGAGAGAAAAGGAGCCGGGAGATTACTATGACCTAGCTGCCCCTTTCCTCGCGCCTCTCTCCCTCTCTCCTCTCACGCGCGGTGAACACGACGCCCCGCCGCTGTGCATCGCGCCTCAAACCACGGCCACCAATCACCCACCACTACAACCTGCGATCAATCCGGGAATCCGCCGTGATTCCTATCAACCTGGTATCAACAATTTCAGGTTCGATCACCATGTCTAGCCCCAACCCTCCACCTTCTCTCCACCACCCGCAGCCACCACCATCTCCAGGGCTGTCCCAGCCGTCGGGTGCCCAGCCACAGGCGCTGGCATCCCAGGGGACGAGCGCCCTCATGCTCGGCGACCACACGGCGGCCACGCTGGCGCCCACTGCGCCGCCGGGCGACGCCCTGACCGGCTCTTCCTGCCTCCAGGCGTTCACGCAGCATGAAATGACGGTGGCCATCCTGGAGCTGGGCCAAGAGGTGGCGGGGATCCGCGCCTTCCTGGCGGGGCCCTACACGCCGCCACCGCCGCAACCACCCGCGTCGGCGACCTCGTACCATTACGGGATGCCATCGGACTAGGCGGGCTCCGTTTCATCTTCTTCGCCATAGCAGTCCCATGGTCTCCCCATCCATATGATACGATTTCCACCCTCTCCCTCACAACTACCGGCATGGGCGAACGTGACATCGGCGCCCTTCTTCGGATCGGTCGCCATACAGCCACACGTGCCGTTTTTGGCAGCCGCTGGGGGAGTTCTCTCTCACGGGGGCTCATCAGCGGCCAGTGTCCTCTACGGCGGGGTGGACAAGTCGTTGTTCCACGGAAGCAGCGTTCCGCCCCGGGTGTCCAATGGCCAGTGCTCGTCCCCGCCAGCAGCACCACCGCGACGGCACCCGCTGCATCCGATCCCCCGCCTCCACGATTCTACAAACTGGAGTTTGCAACATACGATGGCACTGCTGACCCCATGAATTGGCTCAATCAATGCGAGCAGTTTTTCCAGGGCCAACGCACGCTCGCTTCCAACCGCACATGGTTGGCCTCCTACCACTTGAGGGGCACGGCCTAGACGTGGTACTATGCCCTTGAGTGGGACGAGGGTGTGCCGACATGGGAACGGTTCCGGGAACTCTCCCGCCTACTTTTCAGGCCACCGATATAGGGTAGCCGATTGGCAGAGTTGGGCCAGCTTCCCTTTCAGTCCATGGTGCAGGAGTTCGCCGAGCGCTTCCAAGCGCTTGCGTGTCACGTCAACAACGTCTCCTCGGTTCAACGGGCGGAACTCTTCGTCGGCGGTCTCCTCGACCACATACGGGTGCAAGTGCAGATGCACCATCCACGGGATCTTCAGATTGCCATGTACTATGCTCGCGCATTTGAGCTATGTTCGGTGGCTGCACAGCCGGCTCCAACATCCCGCCCCACGCGACACGCCCCTCGCCCGCCCCAGCAGCCATCGGCGCGTGCGCAAGTGGGAGGGCAACCTCCTGCAGCGGCGCATGCACCTCCAGGGGGGCGCCCTTTTCGTCGGCTTACGCTAGTGGAGATGCAAGAGCGTCGCCGTCAAGCGTTGTGCTACAACTGTGACGAGCCATATGTTCAGGGTCACGTGTGCCAGCGCCTCTTCTATTTGGAGTGCGGGGACTACATCATCGACGATGGTGCGCCCACGGCTACCGATGACGCACGGCTGCCGGCTACGTCCGTCTAGGATCCTGAGGCCGCCATTGCTTTTGTGGTCTCCCTCCAGGCACTCGTAGGCATTCACATGGAGAGCTCCATGCTGCTTCTGGTGATGGTCAAGGGAGCGGCTTATGGCTCTGCTGGACATCGGCTCCACGCATAACTTCCTCCAAAGTGCCACCATGCGTCTCTTGGGGCTGGTACCCTCCGAAGGGGAGCACCTCAGGGTCACTGTCGCAAATGGTGACAACCTTCGCTGCGCCGGGGTGGCCCACGATGTGCCCATTTCTATTGGGACCAAGCACTTCTCCATCACGTGCGTCGGCCTCAACTTGGGTTGCTTCGACTTCATCCTCGGCGTTGACTACTTGCGGACCTTGGGGCCCATCACTTGGGACCTCGAGGCCATGACAATGGCGTTCCAGCGCGGCGACCGTCGTATACTGCGGCGGGGCATCGGGGGTGCCGACCCTCCTGGTCCTCGACCCTCCATGGCCGCGGTGGTAGCCGCAAGTGACCAGCAACCCATGCTGGACCGACTCCTTCTTCATCATGCCTCCACATTTGAGGAGCCCCGAGGCCTGCCGCCGGCCCGACCGTACGACCACGACATCCATCTGCTCCCAGGCACAACACCGGTCGCCGTGCGACCATACCGATACCCCCAGCTGCAGGTGGATGAGCTGGAGTGCCAGTGCGCCACCATGCTCACCCAGGGGATTATACGCCCTAGCACTTCGCCATTCTCGGCGCCGGTACTCCTTGTCCGCAAGGCGGATAAGTCTTGGTGTTTCTGCATCGACTACCTCGCCCTCAACGCTAATACTACCAAGGACAAATTTCCCATCCCCGTCATGGACGAGCTTCTCGACGAGCTCCATGGGGCTCGCTTCTTCACCAAGCTCGATTTGCGCTCGGGCTATCATCAGGTGCGGATGTGCGTCGACGACATCGCCAAGACGGCGTTCCGCACTCATCATGGCCACTATGATTTCCTGGTGATGCCGTTCGGGCTTTCCAATGCCCCGACGACATTCCAGACCTTGATGAACGACGTCCTATGGCCGTACCTAAGGAGGTTTGTGCTCGTCTTCTTCGACGACATTCTTATCTATAGCTCGTCGTGGGCAGAGCATTTACAGCAAGTCGCCATCGTCCTGAATGAGCTTCGAGCGCACCAGCTCCACCTAAAGTGCTCGAAGTGCTCATTCGGGGCGCCTTCTGTGGCCTACTTGGGCCACGTCATCTCCAAGGTGGCGGCAGTCACCTCGTGGCCAACGTCGTGCTCCGCTCGGGGTCTCCGTGGTTTCCTGGGCTTGGTCAGTTACTACCGGTAATTTATCCGGGACTTCGGCCTCATCGCGGTGCCCCTGACACGTCTTCTGCGCCAAGACGGCTTCGCATGGGATGAGGAGGTCGCAGAAGCCTTCCAAGCGCTCAAGCGCGCCCTCACCACAAGGCCGGTCCTCCAGATGCCCGACTTCGACAAGGACTTCATGGTGGCTGTGACGGCTCCGGCGTGGGGTTCGGCGCCGTTCTACACCAGGGCGCCGAGCCTCTCGCTTTCTTCAGCATATGAGCCGCTCGCCACCTCAAGTTGGCGGCATATGAGCGCGAGCTGATTCGGCTGGTGCAGGCAGTGCGCCATTGGCGCCCTTACTTGTGGGGGCGTCATTTTAATATTCGTACTGACCATTATAGCTTGAAGTTCTTGCTGGACCAGCGCCTGTCGACCATGCCGCAGCACTAGTGGATCAGCAAGCTCTTTGGCTACGACTTCGACGTCGTGTACCGTCCGGGGCGCCTCAACATCGTAGTGGACGCCTTGTCCTGCCACGACGCTGAGGAGGGCAGCAACAACTTCGGGGCAGCCTTATGCGTGTGCTCTATGGAGGAACCGCCCGAATTTTTCCAACTTATGTGCCTAAGTCCCACCTTAGAGGCTAGACCACACTTAAATAGGAATAACATGTCAGTCCCTCGAATCTAGTCCGACGAGGCCACTAACAGGATCAAGTAACACGGTCTCACTCGATGGTGAGGCACAGAGCAAATACAATAAAACATAAAACCAACATTAAGGAGTATTAAATTTATTACAACATCATTGGAGTTTTTGCAAAAGTAGTGATCAGTGTTTGGAATGCAGCGGAATAAAACTAACGATTAATAAATGAAGGGATGGGGAAGCATGTCCCATCACTCCTCATGCTCCTCCTCAGCCGAGGCAGGGTCCCACTCGACTGTCAAACCCAGTGGCAAGATGGACGGCCAAGTCACTCCAGCAACGATGTCCTCCAGAGAACCTATAAAATTATGCCACAAGCAAGGCTGAGTATACTAATACTCAGCTAGACTTACCCGGTGTGAGGAGTCTACTCCTCTACCTCTAGACATGCAGCTGTTTGGCTGAGGGGTTTGGTTTGCCAAAAAACACTAGCTGAGTCTAAAATCAAGTTTTAGCTTTTTCAAGTTTTAGTGTGACTCTCTTAAGACTAAATGTGTACCTATCTAATCATACATGGTATCAAACATCTAACAATCAACAACTTTTTGCCAAGTCATCACATTTCCACTTGTTACTCAATGTAGTACAATGGATCAAGCAGTCTCATTAGCTGCGAGAAGCAGACGATTCGAATCGAGTTTTTATCCTTGCAAGGTAAACCTAAACACACGACATATAGGGGCACTCCGTCCCCACACACATCAACCGTCCCCATCGATACCCCGCCAGCAGATCAGGGCTCACCGCCTTGGCATACAATGCCTCACTGACCTCGACTGCCGTCGTGCAGTGACCGCACTTGTACCCACCATAACCGGAATGGGAGACCACGTCTCAGGTCGCGTGAGGGGTAAAGTCTGCTGCCAGGTTCAATCAGGTCGCGTGAGGGGTAAAGTCTGCTGCCAGGTTCAATCAGGTACTAGGCTTACCGATTTACCATATTTCTCGGCATGTGCTTAATACGTTCAAACGCTTGACACAGGTATCCACACATTAATCCTTATTCCAATTTCATCTCGTAGACCACGCATCCCCGTGGATCTGTGTCCATAGACTAACATCATTATGATATGAAAGTGGATACAACCAATTTCCTGACCTCGCGCGAGTGCTAGAAAAATCACTCGACTTCTACCGAGATCCCTAATTAATGAAGCAGCTACTCGGCCTAGCATACTAGTATCCATCTCAAAAGGAATCCTGAGTTCATGCAACTAAGGTTTCAGTCAACTCCTACACTTAAGTGCACAGTACAAACCTACAAACATTAAGTGTAGTAAACTAGCATATATAAACGGTTATGCATAAAACCGGGGCTTGCCTTCCAAAGCTGGGGCAGGCAGATCCTCGATGGCAAGCTCTGGTGCTAGATCCTGGGCTACCTCCTAAGCAACTCGTTGCTCCGGCACGAGAATGTACTCCCCGTCAGCAAGATTACAGTCTATCGAATGCAATGTATAATATATATGCATAAAAAGGATATGATCATTTGTAAGAGTTATGCATCATAAAACAACATTAAGTTTACTGTTTCTCTATGGTTTCTTTTTGGATACAAAAGGTTTTGTATTTTCATCTATTTTTCCCATGGTTTTCCCTTTTCTCTTTCTATTGCTTTTTATTAAGCAGTTTTGAACTATCAGGTTTAGTCAACATTTTCCAAAAATGTTGTAAAAATTACAGTGGGTAAATATTAATATTTTTGGGTTCTCCTACAAATTTGAGGTGGATATGAATTTATATACTACTTGTGCAAAATTAACAAAAACAAGTGTAAAAGGGCATTTTACACTATAGCTATGATTTAAGTGAGATTTTTGAACCAAATTTTATTTTTGTCCAGATTGATAGGTGATATTAGGCCTCTGTGTTAAAAATTACAGAAAAAGACCTACTGGATATTTAGTTGTGAATTTCTAAAGTTTAATGCCAAAAAGATACTTATAACTAACTTGTTATTTGAAAAATATCAAACAACAGAACTCATATTTTTCCTATGTTTATAATAACAAAATATTAGTTACCCCAAGGTTTTGGGTGTTTTCTCTTCAGGATTATTTTTCTAAGATTTTCCCAAGTTTTCATTATTTGCATAAAATAAAAAGTATCTCATTTCTTTTTTACTAAACAAAGGTCTAATAAAATTTTCCAGTGAACTATATTAAACAAGTGAGCTATCAAAAATGTGGTTGCTCCCTGGTTCTTATTTTAAACTCCCTTTTCTATTTTCTTTAACTTTGAGCTAAAAAAATCTTAAATGATAAAACCTACCTTAATTTGGTGTACTGAGGGGTTTACTATTTTTAAACAGAGTAGGGAGTGATTAAGTACTTCTCTGATTTTTCTTAACCCCAGTCTAATAGTGTAACTATTTTTCCCTCTATTATTTAGCTTTTGGCTAATTCAATATTTAATTCCAAACTTTAAATTCTTCTGCAATACAAAGGAGGTTTTGCATTTTTCCTAGGTAGTTCACATTATTTACAATCTGGCAAAATTGGTTTGATCAAATTTGGTTGAATAAAACTCAAGTTATGAATTTTACAAGCTCAGTTTGCATTTAAATTAGAAATATTAAAAAGGTTTTCTGGAAAACCAGTTTACACCGAGGACCCTGGGCTTTTCCTAAACCAGTTCTTTAACTTATACCCCTGCACAACTATTCATTTGAGTCTCTGACAGTTCAAAAACCCCCCTGACTTCTATTTCTTCTTCCCCGAGGTCCCTCCCCCCTTTTGAACAGTACCCGCGAAAGGAAAAAGGGCGGCGCGGCTTACCGGCGGCGAGGGAGGTCCGGCAAAGGATGGGGTTGGCTTCGGGAAGTCCTTGCGGTCACGGCGAGATACGGCTCGACGACGGTGATGGCCGGAATCGGCCGGTCCACGTGCGCAGGCGGGCGAGTTCGTCGGCGGTGAGTGCTCCGGCCTATCCACGGCGATACAGGTCAATCCAAGGGCACGGGGAGCTTCACGGGGTGCTAATGAGTCGACCCGTGCAAGGAATCGAAGAATAACGCACCGTGGAGCTCGGTCTACGTTCGCCAGCGGTCGGGTGAAGTCCAGTAACCTTGATCTGGCGTCTCCGGCGAGGCAGAGCTCGATTCCTCGCTCTGGGAGCTTCACCGAGGCACGTAGAGTCTCTTCCAAGAGTTGGACGGGGTTGGGGATGGCTCTGCTGGCCGGTCTACGGTGGCGGGTGCTCGGGCGGCCGCTGGCACGTCGTCTGCAGGGCTGGCTCCGGCGATCTCTTGCTCCGGTGAGGTCGAGAGTGCGAGGGGGAGTACAGCTGAAGCCTTTGCTGACCTTATAGGCGCGAGCGCGGGCAGGGGACACGGGGGTGGCATGGCGCGGCGCGGGGCGTGTGGGGTCGGGCGCTGGGCGTGCTCTGGCGCGTCGAACACGTGGAGGTGTTCTTCCACCCATGTTCAACAGCTCGCCGAGATCGCAAACGTGCGAATCTTGGCAAAAATCCAGCGTAGGCCTCCTCCTGGCACCTATGGCTATCTCTTATATGTGAGTTCCAAGGGGAGATAAGCCCTAGGTCAGAAGATTTTTGGATGTCAAATTTGGCTTGTCCCACTGTCCACACCACGATAAAAGTGATGCCAAATCAAGTCAAACGAATTTGGCTCAGTTTCAAACTTTTCCAGTGGGTGCCTTAGCTGGTTTGGCACCTTTTTGGTATTCAGACCAAGTGGTTTTGGCGCCATTTACTAAGTGAACACGTTTGATCTTTAGATTAGGGTTAGATTTTGACTTAGAGAAAATTAGAGAGCTCTAGCGTGCTCTCTACTTAAGGGGTGAATTTGGGGTCTTTAAGGGGTCTTTTTGTAATGTTTCCCCTCTGCATTTTGTAGGTTATAATGCTACTTAAACTTTGGTTAAGGATTAGAATCAAGGATTGGGCAATTTGATTAACTTAACCACTGATCCTCTGCTTGGAAGTCTAGTGCCTTTAGGGGTATTTAGGGCTTAACCTCTTTGGCTCAAGATGACAATTGTTCAAAAGGTTTGGGTGAAGCTTTTGTCATTAACATTTCTGAGCTAACCCATGTTTCCAAGGTTTTAGGTGTTTCTTCTCCTCCCTTTTACCACATGTGATAACAAGGCATCAGTGCATAAATGAAGCCATTGTCTTGGTAACACCTGGGGTGTTACAGCCCTCCCCCCTTAAAGGAATCTTGCCCCGAGATTTTGGGTAGGGATCCTTTAGGGGTACCAAGAAGGTGTGCTGGTGTGTTTCCTTTTTCCTTTAGCCAAGTTTCTCTAGTTAACTGCTCTTCGAATGTCATTCTCTTTGCAACTTCAGAAGGAAGTCCTTTTAAAGTTATTTTCAAAGCTTACTATACCTTTAACATCTAAGTTTTTCTTATATTTGGATTCAAAGGGCAGATGGGGGTGGGGTTTTGGGTTACGTACCGACTCCTTTGGGTAGAAAGTCGGGGAAGCGAGAACGTAGAAAATCCTCAGTTCCCCATGTAGCCTCTTCTACTGAATGGTGACTCCACTGAACCTTATACATTCTGATCGACATTGCCCGTGTTGATCTCTCCTTTTGATCCAATACCTTGACGGGGTGGTCTTGATAGGACAAGTCTGGTTCTATCTCCAATTCTGGTTCAGGTAGCACTTCTGTGGGTAAACGGACACACTTTCGTAGTTGAGATACGTGGAACACATCATGAACTGCTGACATATGGGGTGGCAACTTCAATTGATATGCTACATGCCCACAAGTTTCTTTGATCTCATAGGGTCCAATGTAGCGAGGAGCTAACTTGCCCTTGATTCCAAATCTCTGAACACCCTTGGTGGGTGACACCTTAAGATAAACATGATCTCCCACCTCAAATTGTAAAGGCTTCCTCCTCTTGTCATGAAAGCTCTTTTGTCTGGCCTCGGCAGCTTCTAAGTTCTTCTTAATGACTCTAACCCTCTCCTATGCTTCAAGTACCAAGTCAGGTCCAAATATTTCTCTTTCTCTAGCTTGTGACCAATTTAGCGGTGTCCTACACCTTCTCCCATACAAGGCCTCAAAAGGCGCTATCTTTAGGCTGGACTGGTAGCTGTTGTTATATGAGAACTCCGCCAAGGAAAGGCACTTGTCCCAATTTTTACCATAGTGTAGCACACAGGCTCGCAACATGTCCTCGAGAATTTGATTCACTCTTTCTGTCTGACCATCAGTCTGCGGATGGTATGCTGAGCTTCTTATTACATGGGTCCCAAGTGACTTTTGGAGCTGCTCCCAAAAGCGTGCCACAAACAGTGCTCCTCTGTCAGATACAATAGTCTTTGGAATTCCATGCAAACGCACTATTTGATCAACATAGATTTCTGCATATTTCTCTGTCTTGTGGGTGGTATGCACTGGCAAGAAATGAGCTGTCTTGGTCAATCTATCCACGATGACCCAAATTGAATCGTGGTGTCGGGAGGTATTGGGCAATCCTACGATAAAATCCATGCAAATATCCTCCCATTTCCAAGATGGTATGGGAAGGGGCTGTAAGGTGCCTGTCACCTTCAAATGATTGGCCTTGACTCTTTGGCAAGTGTCGCATTCAAATATATACTTAGCAATTTCCCTTTTCATTCTGGTCCACCAGTATAAGGATCTGAGATCATGATACATCTTGTTACTGCCGGGGTGCATGGAGAATTTGGAAAGGTGAGCCTCATCCATTATTTTCTTTCTGAGCTTCGGGTTCTTGGGAACAACCAATCGGTCTCCAACCCATAGAGTTCCTTTGTTGTCCTGACGAAAACATTTGTATTTGTCCACCCTTTGTTCGATCATTTCCTTAATGACTTGAACACTCCTGTCACCAATCTGTGCCATTACTATCTGCTCATGTAAAGTGGGATTCACTGAAATATAACTTAAGGCACCAGAGGAAACAACTTCTATTTTTAGCTTGCACAACTCATCACACAGGGTGGTGATTTTTGCATCCATATTCACACAGTTGCACTGGGCCTTCCGACTTAAGGCATCTGCCACAACATTGGCTTTGCCAGGATGGTAATGCACCTCCAAATCATTGTCCTTGATTAATTCTAACCATCTTCTATGCCTCATATTAAGATCAGCCTGAGTGAAGATATATTTGAGACTCTTATGATCAGTGTAGATATTACAATGAGTTCCCATCAAGTAATGTCTCCAAATCTTGAGAGCATGAACTACGGCTGCTAACTCCAGATCATGTGTGGGGTAGTTCTGCTCATGGGGTCTGAGTCTCAGGAGGCATAAGCAATGACTCTGTTGTCTTGCATCAAGACACATCCCAATCCAGTACCGGAAGCATCGCAATAAACCTCAAAGGGTTTGGTGTTGTCAGGCTGAGCTAGCACGGGTGTTGTTGTCAAATGCTGCCTTATGTATGAAAGGCATCCTCACACTTCTGGCACCATTCATACTTGACTCCTTTCTTCAACAATTCAGTAATTGGCTTGGCAATCCTGGAGAAATCCGGAATAAATTGTCGATAATACCCTGCCAATCCCAGAAAACTACGGATCTGCTGTATTGTGGTAGGAGGTTTCCAATCCATCACTTCTTGTACCTTCTCGGGATCAACTGATACCCCTTCCTGAAAGATGGTGTGACCCAAAAATTTAATCTCCTTCAGCCAGAATTAACATTTGGACAGCTTAGCATAAAGACGATGATCGCGTAGTCGCTGAAGTTCGATGTGTAGATGCTCAGCATGCTCAGCTTCATTTTTGGAATAAACCTGAATGTCGTCAATGAAAACCACCACAAACTTGTCTAGCTCTGGAATAAAAACTAAATTCATCAAATACATGAAGTAAGCCGGGGCATTGGTCAGCCCGAAAGACATCACCAAATACTCATAAAGCCCATATCTGGTAGAGAAAGCCGTCTTCGGAATATCACTGGCTCTGATCTTGATCTGATGGTAGCCCGAGCGAAGGTCTATCTTGGAGAATACTTTGGCTCCCACCAACTGATCAAACAATACATCGATGCGGGGCAATGGATACTTGTTCTTGATGGTCACCGCATTGAGAGGGCGGTAATCGACACACAACCTCAAACTTTCATCCTTCTTTACAAACAATGCTGGACATCCCCATGGTGAAGTACTTGGGCGAATGAACCCCTTGTCCAACAACTCTTGCAGTTGCTTTTTCAACTCCGCCAATTCTGCTGGAGGCATCCTATAGGGTCTCTTGGATATAGGGGCAGTTCCGGGTTGTAATTCAATCACGAACTCTATGTCTCTGTCGGGTGGCATTCCTGGTAACTCATCCAGAAAAACATCTGGGTAGTCAAAAACCACTGGGATTCTCTCAACAGGTGACTCTATCATAGTGAAGGCACAGGAACGGTTACAACCCTGATCGGCAAATATAACGTGGTTTCACCACAAGTAGGCGAGTGCACCTCAATGACCCTAGCTGCAATATCAATTACTGCCTGATGTCTTGTTAACCAGTCAATTCCCAATATGATATCCACGCTATCCAAACCCAAAATGAGGAGGGTGGTTTTAATTATCAGACTACCAAACTTTATAGTCACATGCCTGTTGATTTGATAGGTGGCAACCCTGCCTCCTGGTGTTGAAATTGTAATACCCCATTGGTGTGATGGAAAGGTAACTGGCATTTGGCACTAAATTTTGTACTGATAAAATTGTGTGATGCACCAGAATCAAAAAGAATGATTGCAGGATTATTCAAAACGGAAAAGATACCAGTCATGACGGGTGCTCCCTCCAGAATGTCAGCCATGGTGGTGAAGTTCAGCCTGCCTTGCCTTACTTGCATATTCTGCCTCTTGCCTTGATTCTGGTTGGAATTCTGCCCCTGCCTCTGCTGATTTCTAGGGCAATTCTTGGCATAGTGTCTAGTGTTACCACAAGTGAAACATCTGTTGTCATTGGTCTGACGGTACTGCTGCTGCTGTGGCTGATTGTTCCTCTGAACTGGGGGCTGAGAGCGGTTGGGTGCCTGCTGCTGTTGTTGTGGTCGGATCACTCAACGCCCTTGCTGCTGATGAGGTCCCCTATTCTGGGTGTCAGATACAGTCCTGAAGCCACAGGGGTCTTCCTCTTCTTTTCTGCCTGACGGGCTGTGATGCAGTCCTCCTGAGAAATGGCCATGTTAACTAACTCATTGTAACTGTTGGCCCTGACGGTGTTGAGACGGTCGCGGCAAAGGACGGGGTTGGCTTCGGGAAGTCCTTGCGGTCAAAAACCCCCCTGACTTCTATTTCTTCTTCCCCGAGGTCCCTCCCCCCTTTTGAACAGTACCCGCGAAAGGAAAAAGGGCGGCGCGGCTTACCGGCGGCGAGGGAGGTTCGGCGAAGGACGGGGTTGGCTTCGGGAAGTCCTTGCGGTCACGGCGAGGTACGGCTCGACGACGGTAATGGCCGGAATCGGCCGGTCCACGTGCCCAGGCGGGCGAGTTCGTCGACGGCGAGTGCTCCGGCCTATCCACGGCGATACAGGTCATTCCGAGGGTACGAGGAGCTTCATGGAGTGCTAATGAGTCGACCCGTGCAAGGAATCGAAGAATAACTCACCGTGGAGCTCGGTCTACGTTCGTCGGCGGTTGGGTGAAGTCCGGTGACCTTGACCTGGCGTCTCCGGCGAGGCAGAGCTCTTTTTTCTTGCTCTGGGAGCTTCACCGAGGCACGTAGAGTCTATTCCAAGGGTTGTACGGGGTTGGGGATGGCTCTGCTGGCCAGTCTACGGTGGCGGGTGCTCGGGCGGCTGCTGGCACGCTGTCTGCAGGGCTGGCTCCGGCGATCTCTTGCTCCGGTGAGGTCGAGAGCGCGCGGGGGAGTACAGCTGAAGCCTTTGCTAGCTTTATAGGCGCTAGCGCGGGCAGGGGACACGGGCGTGGCTTGGAGTGGCGCGGGGCGCGCAGGGTCGGGCGCTGGGCGTGCTCTGGCGCGTTCAGGGCGCGTCGAACACGTGGAGGTGTTCTTTTGCCCATGTTCAACAGCTCACCGAGATCGCAAACGTGCGAATCTTGGCAAAAATCCAGCGCGGGCCTCCTCGTGGCACCTATGGCTATCTCTTATATGTGAGTTCCAAGGGGAGATAAGCCCTAGGTCAGAAGATTTTCGGACGCCAAATCTGGCTTGTCCCACTGTCTACTCCGTGACAAAAGTGATGCCAAATCAAGTCAAACGAATTTGGCTCGGTTTCAAACTTTTACAGTGGGTGCTTAGGTGGTTTGGCACCTTTTTGGTATTCAGACCAAGTGGTTTTGGCGCCATTTACTAAGTGAACGCGTTTGATCTTTAGATAAGGGTTAGATTTTGACTTAGAGAAAATTAGAGAGCTCTAGGGTGCTATCTTCTTAAGGCGTGAATTTGGGGTCTTTAAGGGGTCTTTTTGTAATGTTTCCCCTCTGCGTTTTGTAGGTTATAATGCTACTTAAACTTTGGTTAAGGATTAGAATCAAGGTTTGGGCAATTTCATTAACTTAACCACTGATCCTCTGCTTGGAAGTCTAGTGCCTTTAGGGGTATTTAGGGCTTAACCTCTTTGGCTCAAGATGACAATTGTTCAAAAGGTTTGGGTGAAGCTTTTGTCATTAATGAAGCCATTGTCTTGGTAACACCTGGGGTGTTACATGCTTGAGGTCGTCTTTCACCTTCATCGACGACATCCGTCGCGCGACGTCGCACGCAGACGATGCTAAGGATGTGCGTCAGCGCTTAGAGGCGGGCGAGCTGCAGGGCCCGTGGCGCTTCGACGACGGGCTACTACTCCATGGTAACCGCATCTACGTGCCGGCCCATGATGACCTACGCCACCAGGCCCTCTCACTGGCCCACTCCGCCGGCCATGAGGGCATCCAGAAGACTCTACATCACCTGTGAGCGGATTTCTACATTCCTGGCGACCGTGCATTGGTGCGGGACTTGGTGCGCACCAGTACCACATGCCAGCGCAATAAAAACGGTGACATCACAGCCGGCAGGGCTGCTGTAGCCGCTGGAGGTGCCCTCGCAGGTGTGGGCTGATATCTCCATCGACTTCATTGAAGGGTTGCCCAAGGTGGGTGGCAAATCGGTGATCCTGACAGTCGTCGATCGCTTCTCCAAATATGCACACTTCATCGCGCTCGGGCACCCCTACACTGCGACAACGGTCACTCGAGCCTTCTTCGAGGGCATTGTTCATCTACACGACTTCCCCTCCTCCATCGTCAGCGACAGAGACCCCGTCTTTACGGGGCACGTCTTGCGCGACCTCTTTGGGATGGCGGGCGTGCAGCTGCGCATGAGCACCGCCTTCCATCCACATATGGACGGCTAGTCCGAGGTGGTAAACAAGGTGCTCGCTATGTACCTGCGCTTCGTCACAGGCGATCGACCCCGCGCGTGGGTCGACTGGCTCGCTTGGGCGGAATACTGCTACAACACCACCTTCCACACCGCTCTGCGAGCCACCCCCTTTGACGTGGTCTACGGTCGTCCCGCGCCGCTCATCCTGCCCTATACACCTGGGTCGACGCGAACAGAGGCGGCTGAGACTCTTCTACGCAGTCGGAACGAGATACTTGCTGAAGCTCGTCAACGTCTTCTTCAAGCCTAGCAGATGTCCAAGAAATACTATGACGCCAACCACCGCGACGTCGAGTATGTTGTGGGAGACTGGGTTTAGCTGCGCCTGCTGCACCGAACGGCGCAGTCCTTGGACCCCCGTGCCAAGCGCAAGCTTGGGCCACGCTATGCCGGGCCATTTCAAGTGGTGGAACGCATCGGGAGCGTCGCCTAACGTCTACAGCTTCCTGACGAGGCGTGCATCCACGACGTCTTCCACGTAGGGCTGCTGAAGCCTCACTATGGCGAACCTCCAGCAACTCCGACCTCCCTTCCGCCGGTCATGGATGGACGCATCCTCCCGGGGCCGGAGCATGCCCTTCAGGCGCAGCTGCGCCGGGGCATTTGGCGCGTGCTGATCAAGTGGCGCGGCCTTCCTGAAGACGACGCAACGTGGGAGACAGTCGACGAGTTCAAGGCGCACTACCCGGACTTCCAGCTCCAGGACGAGTTGTTTGCGCATGCGCGGAGAGATGTTATGACCGGCCACCACTATAGGCGCCAGGCAACAACATAGGCATGCAGATAATGATCAGAATATAAGCATGTAGATAAGGATTAGAAGATAAGATTTGTTAGAGAGAAGATAAGGATTAGGATAAAATTTGTTAGAGAGAAAAGAGGGGATCTATCTCATTAGATAAGGACTAGAAGGGAGTATAAATAATTGTAAGCAACACTCTATAGATCAAGCAGAAACAAGATTGTTCCGGCTTCCCAGAGGGAGCCGGGAGATTACTGTGACCTAGCTGCCCCTTTCCTCGCGCCTCTCTCCTCTCACGCGCGGTGAACACGGCGCCCCGCCGCTGTGCATCGCGCCTCAAACCCTGGCCACCAATCACCCACCACTACAACCTGCGATCAATCCAGGAATTCGTGCCGATTCCTATCAATACAACTTGCGATTATATGGTTGCAAACTAGATGGATGGCTCCATTATTGTGGATATATGAATCCATTATGGAGGGTAGTTTGAGTGCCCTGATATATGAATCCATTATCATGGCTTAGTCTCAGGGGGTGTTTGAATGTACTAGAGTTAATAGTTAGTGACTAAAATTAGTTGAGACATCCAAACACCCTAGCTAATAGTTCAGCTATTAGCTATTTTTGGTTAATTAGTTAATAGTTAGTTTGCTATTTGTTAGCTAGCTAATTTCACTAACAATTTGTAACCAACTAACTATTAGTTCTAGTGCATTCAAACGCCCCCTCACTATTGTGGGTGATCCTGCGGTACTGATCAACTGAGAGGTCATGGTGGGAATCAGTGGTAGTGGCGGTCATCGGGGTAGTGGCTGTAGCTGCATCCGACATATTAGTGTTTGTGCTTTCGTAGTTGTTGTTCACAACATTATTAACGCTGCTAGATGTCTGGCCTGACAAATTGCTAACCGAAGGATTCAGACCACTAGTGGCTAGCTTGCGTTGTTGTTTTAGACCTTTGCGAGAAAGTGCTTCGTGCCTCATGTATGCTCCACCCTCCACAACATTGGAAGACACAAAAACCACCAGGCAAAGGGCCATAAGAATGGTACATGCCTTCATGTTTCCCCACTGAATACACATAAATAAATTCCATAAGAATAAACTGAACAAATGTACTTGAAGTGAAATGAAGTGTTATGACATACAGTTTCAAACTCAACATTCAAATAAAACTGTGCTACAAAGAATAGCATCTGGTCATCAACAAAGCGAGACAGTATATGATAGTAATCATTGCTCTAGAAACATTTAGCTCGCAAGACCTAAAGTGCTAAACTGAAGCACATACCCATACACTAACGAAACTACAAGTCCAATTGGGTGGTTAAATTATCTAGCAGTAGACATAAGAGTGTACAATACACATTTAATGTGTGACAACTGTTGCACTATGAATAATTTGGTGAATTGTTTCTAATCGATTATTGATGATAGTTATATCCTTTGGAATGAAATTATCAACACATCTACACTTTTAAACACCTAGGTATCAGACTTAGGGCACATTTGATGTGCAAATAATTGATGTATATTGGTTTGTCCTTTTTTTTATTTCTCCACCAATGAATTTTATTTTGTTTGCAATAAACATGTCAATTCATTACAAGTTCATACCTAGGAAATGAATGCATTCGATGATAAAATAGTCATAAAATATGGATAAGTGTTATACAGCTAAAATCAATGGAAAACAATCCCAGAAACAATCCTAGATATGTTATAATTAAACTTAGACAGACATTATGTCAATTGCATGACATCAGACAGGGGAAGAAATTGTGAGCCCTTACATATTGCAAGTTTCATGCCTACTTGGGAGTATGCATATTTACTAACAACGAGAGTTATGATATACATTGATGAAAGATTGATTGCCATGGCATGAGAGTAGGAATATCTTGTCACAACTAAGTGGGTTTGGTGCATGCGAGCTTTTTTGGCTGAATACTTATGTATTATAAAGGACCCCTCGAATACTTTGACACATGGGCATGCGAATAAAGCGATTGGGATAATTGTATCGCCAATATCTAGAAAACGACTGATTCACATGCATACCGAACACTGACTTTAGATGTCTATATCATGCACTATCGATGGCTATGACACGCACTTTCAATGTCCAACAATCCATTACTCCTTATACATAGATAAGAATATCTCTATACATAGTTGTTTGCATATTTAATAACAAGGAGAATTATGACATATATAGGAGAAAGATTGATTGACATTGCATGAATGTAAGAATATCTTCTCACAACTAAGTGTGTTTCATGCATGCGAGCTTTTTTGGCTAATGGTTAATGATTATAAAGCACCCCACCAATATTTTGAAACATGGGTATGCGAATAAAGCGATTGGTATAATTGTGTCGCCAATATGTAGAAAATGACTGATCGTTACGCATACCGAACACACACTTTCGATGTCTACAACATGCACTATCAATGGCTACAACACAAAATTTCAATATCCAACTATCGATTACTCCTCAATACATAGATATGTATATCTCCAGACAAAGTTGCATGGCCTTACATATTGCAAGTGTCATATCAGCTTGAGAGTATGCAAATTTACTAACAAGGAGAACATAACGAAGTGGGTTTCATGCATGCCAGGTATTTTGTCTAATGGTTAATGAATATAAAGCACCCCTCGAATATTTTGACACATGGGCAAATAAAGCGAATGGTATAATTATGTCGCCAATATCCAAAAAATGACTGATTGGTATGCATACCAAACACACACTTTTCGATGTCTAGAACACACACTATTCATGGCTAACGCACTTTCGATGGCCAACAAGAATCTATTACTCCTTCATTCAATACATAGATAAGTATATCTATAGAAATTTATCTCCTAAATAAAGTTAAAATAATTTTAGTGCCTACTAATATGTCGCTAGGATTTCAAGCATAGCCTAGCTAGGAATGAGTTACCATGTCTAGATCTTACCTTCCCATTAGATTGTCATTGTATGTATCCATGACAGCCAAATTCTATTTTTAAGTTTTGTATCTTGACACTGAAACATATGAATGAAGGTCATCCTTCCAATCTATATGATATATATCTATGTATTATGGCTTTATATACAAGCACATCATTCCATGGTGACACTTCTAATTATGGATCACGATGCAGATTGATTTCATTAGGTAGTTCACCAGCTTTAGTTTTGATAGATTGCAGGCTATAACAATAAAAATATTAATTATATTAAATAGGTTCTAGCTTTGTCCTTTAATAAAGAAAACATTTACTAAAATTGTATAGACGGAGGGTGATGATCTTTTTTCGATAAGGAAGATTTTCATTGCATTTAAAAGTTTGATACAAATCATCTCCCGGCCTCTGCAACAATAAGACGCACACAGCCTAGAAAAGAAAGAAAAAGAGAAAAGAAAAAGAACATGGCAAGCACATTCTTAATAGTTGTCCATCCTACGACTAGAACGCCACCCATGTGCATGAGATAAGAACTTCGTAGCCACCTGCTCCAAATGTTGTGAAGCTTCCATCACAATAGAATGTTGATCGTGCCTCTGTAGTACAACCCAAGACCGTAGCCAGTGGGTAGTAGTGAAAATAACCTGCAAAGAAGACATATTAAATTTCTTTTGAAAAACCAGATCATTCCTACTAAGCCAGAGTGACCAACAGATGGTTGCTAAGTCTCTTATTTAGGTTTGGGACATCTTCTTTGATAAGGGCCAGATAAAGAGACTTTACCGAGAATCCAGCGAAAAATATCCTAATCTTGTGTTAAGGCTATGTTAACAAGCTTGTGCAACTCATTCCAAGCAACAAGCTTAGACCCAATTAGAGATTGCCTCCAAGCTAGATTTATGTTATCTAATTTTAATATTGTTTCAACTGTCTCGAATTTGCTTCAAACAATGTTATATAAAGAGGGGTACTGGGTTTTTAAAGCTATGCCGCCTAACCACCAGTCTTCCCAGAATCTTACTTGTGATCCATTCTTGATTTCGAAGGTTCCAAAGCGAAGAAAGTCTTGCTTCACCTTCATCAGCCCCGACCAGAAATGTGAGTCCCCTAGTTTCCATTCAACATGTACTAGTGGTTTGGATCCAAGGTATTTGTTTCTAAGCAATTGTTGTCACGTTCCTTCCGTAGTTAGGAGTTTAAACAACCATTTACTTAGCAGGGCCCTATTCTTTAAATTGAGATCCATGATGCCCAAACCCCCTTGGTCCTTAGGTTGATAGATGATGTTCCATTTAGCTAGGCGGTATTTTTTTATTCTCATCACTTCGCCAATAGTAACGAGATCGGAAGTAGTCAAGCTTCTTGAGGACACCCTTTGGAGCAAGAAAAAAGGACATCATATACATGGGGAGACTATTCAAAACTGAGTTGATTAAGGTTAGCCTTCCCTCGATTGATAAATGTTTTCCTTTCCAGCTATTCAGCCTTTTTTCAAATATTTCCTCTACCCCCCTCCAATCAGTATTTTTCAACTTCCTATAATGAATAGGAATACCCAAATACCTTAGAGGGAACTCTGATTTTTTACACCCAAAAATATCTCAATACAATTGCTCGTGATCTTGTGCTGCACCAAAGCACAATATTTCACTCTTGTGAAAGTTGATTTTTAGTCCCGAGATTTGTTCAAAGACAAAAAGCAACAATTTCATATTGCGAGCCTTCTCCAGATCATGTTCTAAGAATAGGATCGTGTCATCCGCATATTGAAGGATAGATAAACCTCCATCTATTAAGTGGGGCACAACTCCACCGACTTATCCTTCCATATTTGCCCTTTTAATTATTATAACCAACATATCTGCTACAATATTAAAAAGGAGGGGTGAAAGTGGGTCTCCTTGCCTAAGGCCTTTCTTTGTTCGAAATTAGTGACCTATCTCATGATTAACGTTTATAGCAACACTACCTCCTGAGATGAAGATCTTTATCGAAGATATCCATCTTAGAGAGAAACCCTTCATCTGTAGAGTTTCGTACAAGAAAGGCCACTTAACCTTGTCGTATGCCTTCTCAAAATCTATCTTGAAAATTACCCCATCAAGCTTTCCTCTGTGTAGCTCATGGATTTTTTCATGTAGGATTACTACTCCTTCAAGGATATTTCGTCCTCACATGAAAGCGATTTGAGTAGGATTCACTATTTTGTCTGTCAATAGATTCAACCTATTTGTAGCGACTTTGCTGAAGATCTTGTAACTAACATTCAAGAGGCAAATGGGTCTATATTGTTGTATTAGGTTCGCATCTTGTACCTTAGGGATCAGGGTGATTACACCAAAGTTTAGGCTAAACAATGGCAGATCACACCTATGCAGGTCCTCAAACATTTGCAGCATGTCATACTTGATAATATCCCAAAATTTTTGGTAAAACACTGCTCGGAACCCATCTGGACCTGGAGCTTTGTTTCGCTCCATTTGAAATATAGCATCTTTTATCTCCTTCTCTGAAAAAGGGCTCGATAAGATGTTGTTTTCTTCTCTAGTGACCTGAGGGATGTCCTGGATCCATTCCTCAGCTAAGGAGAAATGCGAGTTCTCGTGTTCTCCGAAGAGCTCCTTATAAAATTGTGTAATGTATGTTTTGAGATTATTTTGTCCTTCTATTACCCCATCTTCATGATCCAAAGAGAAGATTCTTTTTTTGATATTTGTCGTTTGCCACCATATGAAAATACCGGGAATTATCGTGATACCCAATTTTCTGAAAAAGAAGTTGAAGTTTATTTTTCTCTTTTCTCCGTGTCCTACGCTATTGGGTTTAGAGTTTTAGGAGGCATACCTCAGTGAAACAGTAGAACTTTTTTTGACTTGTATGTTGGGGTCGGGAGCACAGACGTGATAGCGGATTTGGGCCGTTGATCTCGATCCGACGGATGGGAGCCCACCATTTCCCCCCCAACCCTAGCCGACCCCTCTCCTCCCCCTTTGTTTTGCAGCCGCCCCCCTCTTGTCCTCCCTTTGGCCACCGCACCCCTCTGTCTCCTTCTCCCCCCAAGTTCTTGCTGCCTCCCCCATCTCCTCCTCTCCAAGGTGCAGCCCCTCCCCGCTTGGATCTCCGTCGTGTTGGTGCAAGCCTTCAATTGGAGTTTTGGTGGGAGGAAGAAGGAAGGAGGAAAGGAAGAACTCAAGATGATCTTGTGGTTGTCTTTTTATTTGTGCTGCAATTCATTTGGTCATCCGTTCATCTATGCGATTCGGTAGAGGTGTTGTCCAGAATTTTTGTTGGTGGACGAACAGCGGTAGTATTAGTAGTTTCTAGGAATTTTGCGGGGGTAATTAGCGGTAATTATTGTGAAAATCATGTAGAGCTTTGTCATATCTTTCCAAGGAGTACTTATGCGTTCGATTCGGAGGTATATTTTAGGAGATATCACATTTTGAACTCAGCTAAGTTGTTGTCCAAAAACTGAACGCAGGGGTATCTTGTGGGTTGTTTGGGGCCAGCTAAATGTTGGAATTTAATTATCTGTTGTATACAAAACTTGTGGGGAATTTTATGTAGATGCTTCTGGATTTTTTGTTTGATATCACTGTTGTCATAATTTTAAAGATATAAAATTGTTAAGCAGCGCCGCTGCAGATTGGTGGGTGATCGGGAGAGTCGTCGCTCGCGACGGGTTTGGAATTGTGCGTAGGTGTGGCGTTGCTTATGAGCTTTTGTTATGTTGATTTGTGCAATAAAATGTGTGTCAAAAATAAGTGGTGGACTTCTGTATCGTTCTTAGGGCTGTCCAAATTCCCGGTGAAGGCAAGTAAAACAGTGTTGGTTTATACCGTTGGTCGATTTATGTGTCCTATACTTGATTCATATCCATGTCAAATATGTTCATTCTCATATTCCATTTTGAGAATTGTTGCTTGAAGTTATTCATGTTCTACTATCTACATATGTTGAAGGCGTTGTTCGAGCTTGTTACACGTGTTGATTATTATTTTGAAGACGTGGAATTATATGTTTAACACATGTTAGATGGGGTGGTCTCATGTTGGTGTCATGCATAGTGCATCCATCATTCTTTGCATGGAAGTTTCGTTGTGAACATATGGTCGGACCGTACCGAAACAATAAGCATCATGCATTGCCCGAGGAGGGGTATGATGCAGCTTCATATGCTTATAGGTATGAAGGCAGAAGTCATAACTGCATTTGTAGCCATGTGCATTCATGGGTGAAACACGGAACCTGTAATAGTTGCATGGATATTGTGGATCCCCTCTTTGTGTTTTATTTTGAAACTGGGTATTTGGTACCTTGTATAGTTGCTGCATTTTAATATTCAAGAAGGGAGTTGTGAACTTCGTGGTTGTTAAAACATGGTTTGTTTATATTCTCCAATTGTTGTTTGATCATTTTACTTGCTGAGATGTGTCATCTCACTCTTGCATTATTTGATGCAGGCACTTGAACTTTGCTTGAGGAAAGGAGGGAAGTAGCAGCACGATCACTACACCCTTAAATAATTATACCACTGCTTAGTAATGATGTTAAACAGGGGTTTCAAGTCAAGGAGGTTGATTGTTATGAAATAGTGTGAGCCAGGGGTCTATTATGTTCTAGTCTTTATGGTGGTCGTAATTTTTGGTTTGCTGAATTAATTTTGTCTTGAATGTTTATCTCTACCTTTGCATTCTAATTATACACTACGGATTACCTTTCTTTTGCATCATGTATAAACTCTGTGTTCCTCTCATTATGCTACTTTCAATTGAGGTGTTGTCGATTTTTTTACTTTCTGTCTCCATTTATTTTATGCTTTCTAATTTGTGGGAAGGGTTTTTGGTAACACCCATTGTGTGGGAGCAACGGGGTGTTACAGTTGGTATCAGAGGAATAGGCTGTAGGTCCTAGCAAGTGAAATAATGATAAATTGACACACTGCACATATAGGATGGGTTTCTTGCTTTACTATTGATATATTATGAACTTGTCAGTGCTAGTTTGACAATATTTGATGTGGTGCTATGCCAATTTTATTTACTTATTTACTTACTCCTGTGGCTGCAGTTATGCCACCTCGTAGGGCTCGTGGTAGCCCGCAAGATCCTAGTGGGGATTCTATGAGTCCGGCGACAATGTTAGCCGCGATGCATGCCATGCAACAGGAGTTGGCCATTTTGAGGCAAGCTATTCCTATTGCCCCTTATTGGGGACTTGTTCTCAAATGCTTTGAATTAAGAACAAGGCAACATAAAACGGTAAGTGTTAATGACCTTCGTCCATTGAAGCATTATCTCCCCAAGGATATAATGAACTTCGGACGAAGGTCATGAGAAAAAATCACGAAGGTCATACCTTCGTAACTAGAATTGTGAAATAATGAAAGATGAAATATAAAATATAAGACATGAAGGAATAATATATCAAAACACATAAACTTATTCATATATTTCATTATATAAATTCAAATATTAAAACATAACATTTAATCACATTTATACCTTCGTCTTGACAGAAAGCAATAATCCAAGTGTCGCGTGCAAGCGATTACAAGATTTCGTGAACAGTACGGGTGTACTGTTCATCTATTTATAGGCACAGAGCACAGCCTGTGTGAAATTACACTTATGCCCTTTACAACCGATTACAATCATGACACAAACTATCATGAGTCTATTGGTCATTTCATCTTTATGTCGGTTCACGCCTTCGTCTTGAGACATGTCAATATGCCGAAGCTTTATAGGTGATAGCTTCGGCACTGCTTTTGAGAGGATCTACCGAAGGTGTTTCTTTCTTCAAGATCTTCGGCTACGAAGCATACCCCCAACAGTAGCCCCTTCGCGGTGCTAGATCGTTTTTCGTAACGAGCTTCATCCATGAAAAAGTCTCTTAGGCTTCGGGATACTGAAGATCCGAAAAACACCTTCCCTGAGCTCGTTGCCGAGAAACGATTAAAATAATCCGAGCGCGAGGTGGTCCCACCATGCAGCAGTTACGCGCGTCCTGGCGATTCACCTTCTCGGGCTCTGTGGCCCACCGTTCAGTGGGTGCGGGCAGCTATTTGTCCGGTGCGGAAGACTTGATGATTTACCTTCCCACCTGCGGCACTATATAAACAGACGAGTAGGTGTGAAGTTACCACAGCATTCATTGCTATTGCACTGTTTTGTTGCCAAAAATTTGACCATAGCCGAAGCTTGCTTACTGCATCCTCAACCAAAGCTATTCATTTTTCTCAAGCTTTGTAACATGAAAGAGCTTCGGCAAAGTTAAAAAAAAATTCAACTTCATCAAAAAAACAAGAAATTCAATCATTAGATGGCTAGGGTACGCTCAACATCTAGGGTTACTCGCGACGGAGAGGAAGCCGAAGGTGCCGAAACCGCTCCAATCTCTAAAGTGATGAAACGGTCAGGGCTGGTAGTATCGGAGGATGCACCTGCCGCTGAAGCTGAGCAGGTTGATGCTGAGGAAATTGAATCTGAAGATGATTACAGCGCCGTGCCATCTAAACCCAGCCACCTGGAGTTTGGGAAATCCACCATTACTGAATGTGATATGTCTAAGCTGATGAAGTTAGGCTATTTCAGTGAAGCAAAAAAGGAGCTGGTTCGTTTTGGCGGAGAGGAAATTACTCCGAAGCCGGAAAAGGATGAGGTGGTAGTCTTCAAAAGCTTCTTTAAAGCAGGATTAAGATTTCCTTTGAATAGGATGACTGCTGATGTTTTGAAGAAGTTTGGGATTCATCTTCATCAGCTAACTCCTAACGCCATCGTTAGGCTAGTGTCTACATCTGGGCCCTCCGAAGCCAGGGGGTAGAACCATTTGCCGAAGGCTTCTGCCGAGTACATGAGCTTCATTATCAAACAAAAGCTAGAGAAGATGGGCTGCATGAAAACTTCGGCTGCTACAATTTTGCTTATCGCAAAAATACGAAGTTTCCAGTTATCAGCTATCGTACCAAGTGGCCAGCTGGCTGGAAGATTGAATGGTTTTACGTCAAAGTTGATGAAGAAAAGGAGAAGCTGGTCCAAAATCCGCTAGAATTAATCTTCGGAGAAACCAGGCCCCATTGCAACATGACACCGAAGAGTCCAAGCCAAATTGCACTGGGCGAATTTCGAGTTATTGCAGAGCATATTGGTACTAGGGATCTGGTGCAAGAATTTTTGGCTTTTAGAGTGTTCCCAACTTTGAAAGAGTGGGACATGCCGAAGCTCAAGGGAGAAAAGAAAAAGGGGGAACTTGTTCGGTTGCCCTATTATTATAAATTCAAGAAACATTTCAAAGTACCTTGCCAAGAATGTTTACACACAATTGAAGTTATGTGCAACGAAATTCTTGGAAATTATTCTAAAAAATAAGATCAACTAATGACTGCAGCCTTCGGCACTCGTCCGAAGCGAAGGTTAAACCGGGTGATGGATGCTCCGAACTTTGAGTATCCTGACTATGAGCGACTGGACCGAGGTGCCGAAGGACAGAAGAGGAAGAGAGTTGCTAGCGTTCTGAATAAAGAAGCTGCTAAATTGGTGAAAGATGATGAAGAAAAACTGAAAAAGAGAAAGCTGAGGCCTGAGTCGAAGGCAGATGCTTCGAAGAAAAGAAAGGTTGCGGCTCCGAAGCAGAAGGCAACTGATATAGAAGAAGAAACTGTTGCAACACCTTCTGCCCCCGACGTGGAGGAAATCTTAAAGGTAATGACTGAATCTTTGCCTATCAAGCTAAGTCCACTAAGGCCGCATCTGACGAAGCTATTTCAGAAGGAAAAGGAGCCCTCGATAACGAAGAAGGCAGCTGGGCCGAAAAACGAAGAATTATTACAGTCACAGAAGTTATTGAAGGGACACCACCGTCAGCTTCAGCTTCGAAGGCACCAGCTGTTGAGAGCGCAACAGCTACCGAATCTGCACCTACTGAAGCTGCAGCTGCCGAAGCTGCCACGACCGAAGATGTACATTTAGAAAGCACACTTTCTAACATTGATAAGATACTTCTGGACATGGCCACAGAAGAAGCTGCCGCAGCCACTGAAAAAGCCATGGCTACAGTACCTGAGAAGGAGAAGGAAATAGCTGAAGATGCTTCGGAAGAGGAAATTTTCAACTTTCAAAACTTAGTTGGACAAGAGTTAACGAAGGCTGAGAAACAAGAGTTAAAAGAATATGCCATATCCTGTGGATATCAACCAGGGGCACTACTCTTCGGTGGTGTTGACGATGAAAAGTTAGGCTGCGTCCGAGATCAAACCGGAGCGAAGGTTATCGGTACTCTATCAAAGAGTATTGGTTTCCCGAAGCTTGAGACTGACATAAGCCGCTACCGACGACAGCATCTTGTCGATAGTTTATTCTATTCTAATTTCAAGGTAAAAACTTTTCTTTGACTTTTTATTATTTTTAACAATGAAGGTGTTTTCTAACGAAGGTTGCTTTGTGCACAGAGTATGCTGTTGAGTAAAGCTTTGAGAATGCAACAAGATCTTGAAGATAAAAAACATGAAGTTATAATTGAGGGTTTAGAAAGAAAAATAAAAGATCAAGCAACTGCTCTTAAAAAGAAGGATTTCGAGCTTCAGACAACAGAAGGTTTATTGGCAGAAGCTGAAGCTAAGATTGCAAAGTTAAATACAGAACTTCTCTCAAAGTCAGAAAGCTTCGAACATGAAAAGCAGAAGTTTAATGCAAAATTTGAGTCTAAGGTCGAGAAAAGTTCAAATTTTCAAAAATCATTGATAGAGCTTCAAAACAAATGTCTAGAGTTCAGTAGCCGATGTGTACAACGGCTGAAGCAGATCTTCAATTCGGTTGGAGCCAGCTGTGAAAAATTTAATCCTTCGACTGAAGACCTGTTAGGGGCCTTCGAACATATCGAGGGTGAAGTTGATACCCTTGATGAAATTATAGCCGGACATGGTGATTTCTGTGCCCTGGTAGCTTCTCGGGGCACAGCTGTCGCCTTCGTGAAATCTGGTTGCACACATGGAAAGGTTGTCAATAGACCTAACTTTAGTTTATCACCAGTAGATCTGGTTGATATTCCCAGTCTTGCCCGAAGCATAGGAAACAGATTTATAAAATTAGTATGGATGAAGGGTGGACGAAGCATAGCTAGTGACGAAGCTCGAAGTCATCTTAAGCCGGTAACAAAATCATACCTTGTGCTTACCTTTTTCTTTAAACTTGAATTTTCCTTATAATACTTTAATATGTACAGGATGAAGAAGCTGAGGAGCAAGTTGACGAAGCTGAAGAGCACAAAGCTGAAGCTTAATAGATAATGATGAAGCTTGAATAGATAGCTGTGGAAAAAACTCTAAGAACTCTTGTAATAACCTTTGTAAAGAATATTGTAATCTAAGAATTAGATTTTACTCTGTAAATTTTGTCCATACCTTGTAATATATTTTTACCTTTCCATCAATGTATGAAGTGCTTCGATGTGAACAAAACTTGTACTTGCATTGAATTGCTTTGCTGTGGACGAAACTAGCATTTTTTGAGCCGAAGGCGAAAAACACCTTCCCTTCTTTTCGTACACAATGAAGCATAAAACTGCTTCTTTTTCTCTTTTTGCTGAAGCCTTATTTTTAGAGCCGAAGCATCCGCCTGTGTCTGTATGTTATGATGATGATGATCCTATGTATGTTTTAATGAATGTTATGAATGCAAATGTATGATGTAATGTGTCGTGCAAATGAATGTCCAAACACACATACGAAGCCACAACCATAGCCTTCATTCCCTTGGGAATGACCGAAGTCTCTTTGTCGTTTATTTTTCGGCTTCACCGCTTATTTTTCGGTGTATCAGCGCTGACTTCTCGCTGTAAGTTCTGCATCCCCTTAGGAACGTCTTTTGAACTTCTTCGCCTTCTATTTCGGTGGTATTCGCGTTGACTTTTTGCGCTTCGCCTTATATTTCGGTGGTATCAGCGTTGACTTTTCGCTGTAAGCTCTGCATTCCCTTGGGAACGACTTTTGAGCAGAAAACTTACGCTGCGCTCCCTTAGGAACGACTTTTTGTAGCTTCGTCGTGCTCTGCATCCCCTTAGGGACGACTTTTGAGCTTCTCCTTGTTTTTTCTTTTTCCCTGCACTCGATGGTGCATGCTCAGTTTTTACATTTACATTTTTGGGGGTTTTTGCTCTGGTAGAGCTGAATAAGAAAAAAGAGAAATTAAATGCTATGGCCCCATTAAAAACCTTTCTCCCCCTTTGGAAAGGAAAAGGGTGCCATAGAAAAAATAAAAAGATTACATCAAACTAGACATAATATCGCCGAAGCTCATCCGCATTCCAAGATCTAGGAATGTCGTTGCCGTCCATATCCTTCAGTTTGTAAGAACCGGGTCTTGACGAAGATACTATCAAGAAACGTCCTTCCCACTTCAGCTGTAACTTGCCTACTGTATCTGGGTTTGCCACTCTCTGAAGTACCAAATGCCCTGGCTTAATGTTCTTGAGCCGAACTTTTCTATCACGCCACTTTATTGTTTCGGCTTGATATTTATTGATGTTCTCCATGGCCTGAAGCCTAATCCCTTCTATAGCATCTTTTGCCACAGAACAATCAGCTTCGTCCTCTGCCGAAGCCACTATTCTTATTGATCCTTCCTTAGCTTCTTCTGGGTTATTGCTTCATCACCAAACAGTAATTTGAATGGTGTAAAGCCTGTTGACCTTGATATTGTTGTGTTGTGGCTCCACACCACTTTGATCAATTCACCTGGCCACTTTCCTCTGGGCTGATTGAAGATTAACTTCATTATTCCTGTCATTATAATGCCATTAGCTCTTTCAACAAGTCCATTTGACTCTGGATGTCTGACTGATGCAAAATGAATCTTCGTGCCAATTTGTTCACAGAATTCTTTGAAAGCTCCAGCATCGAATTGTGTTCCGTCCACAGTAATAGCCTTCGGCACTCCGAAGCGACAAACAATATTTTGCCAGAAAAATTTCTGGACAATAACCGAAGTTATTGTGGCTAAAGGCTTCACCTCAATCCACTTAGAAAATACTCTACCGCCACCACAACATATTTTAGATTTCCTTGTGCTGGTGGAAGTGGGCCTAGCATATCGAGGCCCCACCTTTGCAACGACCAAGTGGGTTGTATTAATTGAGTGAGAGATGAAGGTTGCTTCTGATCTCTTGCAGATTTTTGACAGCCTTCGCATTTTTGGACTAATTTTGCTGCATCCGAAGATGCCTTCGGCCAATAAAATCCTTGTCGAAAGACTTTTCCCAACAAGGGCCTAGATCCAATGAGAGATCCACACAGACCTGCATGTATCTCTTTCATTAATTCCATACCTTCAGTTCTTGATAAACACTTAAGGAGTGGTGAGCAAACTCCATGTTTATACAATTCCCCTTCTATTATTACATATGGTCTTGTTCTTGCCTCCATTCTCTTGTTATAAGCTTCGTCACTTGAAAGACAATTGCCTTGGAGGAAAGATATTATTTCAGTTCTCCAGTCTTCACTGTGTACTGGAGAAATAGTAAGCACTGCTCTCTCCATGAGCTCAACCGAAGGTGCTTTTATTGCTTCAAAAAATACTTTGGAGGGTAGGGGGAGCCCCTGAGCCGCTGATTTGGCTAGCAAATCTGCATGCTCATTTTCACCTCTTGGAATATTCTTGACGGAAAAACCTTCGAAGGAAGCTTCCAACCTTCAGACTTCATCCAGATATTTTTCAAGCTTCGGATCTCGTGCCTTGCTGCTCTTATCCACATGGCCAGCAATAACTTGAGAGTCAGTCTTTAGGATGGCCCTTCTTATTCCCATTGCCCTTAGTTTCAGAAGCCCCAATAGAAGTGCTTCGTACTCAGCAATATTATTTGTGCAACTGAAACCCAGTTTGACTGCAAAACATGTTTTGACTTTTGAAGGTGCCACTAGGACCACAGTTGCTCCTGCACCGAAGGTTCCCCAAGAACCATCGCAGAACACCATCCAAGCTTCGGTATCCTTGCTTGTCCCTTCTTCGTGAGCCCCTGGCGTCCAGTCAGCGATGAAGTCTGCTAGCGCCTGGGATTGAATTGAAGATCTGTGCACGTGGTCAATGGTGAATTCATTGAGCTCCGAGGCCCACTTTCCAACCCTTCCGGTAGCTTCTCTGTTCCTCATAATATCCTTCAGAGGCTGTGACGAGGGAACAATTATATGGTAAGCTTGAAAATAATGCCGAAGCTTCCTGGAGGCCATTAATACAGCATACAACACTTTCTCCAATTCTGTGTAATTTTTCTTTGATAAGCTTAATACTTCGGAGACAAAATATACTGGGACTTGCTTTTTAGTTTGTCCTTCAAGCTTCTCCTGTACAAGCGCCACACTTACTGCAGAGTGCGAAGCTGCCACATACAATAGCAGAGGAGCCCCTAGCGTGGGTGGAGTTAGCGTTGTTAGATCTATCAGGTATTGCTTCAGCTCTTCGAAGGCTTTCTGCTGAGCTGATCCCCATTGAAAGACTTCGGCCGACTTCAGCACTTCAAAGAATGGTAAATTTCTCTCTGCTGATCTAGATATGAATCGATTCAAAGATGACAGTCTTCCTGTCAGCCATTGAGCCCCTTCTTTGTGCATGGCGGCTCCATCCGAAGAATAGCTTCGATTTTGTTCGGATTAGCTTCGATCCCTTTCATTGAAACTAGACAACCAAGGAATTTTCCCTTCTTTACTCTGAAGACACATTTGTCTGGATTTAATTTCAGGCCAGCTTGCCTAAAATTAGCAAATGTTTCCCGTAGATCAGCAATGTGATTTTCCTGCTTCGTGCTCTTTACTATGATATCATCAACATATGTTAGTACATTTCTGCCTATCTGAGAGTGGAGGACTTTGGCTGTCATTCTACTGAAGCTTCCTCCAGCATTCTTGAGCCCCTTAGGCATCCGAAGATAACAATATGTACCACTGGGGGTTATGAAGCTGGTTTTTGGCTCATCTTTCTTCTTCATCCAGATTTGATGGTAGCCTGAATAACAATCTATTAGACTCATGAGCTCTGACGAAGCTGCTGCATCTACTAGAGAATCTATTCTTGGTAATGGGAACTCATCCTTTGGACAAGCCTTATTGAGATCAGTAAAATCAATGCACATTCTCCATTTACCATTGGCCTTCTTCACCATTACAGTGTTGGCTAGCCATTCTGGGTATTTTACCTAATGACTCCAGCACTAAGAAGTCTTTTCACTTGATTCCGAGCACCTTCGGCTTTGTCATCAGACATTTTCCGAAGCCTTTGCTTTCTAGGTCTGAAGGTTGGATCGACATTGAGCGAATGTTCAATGACGTCCCTGTTGACACCACAGAGATCGTTGGCTGACCATGCGAAGACATCTTTGTTGTTGAACAAAAACCTTATTAGAGTTTTCTCCTGCTCCTCAGATAATTGAGATCCCAGCAATACCTTCTGCTCTGCTATATCTTCACATAGAAGCATGGGCTTCGGCTGATCGGCCGAAGCAGCCTTCTCCCTTCTGTACTTATACTACTCACAAGCTTTGGCTCCATCTGTATTATGGATTGCTTTTGAATCTGTCCAGTTTCCTTCAGCCATTCTGGCAGCTTCCTGACTTCCATGAATAGCAATAGGCCCTTGATCCGAAGGTATCTTCATGCATAGATATGCTAGATGAAGAATTGCTTCAAAAGCATTGAGTGTCCCACGACCAATGATTGCATTGTAGGGGTACTCCATGTCGACAATATCAAACACAACTTGCTCAGTCCTTGTATTGTTGACAAATCCGAAGGTCACTGGCATCGTGATCTTGCCGAGTGCTACGATCTGCCTTCCTCCAAAGCCACAAAGAGGGTGTGTAGCATCATGAATCTTATCCTCTGGCTCTTGCATCTGTCTGAAGGCCTTGGCAAATATAATATCCGCTGCACTGCCTGTATCAACTAGAACATTATGGACCAGAAATCCCTTGATGACACAAGAAATGACCATAGCATCATTGTGAGGGTAATCCTTGAGCTGAAGGTCCTCCTGGGAGAAGGTAATTGGGATGTGGGACCATTTCGACTTGATGAAGGGTCCCTGCACCCCGACATGCTGTACCCTTCTCTGAGCCTCCTTCTTTTGCTTCTTATTGGCCGGCTCTGAGCATGAACCGCCTGTTATCGGGAGCACCAGCTTCATAGCCGAAGCAGCTTCAACTTGGTTGTTGAACGAAGCCATCAGCTCAAAAAGTGGAAGTGAGTTCACCAGAGGTGGGCGCCAATGTTGGGGACTTGTTCTCAAATGCTTCAAATTAAGAACAAGGCAACATAAAATGTTAGGTGTTAATGACCTTCATCTATTGAAGCATTATCTCCCCAAGGATATAATGAACTTCGGATGAAGGTCATGAGCAAAAATCACGAAGGTCATACCTTCGTAACTAGAATTGTGAAATAATGGAAGATGAAATATAAAATATAAGACATGAAGGAATAATATATCAAAACACATAAACTTATTCATATATTTCATTATATAAATTCAAATATTAAAACATAACATTTAATCACATTTATACCTTCGTCTTGACAGAAGGCAATAATCCAAGTGTCGCGTGCAAGCGATTACAAGATTGCGTGAACAGTTCGGGGGTACTGTTCATCTATTTATAGGCACAGAGCACAACCTGTGTGAAATTACACTTATGCCCTTTACAACTGATTACAATCATGACACAAACTATCATGAGTCTATTGGTCATTTCATCTTTAAGTTGGTTCACTCCTTCGTCTTGAGACATGTCAATATGCCGAAGCTTTATAGGTGATAGCTTCGGCACTGCTTTCGAGAGGATCTGCCGAAGGTGTTTCTTTCTTCAGGATCTTCGGCTACAAAGCATACCCCCAACACCCCTGCTGGTGCTGCTCAGGGTGCCAGGGTGGAGGAGTGCCTGGGGGCGCTGTCCCTGTGGGTGCTGCTCTAGGTGGTGGGGCTGAGGTGCCCCTTCCCGTCAGTGGTCTCTCTCTGATGCAGTGGATGGGCATGAAGCTGGACACCTTTAATGGCAGTGGTACTCTAGTTGAGGCGGTGGATTGGCTGACTTATGTGGAGGATAAGATGGATGTTTTCGAGATTGTGTATGGAGATCGTGTTCGTTTTGGCACACAGCTATTGAAGGGGGGCTCAAATTTGGTGGAGAGGCGTGCAGGCAGCTCACTCCTCCTCACCAGGAGTCCTGTCCTGGGATGTTTTCATTAGGCAATTTGAGAGGAGGTTCTACACAGTCACCTTCCTAGAGAAAATGAAGATTGATTTGCAGTCTTTCAAGCAGGAGAAGAAGTCTGTCACAGAGTATGAAGTGGGTTTAACAAGATGGTCCGCTTTGTTCCTCAAGTGGCTTACAATGAATTGGAGAAGGCGAGCCAGTTCCGTCAGGGCCTGAAACCTTCTATCAGGCATGCTCTGGGGCCTTTCCGTTGGTGGATTTTCGTACTACGGTGGAGCAGGCATTGGGCGTGGAGATGCAGCATCAGTATACCATGGAATCTCAGAAGTCTTCGGGTGTTGATCAGTCTCGTGGCCAGAACGTGAGGAGGGCCAACACTGGGGTACAGCCTACAAGAGGGGAAAGTCGCAACACCAACGTCACCACCCCTATCATGGAAAATCCTCTAATTCTGGTACTTCAGGAGGGAGTACTCAGAGGTATCGAGCTGTTCCTAAGCCCGGGCTGGGGCTGGTGTGTTTCCGTTGTGGTGAAGCACATCGCCGTGCCGAGTGTCAGTGGAGTGGCAGGTGCTCTATCTGCAGCCAGGATCACAAGGATGTGGTGTGTAGGAGGAATCCCAATGGGAAGCTCAAATGGGAGCTAGTGACTTCTTCCTCTTCGCAGGGCACTGTCAACGTGATGTCAATCGCTGAGCAGCAATTTTCTGTACCACCCCCTCAGCAGCAGTTCTATATGCACGGGGCTTCTTAGTTTGTGCCTATGTCAGGTTTCCCTCAATACTTGGTCGCGCCTACTCCTGCACCAACCGCTCATGTACCATCCTAGTTTGGGGCTCCGTGGCTTCCTCATCCTTTGACTCTGTGGGGTTCTTCTGTTAATTTCACTCCAGGAGCTTCCTCTTCCGCGGGTGTTTCTGGAGCTTATGTGCTACCCTCTGCGAATGGCAGAGAGCAGGGAGACATGGTGACAGGTACGATCTTAGTTGATTCGTTTGTTTCCCATGCTCTTTTTGACCCTGGCGCTAGCTATTCGTTTGTTTCAGAGGATTTTGTGGCGTGTGCTGGTCTTTCGGTGCAGAGGATGGGTCATCCAATCGTGGTTAGTTCTGCTAATGGCTCCATTTGTAGTTGTTTAGTTTGCCAGGGTTGTTTAGTCATTCTTGCGGATGAGGTCTTTTCAGCGAATCTGGTGCTGATTTCCTTGGGGACGTTTGATGTTATCTTGGGTATGGATTGGTTAACTCAGTATCGCACAGTTATATCCTATTTTTGGAAGACAGTGTCATTGTAGGCGCCGTCGGGTAGGGAGGTGGTATTCTTGGGGAGTTCTCCGAAGTTCACTCTCTCCCTATTGATTCAATTACTTCCGGATCGTTGGTCAAGGAAGTCGGGAATTTTGTTCTCCATGGTGGTGGAGAGTGGGACTGCCTTGCGGGTGCAGGACATCCGTGTGGTGTGTGATTATGCCAACGTGTTTCTAGCGAAGCTTCCAGACATTCCACCGGAGCGTGGTGCGGCTTTTGGAATCAAACTTATTCTGGGTACGCAGCCTATTCATAAGGCCCCATATCGGATGGCTCCAAAGGAGCAGGTGGAATTGAAGCGGCAATTGGATGATCTGCTGGCTAAGGGTTTCATTAGGCCTAGCAGGTCACCAAGGGCTTCCCTAGTATTGTTTGTTGAGAATAAGGATAAAAGCAAGAGGTTATGTGTGGATTATCGTTCTTTAAATCAAGTGACAATCAAGAATAAATATCTGCTACCTCATATTGAGGTTCTCTTTGAATAGTTGAGGGGTGCCCAGGTGTTCTCTAAAATTGATTTGAACTCTGGTTATCATCAGTTGAGGATTCGTGGGGAGGATATGGAGAAGACAACTTTTTGCACCAGGTATGGGAATTTTGAGTTCATAGTCATGTCTTTTGGCTTAACTAATGCCCCTGCTTTTATGGAAGCAATGAATAGGATGTTACATGAGTTCTTGGATGACTTTGTGGTCGTGTTTCTGGATGATATTCTGATTTATTCAAAAACGGAGGAAGAGCATGAGCGGCATCTCCGTCTCGTTCTAGGTGCTCTTAGGAAGAATCAGTTTTATGGCAAATTGAAGAAGTGTGCTTTTTGGTTGTTTGAAGTTTCTTTCCTGGGTCATGTGATTAATTAGCAGGGCATTGCGGTTGATCCCAAGAATGTCGCTGCTGTGGTGGAGTGGAAGAGACCCTCTAGTGTCTCAGAAATCTGAAGTTTCTTGGGGCTTGCCGGATATTATCGGTGTTTCGTGCCAAATTTTTCCAGCATTGCTAGCCTTTGACTAGACTATTGGAGAAGGGTGTTCTTTTTGTCTGGTCCAACGATTGCGAGCTCAGTTATCGGGCATTGAAGAACAAGTTGGTGAACGCCCCTATCTTAGCCTTGTTTAAGAGTGGTAAGCGTTTCACAGTTTATACGGATGCTTCTCGTATTGGTCTTGGCTGTGTGTTGATGCAGGAAGGCAGAGTGATTGCTTATGGCTCAAGGCAGTTGAGGAAGCATGAGGGGAATTATCCGACTCATGACCTCGAATTGGCCGCGGTGGTCTTTGCCCTAAAATCGTGTAGGCATTATCTTTATGGCGAATCTTGCGACATCTACACCGATCATAAGAGCCTCAAGTTTATTTTCACTCAGAAGGAGCTGAATGTGAGGCAGTGTCGGTGGTTTGAGTTGATAAAGGATTATGATCTATCCATTCATCATCACCTGGGAAAGGCAAATGTGGTGGCTGATGCCCTTAGCAGGTTCGGGGTTCCAAAAGTGGCCTTGCCTTTGATCGCAGAACTGGACCATATGGGGGTCGCTTTGTGCTATGTCGGCATCGCTAGAGAGGAGACTCGGATGCTCATTCAATCCTCCCTTCAGAGAGAGTGCGCGTGGCTCAACAGCAGGATCGTTTGTTGCAGGAAACTCGAAAGAGGGTCGGCGATGGTAAACCCCGTGAGTTCACCATTGATGAGAATGATTTGGTTGATTTTAGGGACCGTCTTTGTGTGCCTCAGAAATCAGAGGTGAAGATAGATATCTTGAGAGAAGCTCCTAAAACGCCTTACACTGTTCACCCTGGCGAAACCAAAATGTACAGAGATTTGAAGCAAAACTTCTGGTGGAAGAGGATGAAGGTTGACGTTTCTAAGTATGTGGCCGCCTGTGAAGTATGTCAGCGCGTGAAGGTCGAGCATAAGAGGCCTACAGGTTTATTGAAACCATTGGAAATTCCGGAGTGGAAGTGGGAGCATATCACCATGGATTTTGTGGTTGGCTTACCTCGTTCTCCTCGGGGTAGGGATGCTATATGGGTGGTAGTGGATCGCTTGACTAAGTCTGAGCACTTTATTCCCATGAAGACCACAAATTCAGCTTTAGAGTTGGTTCCCTTGTATATGAAAGAAGTAATCAGGCTTCACGGGGTGCCTAATTCTATTGTTTCAGATCGAGACTCCAAATTTGTATCCAAATTCTAGGAGAGTCTTCACAGTGCATTGGGTACCAAGCTCTTTCTTAGTGTTGCTTTTCACCCTCAGACTGATGGTCAGTCGGAGCGAACTATCCAAACCTTTGAAGATATGTTGTGTGCTTGTGTTCTGTCTTGGAAGGGTAGCTGGGAGGATCATCTCGCCTTGGCCGAGTTCGCTTATAACAACAGCTACTAGGCTAGCATCAAGATGACACCATTTGAGGACTTATATGGCAGGCGGTGTATCTCCCCTTTGTGATGGGATACTTTCGGGGAGAGATCTCTGGTTGGTCCTGATTGGGTTCAGCAGACATCTGAGAAGGTTCGGGAAATTCGTTAGAAATATTTTGGCCGCTCAGAGCAGTCAGAAGAGTTATGCTGATGTGAGGAGGCAGGACTTGGAATTTGCAGTGGGGGATCAAGTCCTTCTCAGGGTATCACCTACTAAAGGAGTTGTTCGGTTCGGCGTCTCCGGGAATCTTAGCCCAAGATACATTGGACCGTTCTCTATCTTGGCCTGGGTTGGCAGCTTGTCTTACCGCTTGCAGTTGTCGGATTCCATGGTAGGGGTGCACCCGGTATTTCATGTCTCTATGTTGAGGAAGTTTTTGCGGGATCCAGACCATCAAATCGAGTTGGAACCGATTGTTGTGCAGCAGGATCTGACTCTGGAGTGTCGTCCGGTGTGTATCTTGGAGTCCTCGGAGCGTGTCATGAGAAGGAGATCAATTAAGTATGTTAAGGTCTTGTGGACTAATCAGTCTGAGAGCGAGGCTACTTGGGAACTTGAGGAGCTGATGCGGCAGAAATACCCTGAACTTTTCGTTATGGGTGAGTTTCTTTGTCTTCGCTAATCTTTCTTTTGGTCGTTCCGATAGAAGCAACGGAATTCGAGGTCGAATTCTTTTTTAAGGGGGGTAGAGTGTGATACCCAATTTTCTGAAAAGAAGTTGAAGTTTATTTTTTCTCTTTTCTCCGTGTCCTGTGTTATTGGGGTTTGGAGTTTTAGGAGGCATACCTCAGTGAAACAGTAGAACTTTTTTTGACTTGTACGCTAGGGTCGGGAGCACAGACATGAGAGCGGGTTTGGGTCATTAATCTCGATCCGACGGATGGGAGCCCACCCTTTTCCCCCCAATCCTAGCCGACCCCCCTCCTCCCTCTTTGTTTTGCAGCCAGCCCCCCTCTTGTCCTCCCTTTGGCCTCCGCCCTCCTCCGTCTCCTCTCCCCCAAGTTTTTGCAGCCCCCCCATCTCCTCAATCCAAGGTGCAGCCCCTCCCCGCTTGGATCTCCATCGTGTTGGTGCAAGCCTTCAATTGGAGTTTTGGTGGGAGGAAGAAGGAAGGAGGAAAGGAAGAACTCAAGGTGATCTTATGGTTATCTTTTTATTTGTTCTGTAATTCATTTGATCATCCGTTCATCTATGCGATTCGCTATAGGTGCTGTCCAGAATTTTTGTTGGTGGACGAACAACATTAGTATTAGTAGTTTCTGGGAATTTTGCGAGGGCAATTAGCGGTAATCACTGTGAAAATCATGTAGAGCTTTGTCATATCTTTCCAATGAGTACTTATGCGTTCGATTCGGAGGTATATTTTAGGAGATATCGCATTTTGAACTCAGCTAGGTTGCTGTCCAAAAACTGAACGCAAGGGTATCTTGTGGGCTGTTTGGGGCCAACTAAATGTTGGAATTTAATTATCTTTTGTATATAAAACTTGTGGGGAATTTTATGTAGATGCTTCTAGAGTTTTTGTTTGATATCACTGCTATTATAATTTTAAAGATATGAAATTGTTAAGCAGCGCCGCTGCAGATTGGTGGGTGATGGGGAGAGTCGCCGCTCGCGACGGGTTTGGAATTGTGCGTAGGTGCGGCGTTGCTTATGAGCGTTTGTTATGTGGATTTGTGCACTAAAATGTGTGTCAAAAACAGGTGGTGGACTTCCGGATCGTACTTAGGGCTTTGTCCAAATTCCCGGTGAAGGAAAGTAAAACAGTGTTGGTTTATACCGTTGGTTGATTTATGTGTCCTGTACTTGATTCATATCCATGTCAAATGTGTTCATCCTCATATTCCATTTTGAGAATTGTTGCTTGAAGTTATTCATGTTCTACTATTTACATGTGTTGAAGGCGTTGTTCGAGCTTTTTACACGTGTTAATTATTATTTTGAAGACGTGGAAGTATATGTTTAACACATGTTAGATGGGGTGGTCTCATGTCGGTGTCATGCATAGTGCATTCATCATTCTTTGCATGGAAGTTTCGTCGCGATCATATGGTCCGATCGTACCGGTATAATAAGCATCATGCATTGCCCGAGGAGGGGTATGATGCAGCTTCATATCCTTAGAGGTATGAAGGCAAAAATCATAACTGCATTTGTAGCCATGTGCATCCATGGGTGAAACGTGAACCTATCATGGATGCGTGGATATTGTGGATCTCCCCTTTGTGTTTTATTTTGGAACTGGGTATTTGGTACCTTGTATACTTGCTGCATTTTAATATTCAAGAAGAGAGTTGTGAACTTCGTGGTTGTTAAAACACGGTTTGTTTACATTGTCCAATTGTTATTTGATCATTTTACTTGTTGAGATGTGTCATCTCAATCTTGCATTATTTGATGCAGACACTTGAACTTTGCTTGGGGAAAGGAGGGAAGTAGCAGCACGATCACTACACCCTTAAATAATTATACCACTGCTTAGTAATGATGTTAAACAGGGGTTTCAAGTCAAGGAGGTTGATTGTTATGAAATAGTGTGAGCCAGGGGTCTATTATGTTCTAGTCTTTATGTACGTCGTAATTTTTGGTTGGCTGAATTAATTTTGTCTTGAATGTTTATTTCTACCTTTGCATCCTAATTATACACTACGGATTACCTTTCTTTTGCATCATGTATAAACTTTGTGTTCCTCTCGTTATGCTACTTTCAAGGGAGGTGCTGCCGAATTTTATTTTACTTTCTGTCTCCATTTATTTTTATGCTTTTCTAATTTGTGGGAAGGGTTTTTGGTAATACCCATTGTGGGGGAGCAACATAGTGTTACAATTATTGTCTCCTAGTATTATATTTTTTACATTGGCTCTTTTATAGAATCCTATTTCTTCATCTCTGAGGAGGGAGGATAGCAGATATCTGGCTTGTTCGAGTTGATTTCGTTTAGCCTCAGTCAAAATCCTATCCTCACCTGAAGTGTCCAAGTTAGTAATGATTGCTTGGAGTTGACCTTTTTTACTTTTATACTCCCCACTAGCATTAGATGCCCAGCCACGGAGCATTTTTCGTAGCGCACCTAGTTTATGATTCCAATGTTGCACAAAGTTTTTCGCTTTGGTTGGTCTGTTCCAGCAGTGAACGACTTCATCGAAAAAGCCATATCCTTAGAGGAGGGGTATGATGCAGCTTCATATCCTTAGAGGTATGAAGGCAAAAATCATAACTGCATTTGTAGCCATGTGCATCCATGGGTGAAACGTGAACCTGTCATGGATGCGTGGATATTGTGGATCTCCCCTTTGTGTTTTATTTTGGAACTGGGTATTTGGTACCTTGTATACTTGCTGCATTTTAATATTCAAGAAGAGAGTTGTGAACTTCGTGGTTGTTAAAACACGGTTTGTTTACATTGTCCAATTGTTATTTGATCATTTTACTTGTTGAGATGTGTCATCTCACTCTTGCATTATTTGATGCAGACACTTGAACTTTGCTTGGGGAAAGGAGGGAAGTAGCAGCACGATCACTACACCCTTAAATAATTATACCACTGCTTAGTAATGATGTTAAACAGGGGTTTCAAGTCAAGGAGGTTGATTGTTATGAAATAGTGTGAGCTAGGGGTCTATTATGTTCTAGTCTTTATGTACGTCGTAATTTTTGGTTGGCTGAATTAATTTTGTCTTGAATGTTTATTTCTACCTTTGCATCCTAATTATACACTACGGATTACCTTTCTTTTGCATCATGTATAAACTTTGTGTTCCTCTCGTTATGCTACTTTCAAGGGAGGTGCTGCCGAATTTTATTTTACTTTCTGTCTCCATTTATTTTTATGCTTTTCTAATTTGTGGGAAGGGTTTTTGGTAATACCCATTGTGTGGGAGCAACATAGTGTTACAATTATTGTCTCCTAGTATTATATTTTTTACATTGGCTCTTTGATAGAATCCTATTTCTTCATCTCTGAGGAGGGAGGATAGCAGATATCTGGCTTGTTCGAGTTGATTTCGTTTAGCCTCAGTCAAAATCCTATCCTCAGCTGAAGTGTCCAAGTTAGTAATGATTGCTTGGAGTTGACCTTTTTTACTTTTATACTCCCCACTAGCATTAGATGCCCAGCCACGGAGCATTTTTCGTAGCGCACCTAGTTTATGATTCCAATGTTGCACAAAGTTTTTCGCTTTGGTTGGTCTGTTCCAGCAGTGAACGACTTCATCGAAAAAGTCTTCCTGGTTAAACCAGCTTAGTTCAAATTTAAACTGCCTAGGCTTGCCCAAGAATGCCTGAGTTGCAGTGTCTAATAGAAGAGGGGTATGGTCCGAAACACCACGATCAAGTGCCTGAACTGTTACCAAAGGAAACTTAAATTCCCACTCGGTTATCATAAGGACACTGTCCAATTTTTCAAGGGTCCGACATGGGAGAGAGTTAGCCCAAGTAAAGCGTCGTCCGGTTAATTCGATCTCCCTTAGATCAAAGCTGTCAATTACAGCATCAAACAAAAAGGGTCATCGCTCACTATACATATTGTTATTCTTTTCTTTGATATTCCTCCAGATGTTAAAATCTCCCCCAATAAGAGTGGGCCAATAGTTGTCCTGACAAGTTCTAACCAATTCAACAAGGAAGGCTGATTTGAATTCATCTTGAGCCGGTCCATAACCTACCATTAGAATCCAGTTGAGATGTCCAATTTATTGCTGAGATGGAACTTTATATAAAATTCCCCTTTGACAACTAGAGACAAATCGAACATTGTGGCATTAACTCCTAAAAGAATACCCCCTGATCTTCCACGTGGTGGTAAACTATGCCAAACAAAATCTACACCTCCTGTGATTCGTGTAAGATTCAAACTAGAGATGTCATGTTTACCAATTTCCATCACGACAATGAATTCAAGATTATGTTCCTTTACTGCATCAGATATATATCGAATTTTAGCCAAGTCCGAAATACCTCTGCTATTCCAAAAGAGTTCATTGAGAACTATGTGATTTATTTGTCATACAGTTCTTATGTTTTTTTCTTGACGTTTTATGCTTACAATTGGATGCCACTAGATCACATAGTTTTGTGTCTAGCTCCTCCTTTTTATAGTCTAGCTCAGCTACATCTTGAATCAATTGTGCGAGCAGGTCACTTTCTATGTAAGTGGCCTCATCATCACTTGATTCAAAAAGGGAATTATCGTTTGGAATATCTATTTCCCTTTCACTATCTTTTTCTGCTTGCCTTAATGTTTCAAATGCCTCTTCAATCCCTATCCCATTTCCTCCTATTTTAATCCCTATCTTGGATAAATTTGTAATGCTATTCTGACTTGATAGCTTATCTATTGTAAAATGACCTTGGGATTGAGAATTACCTGTTGCATGAGGTCCTAGGCATGGAGATGAATAATACTGCTTAAATTCGGCAGCAATACTAGATCCTCCTTTCACATCCAAATTGCGAGCAGCAACATGATTCATTGCCTTTTCTAGTGAATCCATATTTTTGTCCTTGGTAGAATTAGGAGACATCTCCATCTTCAATTCCTCACTCGTTCCTATCTTAGCCACTTGCTCACCCTGCACCACCAATTCCCCATCCTTGTTACTACAAGATGTATCTATTTGTAAACAAGAAAAAGGATTATAGATGTCAAAACCAGAATGTGACCAATGCTGTGATTCAAATTTTCACCATCAGTCTGCATAGGAGCAGATTCATTGTCGCCCTGCATGGACTTGGAGATTGAGGCATCTTCGGTGTTCTTAGCGTTTTTAGCAGTCTGCACTCTCTCCTTATCCTTTGCAGCGTCCTCATTTCCTTCACTATCATCATCCTTTTCTCTGGGTACAAGAGAGTTTGGTGGAGGTATTGCCGGCTCAAAATATTGATCCTCCATGGAGAATGTAATCTCATACCCCACCTTATCAGAAACCACATCTGTTGTGAGCGGAACAAGTTCTTTATCTAGTGTCCCAACCAAGATTCGAATCACACCTTTCTTCCTATATGTATACATATCAACATCAATGGTGGTGCCAATCATTGATCCAAGTGCCCAAAAACCAAGATAATGCCTCCATGCATGAGGTACACCAATAAGATGCACCCACACTTCATCCAAAAAGTGGGCTGGTGTTGCATCGCCCCCATGTTTCCATTCAGATATGGTTAAGGTCACTCCACTGCTCCTCATCTTGTATTCCATTTCAGACATCCTTGCTAATTCTTCTTCTGATGGAAAAGCAACTAGGAAAGAATCTTCCCCATGTTGCAAAGCTTCCCAAGCCCATTCAACCCTTGACAATTTTGCCAATTTAGCTTGAATTGAGGCAGCATCAAGCTTACCCCCAGTCATCTTTATCAATCCAGTTGGAGCAGCATCAGGTGTTTCAAGTCTATAGTCAAAAACTGGTATGCGAAAGAAACAAAGCTCATTCTTGGCATATCCACTCATGGCTGCAGTTGGTTTCTCCATTTTGAGCAAAGGACATTTGGCCGCAATATGTATATTCTTCTTATTGCATACATAACAATCTAAATCTGCTTTGCATGCTTCAACTAGATGCCCATTGCACTTACATCGATAGCAGTGTGGTGGTCTTGGTTTCTTGGCCTTGAAATTTTGATTCTCCCGTTTCTAAGTCGCATCAGGCAGACCTTCAGCAGCATGGTTTCCACCCACTATCTCATGTTGATTTCCCATCCTTTGAATTCCCACAGGCGCATGCTGCTGGGATGAGGCAATAGGTGCATACTGCTGCAGCGCGTATCCATGGCCACGCGCCCAGTTCTAGCCTGTTCCCCCTCCGCGACCGGACGCTGGAGAGCCACATCCAGGACCTCTCCCTGCCCTGCCGCCCTGAGGAAATTGCTCTCTGCGGTGATGATGTTGAGGTACGAAGTTTCTCTCACCACGATGGGGTTTCTCCTCCATTGTTGGCATATGTTGGCGCTGAGGGTTGAGGTTTGCAGGCTGTCTTGCAGCCATCTCAGCATGTGAGCGTCGGATTAAGTGCTGCACTGGTTTGGGAGAAATTTGACCTTTCTTTTGATTTAATGCTGGCCGTCGTAATGATTCACGCGAAGCGCCATATGTCTTTGCTTTTTGTACCAGACGAGCCCAGCTTAAAGGAAATAAATGCCTTTGTTCCTCTCCTGAAGCGTTTAGCAGCTGCGCATTTTCCAAAGAGGTTTCTTTAATTTGAATGTTGTGTGTTTTCGTCATCCAAGAACTCCTGAACTTCTCATCTGATAATGTTCTGTAATATCCCAAAAAAAAGTTGCCAAAGGTTTATCTTCGGTGCGTGGATGTGGGGAAAGAGTTGTGGGCCGTTGGATGCAAAGTCAAGAGACATCTGAGGCGTCGTTTCTTTCTCCCACAAAACCCTAGTGGTCGCCCCCCTATTTTTCCCTTTTCTTGGCCGCCAACCCCCCCTTTTCCCCACCCTTGGCCGCCCCTCCCCCTTCCCCTTGCAGCCACCCTCCACTACTTCCTCCTCCCTCTAGATCTCCCCCCACGCAGCAAGGATCGAGAAGAAGAGGAGCAAGATGGATTGAAGAGGAAGAGAGGATCAAGGAGATGTTCTACCCCCATCTCTTGCAGATTTTCTTGGGGAAACCCTAGGTAAGGATAGGATCCTTGTTCCTCCCTATAATTATATGCTTTTAGAGGTTGTGGATCATGTGGATTGAAGGATTAGAGGTTGGATTAGATGTGGGGTTAGGTTTTGATCTCGAATTTAATTTCTGCAGAATGGCAGATTCGACAGTTTCTGTACATGTCAGTTTTCCGTGGTCTTAGTCGCCTCAAAAAAAATAAAAGGTCTATATATGAGTCGTAGAAAATTTATAGATCTTTCCGTGGCCACGAAGAACACCTCAATCGGACATCAGAACAGAAAGTTATTGCAGTTTGATTATAGCAGTTTTTCAGTCTCATAATTCTGTGCAGAATCTGTTCTCTTAAGAGTTAGGCAATTTTATCAACAGATATAAACTGTAGGTTGGTAAAAGAAGTTGTAGAAAATTTCATAATCTTTCCATATTGTTAAAGAGTGTATTCATATGATTTATCAAACTCCAGTTATGTTTGTTTTACTGTGGCTGTTCCTGTTTGCCTGACAAAAATGAGCGGGTCTGTTCACTGGTGGGTTTCATCTAGTAAATGGCCGAATTGGCTCTTCCAACTGTGGAGACTTTTGTAGAGGGATAAAAGTTCTTACTGCCAGCAGAATTTCATAATTTTTGGTTCCCTAGTTTGGGAGATATCGAATTTTGAAGTTAACTAGGCTGCTGTCTAAAACAGATTCAGTCAGTTATCTTGTCAGATGTTTTAGAATATATTGATGGCAGAATTTAATTATCCATTGAATACCGAAGTTGTAGATTGTTTTGTGTAGATACTCTTAGAGTATTTGTTTGATATCACCAATGTTTTAATTTTAAAGATACAAAATTAACAAACAGCGATGCTGCTGTATAGCATGTGGTTCAGGGTGAGAGTCTTTCCACTAGGTCTTGGTTTCAAGTGTAGGAGTGTTTTGTTGATTGTTGGCAAATGTTTGTGAAATATTTGTACTAAGTTTTATGCCCGCTAGCAGGTGGCTACACTCCAGATCATGCCTAGTACATTTTTCTTCTTCGATGAAGGCAAGTGAATGTAGCGGTGGTTGCTATCGTTTTGACCTGTTATTTCTATCACCTACACTCTAATATGCAGAATTATTGGATTCTTTCATAATTGAACTCTATGATGATGTTTTACTTGATTGTATTATGTTGATGCTCTATCATATATTGATGATTATTATGGTTCAAGTATGACCCATGAGATTAATTCACACCCCTGAAGGCAGATGAAGTCTTATTTGAGGTTTGCATTGTATCTAAAGGCATACGAAGTATTATTTGAGGATTGCATTGTATCTGAAGGCAGATAAAGTATTATTTGAGGTTTGTATTGTATCTAAAGGAAGTGAAATTTATTGATAAATGCAGCATGCCATATACATTGCATGACTCATTTGCATCTGAAGTTTTGTCGTGACCTATGGTCCGACCGTACCGGTACAACTTAGCATCGTACGTTGCCCGAGGAGGGGTACGATGCGGCTTCATACCCTTAGAGGTATGAAGGCAGAGGACATATGCATTGCATTCATATGCATACATTGAAGTGATATTTGCAGATGATGTGGTTTTATACCCTCAGAGGTATGAAGATAGAGGACCTACACATTGCATTCCTATGCATACATTGAAGTGATATTTGCAGGTATTGTTGATGCAGGGAAGTGTTATACAACCTATTGTGGTTGTTCGAGGAAATGAGATGGTATTGGTTATATTGTGACTACTGAGTTCTATATCTACAAGCATTTCTGATCTTGATTGTGATTCTTTTAAAATGTTGATTAATTCAATGTGGTTTAAATATCTCGTCAAAACAATTAGCTTGCTGAGATATTTCATCTCACTCTTGCATTATTCAATGCAGGTGCTTGTTGCTCATCAAGGGGAATGGGAAGTAGCAGCACATACACCTTCACTCTCATAATAACGCTGCCCAGGCGCAGTCATGATTTAATTAGAAACTTCTTGTCAAAGGATGTTTGTTTTTAACTAGTCGTGCGCACTGGTTAATTCAGTTCATGTCGTTATGGTCGTCTTCCCATTGCTAGCAGATTATTAATGTCTATTATGTTTTCTTATAATGATATCTATTTATACTTCGTTGCTTCCCCGTTTATGCAATTTTCAAAGAAGACACTGTCGAAATTTTATATATGAATGTTAGATGTGTAGTTTAGTAGCATTCTGGGGTGTTTGTGGATCCCGGGGTGTTACATGGTCATTTCAAACTATCAAGCTCATTGATCAAGCTCGGCATGGATGCCTCGAGAGTGATCTAATGTTTACTGATCCTAGGCAGATGACCGCGCCAAGGACGAATTTTACATCTGTAGCACCTCCCCTCTCTTTTTTCATTTTGTTCTGATTTTCGATGCTCTCCTTGCGGCTAGAGATAGAGACATTGCTCAAAGCATTGGTGTTGACAGTTCCGACATTGGGTGTCGATGAACTAGCCAGTCCGATTTCATACGATTTTCTCCCCACTGGGTCTAGGATTGCTTCGCCATTAGCCTTGTTCAGCAAACTTCTCATGTCTCCTAGTAGGCTGATCATCGTATCAGCTAATGTGTTTGGTTCTTCCGTATCTTCCCACCACCGGCGTTCTTTTGGGAAACCAATATCACACCAGAACTCTTCATGGAGAAAGGAATTGAAGGGGCTAGATAACTTACTAGTGTCATCTTCTATTGCAGGTTGTCCGTGCTCGGCTTCAGGCGCTGTCGGCGTTTCGAGACAGGGGGGTCCCTAAGCCGACGAGTGAGTGTGCTGCGTGCCCCAGCCCAGATGGGTCGAGCGCGTGGGCGAGCGCGAAGGGGGGAGAGGCGAGGCGGCCGGAGCCGAGCGTGAGAGAGGTGGAAGTCCCGCGGCCTTCGTGTTCGTCCCGCGTCCAGGTCAGGTGCGCTTGCAGTAGGGGGGTTACAAGCGTCCACGCGGGTGAGGGAAGCGAGCGGCCCCAAGAGAGCGCCTGTCCCGTCCTCGGTCCCGCGCGGCCAACCTTCTCTGAGAAGGCCCTGGTCCTTCCTTTTATAGTCGTAAGGAGAGGATCCAGGTGTACAATGGGGGTGTAGCAGAGTGCTACGTGTCTAGCGGAGGGAGAGCTAGCGCCCTAGGTACATGCCAATGTGGCAGCCGGAGAGATCTGGGCACCCTGCTGGCGTGATGTCGTGGCTGTCGGAGGTGCGGCGGAGCCTGATGGAGGGACAGCTGTTGGTGCGGTCGAGTCCCTGCTGACGTTGTCCTGCTTCCGTAAGAGAGCTGGGGGCCGCCGTCGTCATAGAGCTCGTGGAGCGCCATCATTGCCCCCCTGGCGGAGCTGGCCGGATGAGACGCCGGTCTTGTCCTCCGTGACCCGAGTCGATTCGGGGTGGGATGATGATGGCGTCTCCTGTTGACGTGGCGGTCTGTGCTCCAGGCAGGGCGACGTGGGGTTTCCTCCGAAGCCGAGGTTGAGTCTGCCTTCTGTTGCCGTGGCCGAGCCCGAGCCAAGGGGTCGGGCGAGGCGGAAGTCGTTCAGCCGAGGCCAGGGCGGAGTCCGAGCCCTGGGGTCGGGCGAGGCGGAGTTTCGTCGTCTTCCGGGTCTTAGCCCGAGTCCGAGCCCTAGGGTCGGGCGGAGTGGAGTTCGCCGTGGCGCCTTTGGCAAGGCCTGATTGCCTATCGGACTCACTCTGTCGAGTGGCACTGCAGTCGGAGTGGCGCAGGCGGCGCTGTCCTTCTGTCAGACTGGCCAGTGGAGCGGTGGAGTGACGGCGGTCACCTCGGCTCTGCCGGGGGCGCGTGTCAGGATAGAGGTGTCCGGCCACCTTTGCGTTAAATGCCCCTGCAATTTGGTCAGTCGGTGTGGTGATTTAGTCAAGGTTGCTTCTGAGCGAAGCCAAGGCCTTGGGCGAGCCGGTGATGTGTCCGCCATAAAAAGGGGGCCTCGGGCGAGACGGAAGTCTCTCGAGGTCGGCTGCCTTCGGCCGAGGCTAGGCTCGGGTGAAGCCTGATCGAGTCACTCGTGTGGACTGATCCCTGACTTAATCGTGCCCATCAGGCCTTTGCAGCTTTATGCTGATGGGGGTTACCAGCTGAGAATTAGGCGTCTTGAGGGTACCCCTAATTATGGTCCCCGACAGTAGCCCCCGAGCCTCGAAGGGAGTGTTAGCACTCGCTTGGAGGCTTTTGTCGCACTTTTTTGCAAGGGGACCAGCCTTTCTCGGTTGCATTTCGTTCCGGTGGGTGCGCGCGAGCGCACCCGCCGGGTGTAGCCCCCGAGGCCTCAGAGGAGTGGTTACACTCCTTCGAGGTCTTAATACTTCGCTTAACGCTTCGGCTGGTCTGGTCGTTCCCTCATGCGAACTGGCCGTAGCCCGGGTGCACGGTCGGGGCCCAAGCTCTCGGGCTGGTATGTTGACGCTGTCAACGATTTGGCCGGAGCCGGTTTTTGCGAGAGCAGCCCCCGAGCCTCTGCACAGGGCGAGAGGACGATCAGGGACAGACTCGGCTTTTTACATACGCCCCTACGTCGCCTTTCCGCAAGGAGGAGGGGGGGAGTGTGCCATGTTACCCTCGATGGGCACCGAACATGGTGTCTCCGGTGAGCTGCAAGCGGGTAATCCGAGTTGACGTCCGTGCCCCGTTCGTTGGGGGTCGGCTAGGGGCCCAGAGGCACGCCCAAAAGTACCTGCGGGTGATTTGCCGGACCCGGTCCCCTGGCGACGGGGTCCGAGGGCTCGATGCCTCCCTCCGATGGGATTCCGTTACAAGATCGTTCCCGCTGGTCTCGGAAATGTCCTAGGGTACCTCGGGAGCGCAGCCCGAGCCTCGGTTATGTATCGAACGTACCCCTGGTCATCCCTCGCTCGGTGTCTGAGGCGACTGTGAACCCTTCGGGGGCCAGCCTTCGAACCCCTGATCAGTAATGGGCGCGGAGCCCGAGTAGCCTGAGGCGGCCATGGAGCCCTTCGGGGGGCTGGCCTTCGAACCCCTGACCAGTAGTGGGTGTCGGGCCCACGCGATCTGAGGCGACTGTTGAACCCCCGGGGGGCCAGCCTTCGAACCCCTGATCAGTAATGGGGGGCTCGGAGCCCGGTTCCTTCGCGGAGAAGGATCCCTTTCGGGGTATCCCCCTTTCCCGGTCCCTGTTGCAAGAGATAGAGAAAGAGGAAAACGGAAAAGGATACGAAATCGGACGACGTGGCGTACCTTTTCTGACGCGGTTATTACGGCGAAGGTGAAGCGTCGCGCGCTCCTCCTGCCAGAAGCGCCGCGTGTCCCGCCGCGGAGTTAATGCGACGGGGCGAGTGGTTGGCGGGGCGGCCGTTGCGCGCGTGCGATCCGTTCGAGGAACGGGTCACGGGTGCACCGTCTTCACGCCGTGAGAGGAGGCTCTCTTGCTGTCTCAGGATGGGACGTGAGCCTTGGCTGACGACGTGACCGCTGCGCCCGCCCGCCTGCCACCGCCATTACTGCCGGCCCACTTTCGGTCGCTTTGACCGACGCGCCAGTCTGGCGCTGTTGGGTCGCCTCGAGTCGTGGCATAGGCTTCGCAACCGAAGAGGCGCGATGGTGGCACAAGTGGCGGTGCGGTTGCTTGCATGCAGCAACTGGCGCGCCGGTTGCTCGACGCGTGGGCCTGGGTTCCAGGCTGGCGTGTCAGAAGTCGGAGAAGCGCGTCCATCTGGCGCGGTTGCATGCCGCCTGCATGGTTGCCCGCCCCTTCTGCCTGTTGGTCTGGGCGGAAATGGGGGGTCGCCTGTAACCGCTGGACAGTCGTGCGCACCATGCGCGGCGGTTTGGCTTCTTCTGCCCTGAGCCGGCTTGCATGACATGCGGGGCCCATCCCCCGAGTCGCAGGGGAGGGCCTTGGAGCGTGTTGGAGAAGACTCGGCCTGCGGCGCCTGGGGGCGCATGTAGGGGGAGTTGCCTTTAAAAGGAGGGAGGCTCCTTTCGTAAGGCAACCATGTCTTCTTCCTCCCTTAAGCGTCGGGTCTTCCCGTCTTCCAAGCCCCCGGATGGGGGGTATCCGCCGCCTTTCCACCTCCTCGTTGGAGGAACGCAACTCCATGGGAGTTGGTACCTCTCAGCCATCGTTCGGCTTCAAGGATTTTCATCACGCAGCCTGGCCACACCCCGCCACCGGCGGTCACCCAAGATGGTGACCTCCAGTTCGACGGTGGGGTAAACGGGCCAGGCCGCGGCCTCTACTCCTCCCTCGGCCTCAAGGATTTTCGTCATCCAGGCCAAGATGGAAGATGAGGCGAGTCGGGGGGCCGCCTCCGCGTGGGTCGGCTGCCCCTTTCTTCCCCCTGCGCCCGGGGGTGAAGGGCGTCCTTGAGCCCCACGGAGACTTCCTCCAGCCATGCCAGGATATGCGGGGCGCTAGGGGCCCTGGGTCCCCGTCTCCTTGCCTGAATGGCTGGTTCTCGTCCTCAGCGGGGGGGAGCCCTTCTGCTGTGACACCTCCCCCAAAGCTGCTGCTTAAGCTGCTTCGCTGTCTGGGGCAGGGGTGGTGGCCGTCGCGGTTGGAACGGGCGGCAGCGAGCCGCCCATCATTCTTCAGTTACTCCGCAGGCCTTCCCCTTCGGAGGGGGGTTGTTCGTACCTGCGGAGGAGGGAACCGGAGTTCCGTTGGTTGTGGCATCTCGTATGCCAGTGAGTTCGTTCATTGTGGCTGTCGAGGCCTGAACGTGTATGTAATTTTGGCACGGAGCCGTGTTTTTTCCTCATTTTCGAGCACTAAGTCTCGCCTGTTTGATTATCTGAACCGCTTTACCAAGCATGAGTTGCCCCGTGCCAAGGTGACGGGTGAGGTATCCGTATCCCGGAGGCGTAGGAATCCCTCGGCCCGTTCGGCCTTGTTACGTGAGGATCCTCTAGCTTAGTTGAAGAGACCCCTCGGCCGCCCTTCGGTGGATCGAGGCCGGGGGTAGCGATATCAGTACGAACAGAGGCGGAGTTGGCTCGAGAATGGGGAACCTGGTTGGCCGGAGCTTAGCCGTGTTGTCCGTCAGCGGAGCCGACGCCAAAGTCGGTCAGTCGAGGCCTCGGATCGGGCTGGCGCCCTTGGAAGCCGGTTGACCGAGGCCCCAGGGGTAACCGGTTGAGCCGCCTGCTCGGGCCGGATTCCCGGGGGAGCCCTTGGACCTCGGCGCCGCCCGAGGCTGGGTCGGGCTTCGCTGGAGACGTCGTCGATGCCGAGGGTGCTACGGCTCCCTTCGGCGTGAAGACCCGAGCCTGCAGGATCAGATCATCTTGTAGCGTGTGCTTTCTGCGGCCGCCGAGGCCAGAAGAACACGCCCTCGCCGTGCTTGCGAAGCTGCGTCTTTTTTCCTCCTGTTTCGAGCATCTGGACTCTGTCGGTAACAGGGATGTTTGTGTGAGCGAGAGTTGCTTTTCGCGGAAGGGACGAGTGAGGTATCCGTATCCCAGAGGCGTGGGAATCCCTCGGCTCGGTCGGCCTTGCCGCTTATGCGTACTTTCACCCGTCCATGAGGCCCTGTCCCCGACTTAGTCGAGAAAGCTTGAAGGACTGCTTCGGCAGGAGAGCTTCCGAACGTGATGACTCGTTCGGTCCACGGAGTCACTTTACCCGAGCGCAAGTTACTTATCGCAGAAAGGGACGAGTGAGGTATCCGTATCCCGGAGGCGTAGGAGTCCCTCGGCTCGGTCGGCCTTGGCTGCTTACGTGTACCTCGTCGTTTCCAGGATCCGCTTTCCGAAGTAGTCAAGAAGCACGAAAGAAATCTTGCTAAAAAGAGATCCTTTTTCGAGGAAAAAATTCGACGCAGAGGGGGTCTCCCCCCTTTTAGCCCCCGAGGGAGGGTCGGGCTTTGCCGAGGCTAGGCCGACCCTTCCTTGACGACTAAACTTTGCGTAGGTGCGAGGTATATGAACAACTTGAAAACATCTTTAAGGGTAGAAGCGACGTAGCTGTTTGATGTTCCAAGCGTTGCCGTAGATCTCGCCTTGATTGTTGGCCAGCTTGTATGTTCCGGGCTTCAGAACTTTGGCGATGACGAATGGCCCTTCCCAGGGGGGCGTGAGTTTGTGCCTCCCTCGGGCGTCCTGTCGCAGCCGAAGCACCAGGTCGCCCACCTGGAGTTCTCGGGACCGGACCCCTCGGGCGTGGTAGCGTCGCAGGGACTGTTGGTACCGCGCCGAGTGTAGCAAGGCCCTGTCCCGAGCTTCCTCCAGCTGGTCCAGCGATTCCTCTCGGCTAGCTTGGTTGCTTTGTTCGGTGTAGGCCCTCGCCCTCGGGGAGCCGTATTCCAGGTCAGTGGGCAAGATAGCTTCAGCCCCGTAGACCAGGAAAAACGGCGTGAAGCCCGTGGCGCGACTCGGCGTCGTCCTTAGGCTCCAGACCACCGAGGGGAGTTCCTTCATCCATCGCCTGCCGAACTTGTTGAGGTCGTTGTAGATCCGAGGCTTGAGCCCTTGTAGAATCATGCCGTTGGCACGCTCTACTTGCCCATTCGACATGGGATGAGCCACGGCGGCCCAGTCCACCCGGATATGGTGATCTTCGCAAAAATCCAAGAATTTTTTGCCGGTGAACTGGGTGCCGTTGTCGGTGATGATGGAGTTCGGAACCCCGAAGCGATGGATGATGTTGGTGAAAAATGCCACCGCCTGCTCGGACCTGATGCTGTTCAGAGGTCGGACCTCGATCCACTTGGAGAATTTGTCGATGGCGACCAGCAGGTGCGTGTAGCCCCCGGGCGCCTTCTGCAAGGGACCGACGAGGTCCAGACCCCATACAGCGAAGGGCCAGGTGATGGGTATTGTCTGCAGAGCCTGAGCGGGCAGGTGTGTCCGCTTCGCATAGAATTGGCACCCTTCGCAGGTGCGGACAATTCTAGTGGCGTCAGCCACCGCCGTTGGCCAGTAGAAGCCTTGCCGGAAAGCATTTCCAACAAGGGCTCGGGGTGCTGCGTGGTGACCGCAAGCCCCCGAGTGCACTTCTTGCAGCAGTTCCCGACCTTCGGCGATGGAGATGCATCGCTGGAGGATGCCCGAGGGGCTGCGATGGTAGAGCTCCTCTTCGTCGCCCAGCAAGACGAATGACTTGGCGCGTCGCGCTACCCGCCGAGCCTCGACTTGGTCGAGGGGTAGCTCTCCTCGACGGAGATATTGCAGGTACGGGGCCTGCCAATCTAGGTCTGGCGTGGCCCCGCTCTGCCCTTCCTCGATGTTCAGAGCCCCGCCCTCGGGGGCCGAGGGTACCTCGGGCTGAGCCGAGGGTTCCTCGGGCTGAGCCGAGGGTACCTCGGGCTGAGTCGAGGGTGCCTCGGGCTCGGGCGCGTCGTCGAGCTTGACGGAGGGTTGATGCAGATCCCGGGAGAAGACGTCCGGGGGGACTGTCGTTCGCCCCGAGGCTATCTTGGCCAGCTCGTCTGCGGTTTCGTTGTAGCGCCGAGCGATGTGGTTGAGCTCGAGCCCGAAGAACTTGTCTTCCAGGCGCCGAACCTCGTCGCAGTAGGCCTCCATCTTCGGGTCGCGGCAGTGGGAGTTCTTCATGACTTGGTCGATGACGAGCTGCGAATCACCGCGGGCGTCGAGGCGTCTGACCCCTAGCTCGATGGCGATCCGCAATCCGTTGACCAGAGCTTCGTACTCGGCCACATTGTTGGACGCCGGGAAGTGGAGGCGCAGCACGTAGCGCAAGTGCTTTCCGAGGGGCGAGATGAAGAGCAGGCCCGCGCCGGCCCCCGTCTTCATCAGCGACCCGTCGAAAAACATGGTCCAGAGCTCCGGTTGGATCGGAGCCGTTGGCAGTTGGGTGTCGACCCATTCGGCCACGAAATCCGCCAACACTTGGGACTTGATGGCCTTCCGAGGGGCGAACGAGATCGTTTCGCCCATGATCTCCACCGCCCACTTTGCGATCCTGCCTGAGGCCTCTCGGCACTGGATGATCTCCCCCAGGGGGGAGGATGACACCACAGTTACCGGATGGGACTCGAAGTAGTGTCGTAGCTTCCGCCTTGTCAGGATCACAGCATACAGCAGCTTTTGAACTTGTGGGTAGCGGATCTTAGTCTCGGACAGCACTTCGCTGATGAAGTAGACCGGCCTCTGAACGGGCAATGTATGCCCTTCCTCCTACCTTTCGACCACAATCGCGGCGCTAACCACCTGAGTGGTCGCGGCGACGTAGACCAGGAGGGTTTCTCCGTCCGCCGGCGGCACCAAGACTGGCGCCTTTGTAAGGAGCGCCTTCAGGTTGCCGAGGGCTTCCTCGGCCTCAGGGGTCCAAGCAAAGCATTCGGCTTTCCTTAAGAGGCGGTACAGAGGCAGACCTCTTTCGCCGAGGCGTGAGATGAAGCGGCTCAGGGCCGCGAGGCATCCCATGACCCTCTGTACCCCTTTTAAGTCCTTGATGGGTCCCATGCTGGTGATGGCCGCAATCTTCTCCAGGTTGGCTTCGATGCCTCGCTCGGAGACGATGAACCCTAGGAGCATGCCTCGGGGCACCCCGAAGACACACTTCTCAGGATTAAGCTTGACTCCTTTCGCCTTGAGACACCGGAATGTCACTTCAAGGTCGGAGAGGAGGTCGGAAGCCTTCCGTGTCTTGACTACGATGTCATCGACGTAGGCCTCGACTGTGCGACCGATGTGTTCGCCGAACACATGGTTCATGCACCGCTGGTACGTCGCGCCTGCATTCCTCAAGCCGAACGGCATGGTGACATAGCAGTACATGCCGAACGGCGTGATGAAAGAAGTCGCGAGCTGGTCGGACTCTTTCATCCGGATCTGGTACCCAGAGTAGGCATCGAGGAAGGACAGGGTTTCGCACCCAGCAGTGGAATCCACGATTTGGTCGATGCGAGGCAGAGGGTAGGGAACCTTCGGACATGCTTTGTTGAGACCAGTGTAGTCTACACACATCCGCCATTTCCCCCCTTTCTTCCTCACAAGCACAGGGTTGGCAAGCCATTCAGGATGGAATACCTCTTTGATGAACCCTGCCGCCATTAGCTTGTGGATCTCTTCGCCAATCGCTCTGCGCTTCTCCTCGTCGAATCGGCGCAGAGGCTGCCTGACGGGTCGGGCTCCGGCCCGAATATCCAGCGAGTGCTCGGCGACATCCCTCGGTATGCCGGGCATGTCCGAGGGACTCCACGCGAAGACGTCGGCGTTTGCGCGGAGAAAGTCGACGAGCACTGCTTCCTATTTGGGGTCGAGCCCGGAACCGATCCGGATCTGCTTGGTGGTATCGCCACCGGGGTCGAGGGGGACGGCCTTGACCGTCTCCGCTGGCTCGAAGTTGCCGGCATGGCGCTTCACGTCTGGGACCTCCTCGGAGAGGCTCTCCAGGTCGGCGATGAGGGCCTCGGACTCGGCGAGGGCCTCGGCGTACTCCACGCACTCCACGTCGCATTCGAACGCGTGTTTGTACGTGGGGCTGACGGTGATGACCCCGTTGGGGCCCGGCATCTTGAGCTTCAGGTAGGTGTAGTTGGGGACGGCCATGAACTTCGCGTAGCATGGCCTCCCTAGCACGGCGTGGTAGGTTCCTCGGAACCCGACCACTTCGAACGTCAGGGTCTCCCTTCGGAAGTTGGAGGGTGTCCCGAAGCAGACTGGGAGGTCGAGTCGCCCGAGGGGCTGGACGCGCTTCCCAGGGATGATCCCGTGGAAGGGCGCAGCGCCTGCTCGGACGGAGGACGGATCGACGCGCAGAAGCTTGAGGGTCTCGGCGTAGATGATGTTGAGGCAGCTGCCCCCGTCCATGTGGACCTCGGTGAGCCTGACATCGCCGATAACGGGGTCGACGACGAGCGGGTATTTCCCCGGGCTCGGCACATGGTCGGGGTGGTCGGCCCGGTCGAAAGTGATGGGCTTGTCGGACCAGTCTAGGTAGACTGGCGCCGCCACCTTCACCGAGCAGACCTCCCGGCGCTCTTGTTTGCGGTGCCGAGCCGAGGTGTTCGCCGCATGCCCTCCATAGATCATGAAGCAGTCGCGGACCTCGGGGAACCCCCCTGCTGGGTGTTCTTCGTTCTTGTCGTCGTCGTGGGCCCTGCCACCCTCGGCGGGTGGCCCGGCCCTGTGGAAATGACGCCGAAGCATAACGCACTCCTTGAGGGTGTGCTTGACGGGCCCCTGATGGTAGGGGCACGGCTCCTTGAGCATGTTGTCGAAGAGGTTTGCACCTCCGGGGGGCTTCCGAGGGTTCTTATACTCGGCGGCGGCGACAAGGTCCGCGTCGGCGGCGTCGCGTTTCGATTGCGACTTCTTCTTGCCTTTCTTCTTGGCGCCGCGCGGAGCAGACGCCTCGGGGGCCTCTTCCGATGGGCGGCCCTGGGGCTGCTTGTCCTTTCGGAAGATAGCCTCGACCGCCTCCTGGCCAGAGGCGAACTTGGTGGCGATGTCCATCAGCTCGCTCGCCCTGGTGGGGGTCTTGCGACCCAGCTTGCTCACCAGGTCGCGGCAAGTGGTGCCAGCGAGGAACGCGCTGATGACATCCGAGTCGGTGATGTTGGGCAGCTCGGTGCGCTGCTTCGAGAATCGCCGGATGTAGTCCCAGAGCGACTCCCCCGGCTGTTGCCGGCAGCTTCGAAGGTCCCAGGAATTCCCGGGGCGCACGTATGTGCCCTGGAAATTGCCAGCGAAGGCTTGGACCAAGTCGTCCCAGTTGGAAATCTGCCCCGGAGGCAGGTGCTCCAACCAGGCGCGAGCAGTGTCGGAGAGGAACAGGGGGAGGTTGCGGATGATGAGGTTGTCGTCGTCCGTTCCACCCAGTTGGCAGGCAAGGCGGTAGTCCGCGAGCCACAGTTCTGGTCTCGTTTCCCCCGAGTACTTTGTGATAGTAGTCGGGGGTCGGAACCGGGTCGGGAATGGCGCCCGTCGGATGGCCCGACTGAAGGCCTGCGGACCGGGTGGTTCGGGCGAAGGACTCCGATCCTCCCCGCTGTCGTAGCGCCCCCCACGCCTGGGGTGGTAGCCTCGGCGCACTCTTTCGTCGAGGTGAGCCCGACGGTCGCGTCGATGGTGCTCGTTGCCGAGGTGGCCCGGGGCCGCAGGCGCGGTGTTGCGCGTGCGCCCGGTGTAGACCGAGGCTTCCCGCATGAATCGGGAAGTCGCGGCATGAGGTTCCGAGGGATACCCTTGCCTCCGGGATGCAGTGCTCTCGGCCCGCCGGGCCGCAGCGCCTTCCAGGAGATTCTTGAGTTCTCCCTGGATTCGCCGACCCTCGGTGGTTGACGGCTCCGGCATCGCGCGGATGAGCATTGCTGCGGTTGCCAGGTTCTGACCGACCCCGCTGGATGCGGGCGGCGGCCTGATCCTGACATCGTTGGCAACGCGGTGCTGGAGACCTTGGGGCAGATGACGTATTTCTCCGGCCAGGGGTTGGCCCACCCATGCATGTCCGACGTCCCGACGGATCGGCTCAAGCGCTCCTGTTCCCTCGTTGAGCCTGGCCTGCGCCTCGCGGACTTGCTCGAGTTGTGGGTCGTAACCCCCCGCCGGAGCGGGGACCACAGCTAGCTCCCGTGGGATGTCGGCGCGAGGCACCGACCTAGGGAGATCACCATCCTCCGGCATGCCAAGATGGTTGCCTTCGGTGGGATCCCCTAGCTCGATGTGGAAACATTCGCGACTTGGGCCGCAGCTCTCGTCGCCAAGGCTGCGGCTTCCATCGGAACAGTCGGATAGACAGTAGTCACATGCGGTCATGAAGTCCCGCACGGCACTGGGGTTGCCAAGTCCGGAGAAATCCCAACCAATGCTGGGATCGTCATCTCCCTCGGACCCAGAGGGCCCGTAGGTCGAGACGTCCGTCAGTCGGGCCCAAGGCGACTGCATACAGAACCTCGGTGGGGTTGCACTCGCCTCAATGAGAGCGCCCGCCAAAACGAGGTCGTTTGGCGGGTTGAGGCCGAGTCGAAATGACGCAAGATGGGAGTTATTCGTTACCTTTTGGTCGACGAGGAGCGACGTAGTCACATCGGGGACTGGTTGCGCCGTCATCTCCGGTTCGAGGGCGACGTCCTGCAGGCTTTCCGCGAGCGCGCCGGCGTCGTCTTCTTGCTCAAGGTCAGCGTGCCGCGGGGGGACGGCGCTCGCCTCCGTCTCGAACGCGAGGTCGACGCCCGGCGTGCCTTCCGTCGGGGCGTCGGGGGCGTCGATTCGCTCGACGGCCGACGAAGCGCGGCCTCTCGTCTGGCCTTGACGGCTCCGCCTCCTCCTCCGTTGGCGGGGGAGAGAACGGAGCGAGCCCGAATATTGCTCTTCCACCACGCGGGGAAGGCGTCGTCGATTCCGCCGCCGGCGGGCGGGTTGTCGGCCGCCATTGTCGTGGTCGCACGGCGGTGGAAGAAGTGTCATGTCGTAGCTGCCGTCGAAGGACATGAACTCGAGAGTCCCGAAACGAAGCACCGTCCCGGGCCGGAGAGGTTGTTGGAGACTGCCCATCTGGAGCTTGACGGGGAGCTGTTCGTCAGCACGCAGCAGGCCCCTACCTGGCGCGCCAACTGTCGGCGTTTCGAGACAGGGGGGTCCCTAAGCCGACGAGTGAGTGTGCTGCGTGCCCCAGCCCAGATGGGTCGAGCGCGTGGGCGAGCGCGAAGGGGGGAGATGCGAGGCGGCCGGAGCCGAGCGTGAGAGAGGTGGAAGTCCCGCGGCCTTCGTGTTCGTCCCGCGCCCAGGTCAGGTGCGCTTGCAGTAGGGGGGTTACAAGCGTCCACGCGGGTGAGGGAAGCGAGCGGCCCCAAGAGAGCGCCTGTCCCGTCCTCGGTCCCGCGCGACCAACCTTCTCTGAGAAGGCCCTGGTCCTTCCTTTTATAGTCGTAAGGAGAGGATCCAGGTGTACAATGGGGGTGTAGCAGAGTGCTACGTGTCTAGAGGAGGGAGAGCTAGCGCCCTAGGTACATGCCAATGTGGCAGCCGGAGAGATCTGGGCACCCTGCTGGCGTGATGTCGTGGCTGTCGGAGGTGCGGCGGAGCCTGATGGAGGGACAGCTGTTGGTGCGGTCGAGTCCCTGCTGACGTTGTCCTGCTTCCGTAAGAGAGCTGGGGGCCGCCGTCGTCATAGAGCTCGTGGAGCGCCATCATTGCCCCCCTGGCGGAGCTGGCCGGATGAGACGCCGGTCTTGTCCTCCGTGACCCGAGTCGATTCGGGGTGGGATGATGATGGCGTCTCCTGTTGACGTGGCGGTCTGTGCTCCAGGCAGGGCGACGTGGGGTTTCCTCCGAAGCCGAGGTTGAGTCTGCCTTCTGTTGCCGTGGCCGAGCCCGAGCCAAGGGGTCGGGCGAGGCGGAAGTCGTTCAGCCGAGGCCAGGGCGGAGTCCGAGCCCTGGGGTCGGGCGGAGCGGAGTTCGCCGTCTTCCGGGTCTTAGCCCGAGTCCGAGCCCTGGGGTCGGGCGGAGCGGAGTTCGCCGTCTTCCGGGTCTTAGCCCGAGTCCGAGCCCAGGGGTCGGGCGGAGCGGAGTTCGCCGTCTTCCGGGTCTTAGCCCGAGTCCGAGCCCTGGGATCGGGCGGAGCGGAGTTCGCCGTCTTCCGGGTCTTAGCCCGAGTCCGAGCCCTGGGGTCGGGCGGAGCGGAGTTCGCCGTCTTCCGGGTCTTAGCCCGAGTCCGAGCCCTGGGGTCGGGCGGAGTGGAGTTCGCCGTGGCGCCTTTGGCAAGGCCTGATTGCCTATCGGACTCACTCTGTCGAGTGGCACTGCAGTCGGAGTGCCGCAGGCGGCGCTGTCCTTCTGTCAGACTGGCCAGTGGAGCGGTGGAGTGACGGCGGTCACCTCGGCTCTGCCGGGGGCGCGTGTCAGGATAGAGGTGTCAGGCCACCTTTGCGTTAAATGCCCCTGCAATTTGGTCAGTCGGTGTGGTGATTTAGTCAAGGTTGCTTCTGAGCGAAGCCAAGGCCTTGGGCGAGCCGGTGATGTGTCCGCCATAAAAAGGGGGCCTCGGGCGAGACGGAAGTCTCTCGAGGTCGGCTGCCTTCGGCCGAGGCTTGGCTCGGGTGAAGCGTGATCGAGTCACTCGTGTGGACTGATCCCTGACTTAATCGTGCCCATCAGGCCTTTGCAGCTTTATGCTGATGGGGGTTACCAGCTGAGAATTAGGCGTCTTGAGGGTACCCCTAATTATGGTCCCCGACAGGCGCTGCCTCCGAATGCTCACGAGCCCCAGCCGAAATGTCTCCCACGTCACAGATGTAATCTCCTCCGGCCTCCCTAGCTGAAGCCAGTTCAGGGGCGGGTGGAGCACCGGGATGGTCAGCCACGCCCGCGGAAATGCCCTTCGACTCTCGGTTGAAGACGATGTCGGTGGCGACTGGCGAGGTCCGTTTGCGTGCGGGGCTCCACCATGTCTGGTTCACCGGTCTTGCATCTTGCGATCTCGTGTCACCATATCTTCCGGCACGCCGGCAACGACTTGCCGTAGAAGCACAGGTTGTGCGCGTATGCGGCCACATGGAAAAGCCTCCTCAGCAAAGTCAGAGCTTATCCAGGTTCCACCCCCGCACCGGGCGGAGGAGAGCCGGTGGGTGTCGACCGGCTTGCCGTAGCAGGACAAGATGATTCAGTCGCATGCGATGTGAATGACGTAAGGTCGCGTTTGATTTAGGGTGACTAAACTTTAGTCACTTTTAGTTCCTAAAGAAACAAAACATGATGACTAAAGTGGAGTGACTCGGAGGGTGATGATCTAGCATATAAAATAAATGTGATATTAGTATTTTTTTTATTGGTTGTGTGCACATAGGAAAAGGTTTAGACAAAAGGGGCTGGTATATGGACGGGGGGATTGGTTTTTTGTTCTAGCTTAATTGAACAATCTACACATTAACAATTGAAACTACTTAGATAAATGAGGACTAATAACAATCAGCACCAAAGATGTTGTGAACCATGCAAAGGGCTGCACACAGTATGACTTTCTGCTGCAAACGCGTATTCAAAAGCATGCATGTCTACAATATTAACGTTGCCTACACCTTGCACGCTTTTATCAGTTTGACGGCAATATGATTATTGCTCCAGTGTAGGGATTCGAGTGACATGAAATAGAAGCAGAGTGCCTTGAAAGGAGCTAAGCATGCATGCAGAATTCGAAGCAGCAGATTCAAAAGAAAATTTTACTTTATTCTTGGGTAAATAGTGGTCATTTATTTACTACTCCCTCCGATTTCCTATTAGTTGTCGTTTTGGATAAGGTTCGAGTCAAACTTATAAATTTTTGACTACAAATAACTATTTTGTTATTTAGTTTTAGAACCTAATATTTATATGCACCAATTTGTCTAAAAAGTACTTTTATAAAAGTATAAATGTATTAAGAGTTCATTTGTATTTTAACAAAAAACATTGGTCAAAGTTATATTTTGGAGACCGTGTCGTTGTTCTAAACGACAACTAATAGAAAACCGGAGGGAGTATGCTTGATTTGTTCGAAGCATGCACGTGACTAGCCTCGCGCAGGCCACTCGCGCCGGCCTGCGCGCCTGGATACTGCCGTTTTTTGGACGTATGTGTAGGCACATGTAAATAGCCTCAAAATAAATAATTTTACATCAATTCATACAGTCCATGCCCATTGCTTGTAGGCAACCAAATAAACACTTAGACAAAGTTAACGCACGCTGTGGTGGAGACCAAGACCATGCGGATGCAGTTAATCTTGTTCCAGACACATGAAATCATACGGGGCTCTCTGCTGTATTATTTGATGCGTAAAATAACTAGCTAGAAAGAAAAGGAAATATAGGTAGCTCAGTTGACAAATGAAATCATATAAATTTTACAAAGAAAATATAGCTACAAATAAAGAAAGGAAAAACTAGCTCAGTAGATAATTGTGTTGTCCCACTATTCATGGGGAATCATATCGAGCGCAACCCTGCATGCCTCTAGCACATCTTTAGTTTACAAATGCAATTGTTCTTCACAATAACGTTTGCCACTCGATCTGATCCGTGGTAGACACCATCTGCAATATATTACCGTGATTGCCTCTAAGTTTCTAGCTTCTCAAGCTGTAGTCCGGCGCGCCCGGCCTGGTTGTCACAAATCTAGCTATTCAAAAGAATTATTTTTTAAAAGAAATATTACACGTAAGAAAGATCAACCTCTCTTACTGCTTTATTGAATATCAGGTCATGATGTGTGTTTGGATAGTCTAGTACGACAAAGTTGTTGGAGAAATAGGTATTTTCTATTTTAATTTAATCCAGAAAATCACAGTGATGTATGTGACGATATGTATGTGCATATATGTATCACTACTCACATAAGCAGTAAACAACAATAAAATATGCACAAATACAAATAACACATTGTATCCTGCAGAGGGACTGATGCTCAAGGCATTAGTGGCTCCATTCACACGATAAATCTCGTGTGCATGTTCGATGTAGTCGTACGCAGTCGACGCATGCAGATGTACGCAGTGCAGTCCCATGAACGGCGCCAGCGACGAGGAATTTGATCAGCGCTGCACGAGCGGACGAAGCGAGCAGTCGCGAGTACGCTCCCCAAAAACCTGATCACCCACACACCCGTGCAAGTGTCTTTTTGCGGACGGCGATTTCGGAGGCCTGCTCTCCCACACTATTTGTGCTCGCAGAAGGTGGGACGGGGATGGGCTATACGCAACGCAACTGAGAATTGTACGTGTTTTCTCACGTAACCAGAAGCAGCCTCCCCTCCTCGTATATATACATGCGTAGAGGGAGGCCAACGGACAGTAACGGTCACCATCAGAGCTACCGTTACAGCCAGCCAGAAACTGAAGCCATCATTGACGTCCTTTAATAGGTGACAGCCATTACCGCTCGTTTGTTACTAGCCATATCATAGAAAACGACGAGTAACATACGACAGTAATGGACGGTCATTACTCTAGGAAAATGCACAACCGTTAGGAAGGAATATTCGGACCAAGGTTCGATCTACCACGGCCCGGCCGACAGCGCGCGCGTGTGGCAGTCATTCATCCTTTTCTGAGTTTCTCAATAGATGCATCAATGGTCCACCTATTTAAGTTGATTGAATTGTCCCTTAAACTTCCGATATGGTACTAAAGTACTAGTACACCGTAGCATTAAAGTGGACTTTTAGCATTGACTATTATTGAATATTAATATGGGCCAGGCCCACATTAATTCAACAATCCCACCAAATGCTGAGTCACACTAAAATGCTCTCATCATCTCAAACATTTGATATATTGGTGTTTCGATGGAGACTGTTAAGTTGAACATCTACCTAGAATCTAGACTACACTTGACCACAACTGCACAATGGACTAGGACTTGAATTGACAGTTTTGCGTGGAATAAGTTTCATCTAGACTCTTTACCAGTACTAGGTTGCCGAGCGCATCCCCTCTGGTTGGAGCATATAAGTCAAACTCCATAGACTTTCATGGGTATTTAGAGACCACCCAGATCTCATAAATTGTGACTAGCAGTTAACCCATATAGGTATATTCCTCTAAACATGTTCTGTAGGACAACATTTTTGCTTCACAAAGCCACTTGGAACATATTAAGGTGTAAACACCAACCTACCTTACAGTAAGGAAAGTTGTACATATGAAATGAACCTTATTAAGGGTCTTTCCGCTCAGTCTACCACTAGCTTGTTTCACCATTCTAATTCACGGGATCTCCGATCACATAGAACAAGTTACCACTATGATAAACTTTAGGTGGGTCTCAGGCCCATCTCACTCGATACACTATCTATCACACTACGTGATAGCCCCTTAGTAAATTGATCTGCCAGATTTTTAGACGTATGTACATAGTCCAACGCTATTACTCCGGAGTTTCTCAATTTCCTGACAGATTTTAAACGCCTCTTTATGTGCCTTGTCGACTTCATATTATCCTTAGAACTGTTTATCTTAATTATCATAGTCTGATTATCACAAATCATAGAAATAGCCAGCACAGGTTTTTCAACCATCGGTAAATCCATAAGGAGTTCATGAAGCCACTCAGCCTCAACTGAAGCGGTATCTAATGTTGTGAGTTCTGCTTCCATAGTCAACCTTGTTAAGATGGTCTACTTGCAAGCCTTCTATGAAACAGCGCCACCTTCAAGTGAAAACACATATCCACTTGTGGCATATATCTCATCAGCTTCAGATATCCAATTTGCATCGCAATAACCCTCTAGTACTGTTGGGTACCTGGTATAATGGATGCCTAAACTCATAGTACCTTTTAGATAGCACAGAACTCTCTCAAGAGCACACTAGTGATCATCTCCTGGATTTGAAACAAACCAGCTAAGTTTTCTCATAGCAAACGAGATGTCAGGCCTCGTAGCGCTGGCTAAGTACATGAGTGAACCAATTATTTGGGAATATCTCAATTGATCCCTAGATATCCTTCGATTTTTCTTCAAAAGCTTACTTGGATCATAAGGTATTGGAGTAGGTTCACATTCGCTATAACCAAAGCGACTCAAAACCTTTTCCACATAGTGGGATTGCACAAGTGTGACCCCACCATTGCTTTCTCTTAGTAGCTTAATGTTAAGAATAACATCAGCTTCTCCCAAATCTTTCATTTCAAAATTATTGGATAGAAAGTCTTTTGTCTCTTTAATCACATCAAGAATTGTCCCCAAGATTAGAATGTCATCAACATACAGGCATAAGATTACTCCCTCGCCCCCACCATACCGATAGTATATACATTTGTCAGCTTCGTTCACAACAAAGCCGGCAGATGTCAAAGTTCTATCGAACTTTTCATGCCATTGCTTAGGTGCTTGTTTTAGGCCATATAAAGGTTTCAATAACTTACACACCATGCCTTATTGACCGTTTGCTACAAACCCAGCTGGCTGCTCCATGTAGATTTCCTCATCTAGCTCTCCATTTAGAAATGTTGTCTTAACATCCATTTGATGGACGAGAAGACCATGAGAGGCAGCCAGAGAAAGTAGCACACGAATTGTGGTCAATCGGGCCTCAGTGAATAAGTATCAAAGAAATCCTCACCTTCCTTTTGTGAATAGCCTTTAAATATAAGCTTCGCCTTGTACCTTTCAATAGTATCATCAGGCCTAAGCTTTTTCTTTAACACCCATTTACTCCCAATGGGCTTACACCCATAAGGATGCTCAACGACCTCCCAAGTTGCATTAGGCATAATAGAATTCATCTCACTCCTTATTGCTTCCTTCCAAAAGTCAACATCAAGAGAGGAATATGCCTCTTCAATGGTACTTGGGTGTCATCCACAAGATATACAATGTAATCATCACCAAAGGACTTTGCAATCCTTGGTCTCTTACTCTTTCGAGTTGATATATTGTCATCTTCCATAGGATTATGTATATGGGATTCCTCAGTGTGTTCTACCGGAATAAAATGCTCATGGGGTATTGCTGGTTCATCACTAGATGTATTATGTGTAGCTTTCATGGGAAATTCGTCCTCAAAGAACGTAGCATCTCTGGACTCCATATTAGTACCTACCAACATCTGGTACTCTAGAGTTTATAATTAAGAACCTATATCCAATGCTGTGAAAAGCATACCCAAGGAAAACACAATCAACAGTTTTCGGTCCTAATTTGCGCTTCTTGTTAATTAGCACATTCACTTTAGTCAAACAACCCCAGGTGCGCAAATATGAGATATTTAATTTCCTCTTTTCCCATTCCTCGAATGGTGTGTTTTCTTTGTTCTTTGTGGGAACTTTATTCAGGACATGACACACTGTCAAAATCGCCTCACCCCACCATTTCTTAGATAGTCATGAAGTCTCTAACATGGCATTAACAAAATCAGTTAGAGTACGGTTCTTTCTCTCAGCAACCCCATTGGATTGTGGTGAGTATGGTGGTGTCCTCTCATGAATAATACCATGTTCCACACAAAAATCAAAAAAATCACCTGAAAAATATTCTCCACCACCATCAGACCTTAACCGTTTAATTTTCCTCTCGAGTTGATTTTCCACTTCAGCTTGTAGGTCATAAAATAATGCAAAGCTTCGTCTTTTGACTTTAAGAGATACACATAAAAAATCTAGTAGAATCATTGATAAAAGTAATAAAGTATCGTTTGCCTCCCTTAGTCAATATTTCGTTCATCTCACATAAATCAGAATGTATTAAATCTAGTGGTGCCTGTAACACAACTGGTGTTACTGCCACTAAAACTTGAGCATGACATCATAAGCATGGGCATATCATGTGTTTGTTACACCTAGAATGCATTCACTAGGCAAAAATTTCAAACAAGTTGTGTGGATATGACTGGTTGTGGGTAAAACCCTAGAATAGGGTACTTAACCCTAAACTGGACTCAGAAGAGTAACCAAAGTTTAACCAAGAGAAAACTTCAAAACTTAGTTGAAATAATCATAAAATATCACCATGGATGAACTTAAGTAGCATCCAAACCCTAGAAGCATCAAAAACCCTAAATGGACCCCTGAAAAACCCCGGACTGAAACCCTAGGGGTTATCTGTAAAAGAGTGCACATTTTGGACCTAAGTGCAGAAATCATGAAAATAAGGTATCTTAGGTCATATGGTTCACATATTTGGAGATTTGCAAATGAAACCCTAAGTTTTGGGCCTATTTGCAAAAAGCCACATTTGGGCTCCATGGGCTAAGTCTGAATTGCAGTGGTACGGGGCCAACTTTGATGCCCTATATTTTCCAAATTATGAAGATTTTGCCCTAGGCCAACACATCAAGTTTATAAAGCTATGTAAGGAGAACAACTTTGCTATTGGAATTAAACCATGGTCACATGAAAAATTTGGAGAAAAAGGTGCCCAAAGTCGAGCTGTTAGACTGCCTTAAGTCTGAATTCAGACAGACAGTGAGATTGGATGAACTTTGGGCTCAATTTTAAGTAGGATATTGTGACATTTTGTGGGTGCACAATGTAGCAAAGTTGGAGTTGGTCTATTAGGCTACATCTTTGTTGCAGAGCATTGGTCTAGTTGCCATGGAAAATTGAGAGGAAATTCACCCCAAAACTGGTTTGTCAGACTGACTCAAGAAGCGTTTGATGGTATAGTGATCTGAACTTGATCTCTGGTTTAGCCCCCCTCGTCGCCGGCGGCCTTTGCGCCGGCCATCGGGATTCGTGCCTCGGGCGTGTGGATTTCGCTCACCGTGAAAAGATCTCATCGCGGATGGGTTTGAGTTACTGTGTCATCGCTGTCCCCTACCCCTTGCACCGGCGACGTGGCTTTACGGCCGTCACCGGAGTTGCCGTTCTTCACCACGATTTGGCCACGCTCCAGGCCTTTAACCACGTCGCCACTAGCCGCACCAGCTCGCCGATAACCGTCGTAGCTCCTCAACCGGTGAGTGCCACTGTAAATCGTGCCGGTGACTCACCCCTTCTTTCCGGCCGCCGCGCATCTTCACCAAATTCACTGGCCACCGCTTAGCGCCACTATAAATTGATGGCACGGTCTACTGCGTTGGGTCATCACCAAGCCCGAGCACCCACTCCTGCCACCGATTAGTCACCGCAACTCTCCAATTTCCCGTTCCCCCCAATTCTGTTTCCGCCGCCGTGGTAGAGTCCTCACCGTAGTCAGCGAATCCCAGGTCTGTTCATGCTCCCTGCTGTATTATTTTAACATCCTAGGGTTCTCCTAATGCTCTCTGACCTGGCCAATTGGACTAGGACCCCTTAGATCGCCGGGAACGCGCTTGATTGCCTATTGTGCCCGTTGTCACCATAGACAGAGCGTGTTAGAGCGCCATTGGTGAAATTAGTTGAGGGGAAACACTCGTTAGGACTTGAATTCGGTCTCTGCCAAAGAAGAACGCCGGTCATCGAGTAAATCGGCCGGTACAAGCTCACCGGAGCTCGGCCCGCGCTGTTCGCCGTCGTGGACTTCGGTCTGTGAAGGAATAGAAGCGCGGGGGTGTTCTTGCAAATGTCAGTGAGACGTGTGAATAGTGCCAAGGACTGCCGCTCTGATTTTTGAATTGGTAAGGGTGTCTCTGCAAATCCGCCAACGCGAGCGTGCGCGCGAGGGCGCGTCCCCGTTTCCTGTTTCGGGTTGGGCCGGTTGGGTCAGTTCTGGCCCAACACTGTTGAAAGATTTTCTTTTTCTTTTTCAGAGAAGCTTTAGAAATCCATAAAAAATTGTAGAAAAATGCTAAAAATACCAGACCAATTTTTCTAGACTCCAAATTTTCCATAGTATTTAATAAAAATAGTTTCATAATTTTTAGTTCCAATAGGGAATTTTGAGACATTTAAAATAGCCAAAATCCACACTTCTGGAATTTTAGAGAATAATTAATAATCCCAAAATTCACCAAACTTTTTATTTTAAGTGATATTTAGAAGCCTTGGGTAAAGTTTGGTATGATTTGGACCATGTTTGGTACTTAGAACCCAAAACCATAGCCCCCAGCCCTATGAACTTCACTATAGACTCCGAAAACCCTAGTTTCTCGGAGATCCGTGAAGGAAAGTTATATTCAAGACATTAGATAATAAACTTTTATTATCTTTGCATCTTCATGAGCATTACATGAGCATTCATGCTTACATATGGTTATATCTAGAGAACGAAGAGGAAATAGAAGTTGAAGAAGCAAGGACTTCACCACCACCACCTGAAGAACCTCAGGTAGGAAACTGTTTTTATTTTGATATCTGCGGAACAGAGCCTGATTCACCTATCACACAAGGCAAGCCCCGGTGCATTTGCCACCCCCTTGTTATTTTGAAATCTTTTTCACTTGCTTGATGCATTAGGTGATAGGAGTTGTGTGCTAAACCAGCTGCTGCATTTCTTTCCTTGGAATTGGTTACTTCTCCTTAATCCCTGATTTACAAAAAGGTTTTTCTTATGCTTAGCTTGGCTCTAGAAAACAAAATGTTTTGTTTTCACAAAAGATGATGCTTCAAAGTGGGTGGGATGTTTCAAAAATAAAACTTGATGGTGGATCCATCATGGCCATGATGGGTTCAACATCGGAAAAGATGTACCTCTGCCAGGTACCAAACTTCGGGTTTGAAATGATAAAGCCGAGACCGGGCGGGTGACTTGCACGAGAAGAGAGTCTCGGTGTAGTGTCTCCATCTGAGTCGATTAAGGACCTTCTCGATGTAGGCTTGATGATCAAGGATCTTTTAACTGGTCACATGCCTCGTCATGGGTAAGCTTTGCCTCGGGCAGGCTAATACTAGAATAAGATAACACGTAATGGGAGTGGAGAGATGGCGAGAGTAGCGTGTACCCTCCGTGGCAAGAGGCTGGACGGTGGTGTATCTGTACTCTCGGTTGGCGTGAACCTGATCTGGTCTTAAGAACCCCGGTGGCGAGTTGACATATGCAAGGGTTAAGTGCTACATATGTCGTGTGATTGGAGATCCTCAGCTGAGTATAATCGATTCGGATCGCCATAACTTCGCGGACATGAAGACTTGGTCACTGACCTACACGTAGCATTCCAGTGAATAAGAAGGGTTGATAAGAAATTGGCTAGTATAGGTCAAGTGATTAAACTAGGGTAGAAAGAACTCTAGATGCAGTTAACTTTACTTAACCTCACAAGTAAAACTGGATTTTTAAGGATCCACTATTAGTAAGCATTTCTGCAAACAGAGTCATTGATTATTGATGAACCTTACCTTGACTCCCTTAAGGCCAGCATATCCTTGAGAGTCTTTTATTTTGATGGGTAAGACTTGCGAAAGTACATTTCATACTTAGGGCTTTGTCCCTTGTTGTTGTAGGTGAAGAAGCAGCAAACTTTTGTTGCTTCTGTTCCAAGGTGGTACCAAAAGAAGAAAATCAAGACTGAACCTGCGGGAGGAAAGGTCCTCCGTTAAGAAAAACTTTTTACTGTTTATCGGGAGGGGTTTTTGCCTCCCAGGTTATGTAATAATAATACTCAGCACTCTTATATTTCGCTCTAGTGTGTAATAAATACTACTCTTTCTTACTTTTTAATAAAGTAAGTTATTGTAACTGCTTCCGCATTTTCGTACCTCCGATGTATTGTAATGTCTGCTTGATGGGTGAAACGCTCTTGGGAAAAGTAAGGAATAAAGTTACCGAACTTGTCAAGTGATCAGGGGCACCTGCAAGGTTGTTTGAGGTCCGTTGGACAAGGACAACTGTAGGTGGGCCTAATGACTTGGAAGGTTCTGTCACAATGCCATGTTCCTCGCCTCCGCAGCCTTATGAGGCTTGCGAGGTTGCTTAGATTGCATGCAGACCTGGCACTTAGAACCTTTGACTAAATCAAATTTGATGATTAAATTTAAATTTTCTAACCGTGACACACAACCAAAATTGATGTGACAAATTCGTGAATGTTAAATATATGACTCGTTCGAAATTACATTGTTCACAGACTTATTACACACATCATGCAAAGATAAGCGGAACAAGCCTCCACCATCATAGCCTTTTTCAACAAATGTCCCATACTTTGACAGTATACATTTATTGGACTCAAATACAAATTTATAGACATCTCGACATAGCAAGGAGACACTAACAAGATTCTTTTTAATGGAGGGGACATGCTGCACGTTATTCAATAGCACCGTCTTTCCCGAAGTAAACTTCAGAATGGCTATACCAACACCAAGAACACGCGCATGTGATCCGTTCCCCATCAGCAAGGCTCCAGCCCCTTTGCACTGATAAGAAGAAAACAAAGAAATAATAGCACACACATGAATGTTAGCACTAGTGTCAGCCCACCACTCAGGGGATTGACACACTGAAAGAACAGTAGCTAAAAGATTACCATACCCCGATATTCCTTCTGCGGTCTCACTAACAACCATATTTGTTGTTTTCTTCTCTTGAGCTGGTTTTTTCTCTTGCTTAAATTTGCGGTCTAGACACGCGCTTGCCTAGTGATCAGTACCCCCACAAACAAAGCAACCATCTCCTTTGTTCTTCTTTTTAAACGAGGCTGCCTGCTTGGGCTTTGTGGCATTCTATTGCTTGTTCTTCTTTTTATTATTATGTGATGCATTGGAGTTCTTCCTTTGTACTAAATTGGCACTAGAAGTCTCAACTCCTTTTCCACGAGTGTCTTTTGTTCTCACCCTCTCCTCAACATAAAGAGACCCAATAAGTGTAGGATTACGGGGAGGCTACACTAGCGCAAAACAAAATTTTCAACCCCATAATACCAAGAACTACTGCGGTTATAGGTCATGGAATTACCACTAGACGCGCAGAGCAGCGGAAGACGTCTCGATGTAGACGAACGCGTCGAGCAGTGTCGTGCAGTCGTCGGCGTCCTTCACGTCCTCGCACGGTTCGTCCCAGTGCTCCAAATGCAGCACCTCCGAGGTATCCACACGTACCGGGAGGAAGCGCCGCGTACCGAACTGCTAGGTTCGTGACGGCGGCTTGGCGAGGGCGAGAGGTGAGCGGCGGCTGCTCGTTTGCAGGTGACGAATTAGGTTATCTCTTAACCGCGCCCCCGCCCCTCATTATATAGGCGTTATGGTGGGCTTCTGACACCGAGGCCCATCATTAACCCTAAAGCCCAGTCTAATTTCGGATCTAATCCGAATTAGGCTTCCTTCCCCTTAAGTCTGTGACCCTATAGGTTCACGTACAAATAGACATAGCCCGAGTACTCTTACTTGGCCCAATAATTGACAGCGGCCTCTAGCAAGACATGTCAACTCCTATGTGCACGTAAAGATCATATCAGACGAACCATTGCGACATTACGTACATGATGTTCCCTTTGTCTCACGATATTTGGTCTGGCTCTAAGCTGACCTCTCTTTCTCGATACTGTGAATTGGAATCCTTTCAATGGTTAACTCTTAACCCTAGCACGGCCATGCATTTCTTGATCCAATCACTCGAGGGGCCCAGAGATATCTCTCTCACAAAGAGAGGGACAAATTCCATATTGACTGACCATGCCTCATAGCATGCTTCATGACAAACCCAAAACTACCTTTATAACTACCCAGTTACGGGATAGCGTTTGATAGTCCCTAAGTAAGTCAATTCACATCTTGAGAACATGCGACAATCTCAGGTCTAAGGATACAGTATTCATGTTGCAAGAAGAGAACTATATTACAATATCTCACGTTGGGTCGGTCCAGCCTCATGTCATACATGCGCCCACATTATTAGTTTAACATCTCCATGTTCATGACTTGTGAAATGTAGTCATCAACTAATACATGTGCTAGTCATCGACTCTGACTAGGGACATCATTTAGAATAACCATATAAGTAAAGAATCTCACAAACAATTCACATAATTGCTAATCAATACAAGGTGCCTTCCATGGATATTCAATTAAGCAATATATATATCATGGATACAAAGAAATATGCTCATCTGTATGATTATCTCTAGGGCATATTTCTAACAGTCTCCCACTTGCACTAGAGTTAATCTAGAAGATATCTAATACCCATAGATCTCACATGTGCCTCATGCTTAGGTTGTGGAAGAGGTTTTGTCAAAGGATCAGCAACATTCAAATCCGTATGTATTTTGCATATCTTTATCTCACCCCGCCTAATGAATTCCCGTATGAGGTGAAACTTCTGCAGTACGTGTTTGTTTTTCTGGTGGTTCCTTGGCTCCTTAGCTTGCGCAATAGCCCCATTGTTGTCACAGTAGAGGTTCAATGGGCTAGATGCATTAGGAAACACACCAAGCTCGATGAGGAACTTTCTTATCCAAACACCTTCCTTCGCAGATTCAGAAGCTGCAATGTACTCGGCTTCTGTTGTAGAATCAGTCACAGTCTCTTGTTTGGAACTCTTCCAACTAACAGCACCACCATTTATTGTGAACACAAAACCTGATTGCGATTTTAACTCGTTTGGGTCAGTTTGGAAGCTAGCATCGGTGTAACCAGTTACAACGAGCTCCTCCTTACCCCCATATACCAGGAACATATCTTTAGTCCTTCTTAAGTACTTAAGAATGCCTTTTACCGCTGTCTAGTGATCCTCACCTGGATCAGCCTGGTATCTACTCGTAGCACTTATAGCGTATGAAACATCTAGGCGTGTACTTATCATGGCATACATGATTGAACCAATTGCTGAGGCGTATGGTACCTTACTCATGCGCTCCCACTCATTAGCCGTTGCAGGACATTGCATCTGGCTAAGGTGTTTACCATGTGACATAGGTATGAACCCTTTCTTGGACTGTTCCATGTTGAACCGTTTCAAAACCTTGTCAATGTACGTATCTTGACTTAATCCTATAAGCCTCTTCGACCTATCTCTATAGATCCTTATGCCCAAAATATATGCTGCTTCCCCTAAGTCCTTCATAGAAAAACTCTTTTTCAGTGAAGCCTTGACGGACTCCAGCATAGGAATGTCATTCCCAATCAATAATATGTCATCCACATACAAGATCAGAAATACAACAGCGCTCCCACTTTCCTTCTTGTAAACACAAGCTTCTTCTTCATTCTGATGAAAACCAAGCCCTTTGATCACTTCATCAAAACGAATGTTCCAACTCCGAGATGCTTGCTTCAACCCATAAATGGATTTCTGAAGTTTGCATATCTTTCCAGCATTGATTGGATCGACAAAACCCTTGGGTTGTATCATATACACGTCCTCATCTAAGTTTCCATTAAGGAAAGCTATTTTGACATCCATCTGCCAAATCTCATAATCGAAATATGCGGCAATAGCTAGAATGATCCGAATAGATTTAAGCATCGCTACTGGCGAGAATGTCTCGTCATAGTCAACTCCTTGAACTTGTCGAAAACCCTTTGCAACAAGTCGAGCCTTATAGATGTGAACATTTCCATCCATGTCTTTCTTCTTCTTATAGATCCATTTGCATTCTATGGGTCTAACACCATCAGGCGGGTCAACCAAGTTCCAAACTTGATTTTCTCCCATGGAATCTATCTCGGATCTCATGGCGACATGCCATTTCTCGGAATCTGGGTCCATCATCGCTTCTGAATATGTTGCAGGTTCGTCGTTGTCTAACAACAACACTTCACCATTGCCCAACAATAGCACTTCTCCTCGTGCCTCGCGAAGCCTTGCTGACCTTCGTGGTTGTGGTGGTGATTCTCTTGCCATAGACGTCTCAACTTGTTCTGCTACATTAGCATCACTTGTTGAATCTTGTCCCACTGGCTCATCCTGAACTTCTTCAAGATACACCTTTTGTTTACTTTTCTCTCTTTTGAGAAACTCTTTCTCTAAGAACACACCGTTCTGGGCGACAAACACTTTGCCCTCTGACCGGTGGTAAAAGTAATATCCTAAAGTTTCCTTTGGATATCCCACGAACATGCACTTGTCCGATTTTGGAGTGAGTTTATCCGACTGTAGTCGCTTGACGTAAACCTTACAACCCCAAATCTTCAGAAAAGACAAACTGGGAGTCTTCCCAGTCCACATCTCATATGGTGTCTTAACTACGGACTTAGACGGTACCCTATTTAGTGTGAAAGCTGCTGTTTCTAGAGCGTATCCCCAAAACGACAAAGGTAGGTCCGACTGGCTCATCATTGATCGAACCATATCCAATAAAGTCCGATTACGTTGCTCAAACACGCCATTCCTCTGAGGCGTTCCAGGCGGCGTAAGCTGTGGAACAATTCCACAACTCTTTAGATGATTGCTAAACTCATGACTCAAATATTCACCACCACGATCTGACCACAGTGCTTTAATTTTCTTGCCACGCTGATTTTCTACTTCATTCTGAAACTCTTTGAACTTTTCTAAGCATTCAGACTTGTGTTTCATTAAGTAGACATACCCATATCTACTAAAATCATCAGTGAAGGTTATGAAGTATTGGAATCCTCCCCTAGTTGTCGTACTCATTGGTCCGCACACATCAGTATGTATGAGTTCCAATAAATCTAACGTCCTCTCCGGTAAACCCGTGAAGGGCGCCTTGGTCATCTTACCAAGTAAGCAAGCTTCACATGTCTCGTATGATTCAAAATCAAACGAAGTTAAAAGCCCATCAGAATGAAGCTTCTTCATGCGATTCTCACTTATATGACCCAAACGACAGTGCCACATGTAGGTAGGACTTAAATCATTAGGTCGAGGCCTTTTAGCACTAATATTACAGATAGGTGCATCATCAACATTTAAAATGAATAACCCATTCATAATGGATGCAAAAGCCACAAACATGCCATTCTTAGAGATCACACAACCATTGTTTTCACTCGCAAATGAATAACCATCCTTCATCAAACATGAAGGAGACATAATGTTTCGACTCATACTAGGAACTAGATAACAATTATTTAACTCCAAAATAAATCCTGATGGGAGGTGGAGTTGCATCGTCCCGACGGTCAACGCAGCAACTCTTGCATTATTGCCTACCCGGAAATCAACTTCTCCTCTTTTCACGCTTCTACTTCTTATCATTCCCTGCATCGAATTGCAAATATGGGCAACCGATCTGGTATCAAATACCCAAGAATTAATATAAGAATCAGCAAGAAAAATTTCTGTAATGTGAATAGCAAGTGTACCTGCTGCGGCTGTACCCTTACCGCCGCGATCCTTAATAGAGGCCAAGTACTGCTTGCAATTCCTTTTCCAGTGACCAAGTTCTTTGTAATAAAAGCACTCTGCATCTGCAGCTGGTCCAGCCTTGGGCTTTTGATTGGGCTTGGATACTGTATCCTTTGCCTTGCCCTTCTTATTTTGAGTTTTACCCTTCTTCTTAAAGTTGGGTTTGTTTTGGACCGCCATCACATGGCCGCTGCTGCCAGCGCTTTTCTTTATGTCCCCCTCTGCAGTTTTCAGCATGCCACATAGTTCATTGAGGCCCCTCTCCGCCCCATGCATATGGTAGTTCGTGATGAAGTTTCCATAGCTGGGCGGAAGAGATGCCAAAATGAAGTCAGTGGCCAACTCTTGGCTTATTGGGAAGCCTAGCTTCTTCAACCTCTGACTGTAACCAACCATTTTGATTACGTGTGGCCCAACTGCTGCGCCTTCTGCTAGCTTGCATTCCAGAAAGGCTTTGGACACATTGAACCTTTCAGTCCTAGCCTGAGTCTGGAACATATCCTTGAGCGCCACGATCATATCGTGCACCTCATGGTTTGTCTCAAACTGCATCTGCAGCTCAGGCTCCATGCAAGCAAGCATTAGGCAACTCACTTCAAGATTAGTATCCATTGCTTTCTTGTAAGCGGTTTTAGCTGCAGCAGTTGCATTTTCACCAGGATCCTCTGGTAGTGGGGTGTCTAGAACGTCTTCCTTTTTTTTAGCCCTGAGAACAATTCTCAGGTTACGGATCCAATCCGTATAGTTTGTTCCATTTCACTTATCCTTTTCAAGAATTGATCGCAAAGTAAATGTTGGTGTGCTAGGTGCCATTTATCTACAACAAAATAATGCAAAATACTAAGACAAAAATATCCATGACAGAGTAAATCATATTAAACATTTAATAGTCTACTCCCACTAAAATCAATATCCCTCTATTGATACTTAGTGATTCAGAACCCACAACTAACAAGTCTACTAGTGAGCTTTAGCATCACCGCTAGAAGACAAGGTAGATCGGTAAGCAACTCCTTGCTAATCATATCATATATATGACTTCTGTTGTTGGGTGACATCTCTATGTCTTGGCTCCCAACCTTATGCCCCGAAGTCCTTAACCATTAAGCTGACTTTGTTTAAGTTAACCAACCCTTTCTGCAGTTCGTATCCGATACAAACCTATCTAGTCAAGGAAAACTGGTGGCACCCTAATTTCATAGACCCACCACCAATTGTACAAGACTTATGATAGTGCAAGGTTTGGAGAGGCATTAAAGCTTAAACATTTATGACGGATCATCCTACTTATATGATCACACGCAAGGACATATATGCAATATGAACAAGTAGAACATAAAGAATGGCATTCACACAACAGTTGTGATTCGGTATGGCTTGCTGTCACATGGTGATCCCCATCTCCAATAATCTGTCCATCACGATGATCTCCATCTCCATGATATAGGTATGCCATCCTCCAGGTGATGAGTCCTTCAAGACCTATCTAACGTATGCTGGTAAAAAAATTACATATACGCTTTGGATCATCACATGTTGACACGCAGGTCATTACATTAAATTTGGACAATACATGTGGCTCCAGCCGTATTGCCCTGGTCACGACACGCAGGTCATGAATAATTTATTAACATGCATCATATACACAATAGCCATACCGATCACAAGATGTCCTGCAAAAACAGGTTAGACAAACACGTTTCTATACGTTCGCCACTTCAGCAAATAGCCACTTCAATAGCGCCCTGAAAACCTCACAGGATTCCATGCATCGTATGTATGGAAATTCCACTGGAAATCTCATGCGGTTGATCAAATCAACCCAAATCCGAGACTTTCGACCCGAAGAAGATTACACTCATGACGTTGATCTGTTACGTCAATCTGCTGGTTGTGTACGCAGTTAGCCCCGATGGTGATTCCAGCCGGTAGGGGCAAGTCGCGCATACAACAGAGAAGGACGAACTGATCTCTCCAGTCATATCCGATGTAATCTACTTCAACCCTTTATTACCAATTGATCTAATCAAACCGTGCATCAAGTAGATCCATCTCATGAACCTAGATCCAGACCTAAAACTACGCAGAACCTGCCTCTGATACCACTGTAGGATTACGGGGAGGCTACACTAGCGCAAAACAAAATTTTCAACCCCATAATACCAAGAACTACTGCGGTTATAGGTCATGGAATTACCACTAGACGCGCAGAGCAGCGGAAGACGTCTCGATGTAGACGAACGCGTCGAGCAGTGCCGTGCAGTCGTCGGCGTCCTTCACGTCCTCGCACGGTTCGTCCCAGTGCTCCAAATGCAGCACCTCCGAGGTATCCACACGTACAGGGAGGAAGCGCCGCGTACCGAACTGCTAGGTTCGCGACAGCGGCTTGGCGAGGGCGAGAGGTGAGCGGCGGCTTCTCGTTTGCAGGTGGCGAATTAGGTTATCTCTTAACCGCGCCCCCGCCCCTCATTATATATGCGTTATGGTGGGCTTCTGACACCGAGGCCCATCATTAACCCTAAAGCCCAGTCTAATTTCGGATCTAATCCGAATTAGGCTTCCTTCCCCTTAAGTGTGTGACCCTATAGGTTCACGTACAAATAGACATAGCCCGAGTACTCTTACTTGGCCCAATAATTGACAGCGGCCTCTAGCAAGACATGTCAACTCCTATGTGCACGTAAAGATCATATCAGACGAACCATTACGACATTACGTACATGTTGTTCCCTTTGTCTCACGATATTTGGTCTCGCTCTAAGCTGACCTCTCTTTCTCGATACTGTGAATTGGAATCCTTTCAATGGTTAACTCTTAACCCTAGCACGGCCATGCATTTCTTGATCCAATCACTCGAGGGGCCCAGAGATATCTCTCTCACAAAGAGAGGGACAAATTCCATATTGACTAACCATGCCTCATAGCATGCTTCCTAACAAACCCAAAACTACCTTTATAACTACCCAGTTACGGGATAGCGTTTGATAGTCCCTAAGTAAGTCAATTCACATCTTGAGAACATGCGACAATCTCAGGTCTAAGGATACAGTATTCATGTTGCAAGAAGAGAATTATATTACAATATCTCACGTTGGGTCGGTCCAGCCTCATGTCATACATGCGCCCACATTATTAGTTTAACATCTCCATGTTCATGACTTGTGAAATGTAGTCATCAACTAATACATGTGCTAGTCATCGACTCTGACTAGGGACATCATTTAGAATAACCATATAAGTAAAGAATCTCACAAACAATTCACATAATTGCTAATCAATACAAGGTGCCTTCCATGGATATTCAATTAAGCAATATATATATCATGGATACAAAGAAATATGCTCATCTCTATGATTATCTCTAGGGCATATTTCTAACAATAAGCTCAACCACTCTAAACTCTTGTCTCTTATGTTTTAGAGTGGTAGAAAAATCCATCCAAGAAGGTTGCAGCTTAGAGATAATACTGCCAGCCACAAACTTGTCAGGCAAGACACATGGGAACTGTTCGAGTTCTTTAGCCAGTGCATGTATTTCATGAGCCTGTTCAACTACAGGACGGTTCTCAACCATCTTGTAGTCAAACATCTCCTCCATGATGTACAGCTCGCTACCAGCATCAGAAACAACGAACTTCTCATATAATGCATCCCATAACCCTTTTGCAGATGTGCACGTTAGATAAGAATCAACATACTTGTTGGCAAGAGCGCCAATCACGGCGCCTCGAAACAGGTTATCGGCAACGTCGAACATTCTCTCCTCCTCAGGAGTGAACTGTTTAGGTTTCCTTTGTGTGGCATGATAGCAGTTCATTGCCATCAACCACAGTATCATCTTACTACGCCACCTCTTATTAAATGTCCCATCAAAAGGTTCACTTGGTTTTAACGTGGCAGCAAACCACTAACAGAAAAATGCCTAATATCAGGTTTTTGGATTGTTGGAGAAATAGGCATTTTCAGTTTTAATTTAATCCAGAAAATCATAGTGATGTATGTGACGACATGTATGTGCATATGTGTATCACTACTCACATAAGCAGTAAACAACAATAAAATATGCACAAATACAAAGAACATATTGTACCCTGCGGAGAGACTGATGCTCAAGGCATCAGTAGCTCCATTCACACGAGACATCTCGTGTGTATGTTCGATGTAGTCGTACGCAGTCGATGCAGGCAGATGTACGCAGTGCAGTCCCACGAATGGCACCAGCGATGAGGAACTTGATTAGCACTGGTCAAGCGGACGAAGCAAGCAGTCGCGAGTATGCTCCCCAAAAACCTAATCGTCCGCACACCCGTGCAAGTGTCTCTCTGCGGACGGCGATTTTGGAGGCCTACTCTCCCACATTCTTTGTGCTCGTAGAAGGTGGGATGGGGATGGGCTGTATGCAACGCGTCTGGGAATTGTATGTGTGTTCTCACGTAACCAGAAGCAGTCTCCCCTCCTCAACGTACGACAGTAATGGACGGTCATTACTCTAGGCAAAATGTGCAACCGTTAGGAAGGAATATTCGGACCTAGGTCCGATCTACCACGGCCACGGCCATGGCCTGACCCGGCCGGCGGCGCACACGCGTGTGGCAGTCCTTCATCCTTTTCTCAGCTTCTCAATAGATGCACCAATGGTCCACCTATTTAAGTTGAGTGAATTGTCCCTTGAACTTCCGGTATGGTACTAAAGTACTAGTACACCGTAGTATTAAAGTGGGCCTATAGCATTGACTATTAGTGAATATTAATATGGACCAGACCCACATTAATGCAACAAATGTAAGAACTACTCTGTTCCTTTTCCAGTTACGAACATCATCATATAAAGATGAGATGCAAAAGATAGCAAACAATAATTTAAATAGTCTTGTTTATATTATTTCGTGCATTGTACCTACTTCGTTCTATTTTCATACATTTATAGGGACATAACATATAAGGGAGGGTTGAATTAGATAACTTAAAATCTACTTTTAAAATTATGTCTTCTAATTTTCACCTAGTTCAAATCTAAAGAAAAAAGTAATCAAGCTAGAAGCAAAAAAAAAAATTAAATCGTCTAGAATGGAGATCCACAAATGCCACAAAGATGGGACTTACAACCTAGGATATGTAGATCCTGTAGTGATTAATAAGAATAATATAATGTGATATCAAAATGATGCATTGAAGAGAAAACTTACGTTCTTGTTGATGCAACATTGCATATAATACATACTTATACCTTACAACTTCAAGTAATGCATATTGTCTTGTTCCCTAAACCTTTTCCTATCTAAATACCCTATCTAATTTGCTAGACCAGTTTACAATTATTCTGCTTACATTGGATATACTCCTTATAATCATGATGGAACATGACATCATGCATGTGGTAGACTCGATGAGGAAGCTAGTCTCAAAATACCACAAACCAAATACTTTCATATTCGGGGCATGGATTATCTTATGAAAAAATAATGACATCCTAAAATAAAAACTTAAGCTCAAACTGTACTTTCTAGTATGTATGGACCTGCACATCTTACATGTTATTTGTCACCAATAGTACTCAATAACCATTTTTCCTTTTTTGGATACAATGTTTGTGAATTCAATCACACATTCATAGGTAATAAGATAGTGGTAAAGGATACTAAAGTATTTATGGAAACATGCAATCCATATTTTCTACCAATAATACTATGTTCAATGGATCTGATTTCCTATATCGATTAGCAGTCAAATGACAGCAAATAAAAATGAAAAAAGAACTCATCATGTTGGATGCGATCGTGGGCAATTCAAAAAAGACTTACAGGTCTCTTTTATAACTAGGTTTTATCCAAAGATGGAGAGTTGCACTATGGGAGAAGTATTCCATCAAAATTCTAAGTTTTATGAATCAAAAATATATAATATATAATAATAGACACAATACTTGTCCTTATATTTATTTTATAGATTTTTTAAAAAAAAAGCCAAAACAATGTATACATTTTACAATATGCTTTTAATATATATATATATAATTCCATCAAAATATACAAATTTCAATATATATTAATAGACAATCAAGATCTCCTTAGAAAATATGAACATAAAATTCAACTTGTATGTAGAGAAACGAAAAAGATAAACTTGTTAGTGGGTTTTTGTCTTTTCATTTCTCCATGTATAAGTTAATTTGAAGTTTATATTTTGTTAGGTGACTAAGGACATAAAATAATTGTTGCAAAAGTATGTTAAAATTTTTTTTATCATTACTTCACTTTTAGTTTGCAGCTTTGAAGTTATTATCTTATCTCAATAAAAACAATTATGAAAAATTATAATATATTTTCTTGATTAAATTATGGCATTAGCTATTAACCAACAAAATTTGAACCGAAAACTCAGGTTGTGCATACAGAAATAAAAAAGATAAACTTTGTTAAGTGGTAGATTGAACCAACTCAAATACGTGTAGGGGTAAAATAAACTAAAAATACTTTAGAGAGTTATATGGACATCGTCCATAGATGATGGGAGTTATATAATATATCTGATTTAGTACTGTTTATATGCACTAATCAGTACAAAAGGGGTCCTAGAGTTTGGTCATGTAAGTATTTATGAAAAAAGACTATGTCACTCACTTTTTCACTTGGCTTTATCTAAACCCGAGACTCAGGTGGAAGATGTGGAGGTGGTAAAACAAAATGCAGCTTCCTCGTTCTCCTAACTCGAGAAGATCCAGACCCAGATGCGGAATCTCCACCATCATCAATATCCATACCTGCTGAATCTCCACCAGCATCGTCTCAAGCATCATCTCCCGCATCATCTCTAGCAACATCTGTCGCATCATCTACCGCATCCTCTACCACCGCACCAACTGCAGCATCTCCTCTCGACTGTGGCTCGATTTCAGCATCCTTTGAAACAAGTAACTTACATCATGTAACATCAAGACACTTACATAATATAATTTAACAAGTAACTTACATCATGTTGATCGTTTAGAGGCAAAAGTTGTACCATCTCTCTACGGCTGCTCATGGAAGAACCAGTGCCCCAAAACACTAAGTCCTCACTCCTCGAGCTGCTCCTCGTCCCAAGCAAACTCCGAGCAAAAGACCTCATTTTCTTTGACATCTTGTTTTAACAAAAACAAGTTAGTACATCAATCAAAATATGAATATAGAATGAAATATAAAATAATGAAACAAAGTAACATGAAACAAATAATGAAATAAAAATCCATACTCGTCAATCATAATCGTAATCTAAATCAGGATCCAGTTGTTTTTGTCGATTCAATGGACGCCAAGTAGCTCTTCTTTCTCGATATTCATTTTCTTTTGGAGGAACCTCTACATCATTTTGATCACCTAGTAAGTATTCTTCCAACATTTCAGTTTGTACATTAAACGTGCTCGTAAGTTCGTCGTCTTAGAAAATCTCAGTAGCCTCAACCTCCTGCTCGATTTGACTTTCAACATAACCAGCATCACCAGGATCATATAGTCGCTCACGAGGATTAACTTTGTACACTACCCTCCAATCAACCAAAATATTCTTCTTAGATGGATATGCCATATAATACACCTGCTCTCATTAATGGGAAAGGATTATAGTGTTGTGGCCATGTAATCGATCATTATTTTTGACTTCCACCGTGCCATATTGGTTTTCTCGCGTTGCACTATTGGGAGTAAACCAATCACAATCGAAGAACACCACTTTTAGTTGTTTATCTTTGAAAACTTTTACTTGAGTATATCATTATGACAACATAATAATTAGTCACCTTCCCTTCATCATCGATAGCTCTAGTTACAACTTCAAAATTGGTTGTGGCTGCAAGAGGATGAGCAGCTTCGAACCTTGTAGAATGGAAACACAAACCATTGACATTATACCGACCATAACATTTGACATTTATTACTATTAAAAACAATTGTCGAAGGTTCCGGTGTATATTGTCATTCCTATCTACATAATCTTGAAACCAACACAAGAAATTAGGCCACCCATCTTTTCCCTCTCGACAAATCTGATCACATTGATGCAATGTTGGTTCATGACTGGACATCCAATTTTGAGAATCAAATTCACTATTAGTACAAGAAAACAAACCTAATAGGATAAGAAAAAACAGCATAGCCACAATGACTAAAAATTAAGTTTGCACTTATAGGAGAAACTGATTTATCTCTTCCATGTTATTGTACATGTAGAGCAAAGAAGACTTCCGTTCGTCATTGGTGAAACAGTATGCTGTGTTGGGTCCTACAGTTTTGCCCCTCCATTGAAAAATTTCAACATCACTACATGGGGCTCTTCGTCGACATGGTACCACAACGCAGGCGCATTGACGTTATGTTCCTTTGCAAATTATAGGCCTGTGAACGATGTTATCTCTTGATATTTGAATTCATCGGTGATGCCCCCTTCAACTCGTCTCTTATTACCAACCATTGCACGTAGCTTCTTTAGTGTCCTTTCGATGTGATACATCCATGTATACTGGATAGGACCACCTACCTTAGCTTCGTATGGTAGGTAAACAAGTAGATGTTGCATCGGATTGAAGAAACCTGGAGGAAATATTTTTTTCAAGTTTGCATACCAAAACCGGTATTTGTTGCTCAAGCTTCTCCATCATCTCTTTATTTATTTATTTAGCACAAAGATGTCTTAAAAGTAGCTTAGCTCCGCTAAATATCACACCCGGATTTAAGGGCAAACCCAGACACGTCTCAAATGTGTGCTTGGATCAAGTGTCACACATATGATGACTCATGGTATATTAATCAATGTCACATATCTTTATCACTTATTAGAAGTTTTGTATAAAATAACTAAATAAATTACACCAAATGACGACAACAATCCTCCACAACCATAGTTGAATGGGAGACGACGACCTAGACATCTCCAAACTCATCGTAGCATCCTTGATGCTCCTCATCTGGTGGTATCTGTTCTTGACCTGGTGTGATTATAGCAAGGGTGGGGTCACTAATCTCATCGCTCAGCAAGTGTGGGGAATAATGTGCATGAGCTCGCTTACTATGGGGGCTCATGTGAAGTGTGAGGCTTACCAAGAAGAATGGTTAAGGCTGAGCATTACTTTTAATAAGTTGGTCAAATTTTATTAGCGGTTATTAAGTATAAGTTTATACCAACCCAATTAAATAATTGATCATAATTAATAATAAATATCACAATGCAATGCAAATGATAGATTAAATTTAATTCCATAAATTATTCAAACGAGAGTCCTGAATCGCTCTTGACTGTGAGCATGGCTGATATACAATTTTACACTCTCCCGAGATTGCACATCTTTACCCAAAAGGCATACTAGAGTTATCTAGACCCTTAGACACTTTCAAGGTGGATTGCTAGCGATCCATTGCGAGACCTTTACAAAGTTCCACTAGTTTAAGAAAACTCGCTACGGTTTCAAGAAGAAGGAAGCATAGAAATCCCTCGTTTGAAAAGCCATCACAGGATGATCGACACGAGAACCTCCCTATACTTTGCAGTGACTCTTCCCCGCTTGCCCCTTTTGGGTAAGGTAATCTCTCCCTAGCTTTCCTAATTAATTTGCCAAGGGCATCCCATTCCACCCTTGTGGTAGCACTGTTATCTGAGGTTAAGCTCCATGTTCCAATTAACACAATGCTCTTATCATGAATAATAAGGAATTTATTGAAAATAATAATAAAGCATGATCATAATTCATATATAGCATTAATTCCAAAACCAAGTAGAGCAATCGCAAAACTACCCAGAAATTCATTTGTTTGCAAGGTATAGGGTAAACAAAACTTGGTAACCTATTAGGTCCCATCAGCTTAACCTAACTGTGCCATGGTGACTAACTGAATCATTATTAGGTAAAGAAAGTGATTAAGGACACAACTTGCCTTATACTTACGATAAACTATTGTCCGGATGCTTTCCCAAAAGTTTGGGGTTCGGATTCGTCGTCACCTCGCCTCTACTCTGTAGCAATACAAACAATCAAGCAAATAATGGATATGGTAACATTACACCAAAGAATAAGAATAAACTGCGTAAGAATATTCTACATATTGCTACGAGATCGTAAGTTCAAGAGCCACTAAATTCGGAGTTAAAATGATTAAATTATGAATTTTCTAAGGTTATTGTATTTATTTCTATATTGAAGATCATTTTAGAATTTATTTTATCATTTCCTAGATTTTTCTGGACTGTGGGTTCTATTTTAGAAAGGATAGGGTTCTCAGTGTAAATTCCTGGACCTACCCGAAAGTTTGCAAGTTATCTAGGGTCTCTTTAACAAAACTGACCCGCGAAGCGGTACGCATGTTTCCTGACCGCCCAATCAAGTATGCGTGGTCCGGATTAAATCCCATTCCCATTGAACCGGTATGTAATCTCTCCCGTTCGATCCAACTTTGACGACTTAGATTAAACGACACGAGGATCAAATCGATGCCATCTATGACAGGAAGTAGTCTTTCCATTATTATGTGGTAGTCATGACTCCTCAACCTAGAAAACTTGCTCGTCTTCAAATTTACAGACCTTCTAAAGCCTGCGACATAACCATCAGGGAACTTTAAGTTTTTCAACCATTCTATCAATTGTTTCTTCCTTTTAGGTTAAGACTTTAAGGAGCATGTGGCTTCTTCTCGTTTTCTCCTAGCTCCAGAGTTGGTCGACTACAAATTTAGGCCAAGTTTTTTCTAGCATTAGGGTTGTGTTTTGTTTTGTCAATGATATTTAGGCAAGTGCTGATAATGCTTTCCCCCATATTTCGTTCCTGATGCATGACACCAATGTTATGCATAAGAATCAAGGCTTCCACATAAGGGAGTTCCCATATACCACATTTGTGAGTCCAATTATGCTCGGTTACAAAACCTTCAAACCAATTTCCATCTTTGTTTAGATTCAAATCATTAAGTCTCGTGAGAATCTCTAGACCACTAAGAAGCTTGGGTGGTCGCCTCGTCACAATCGTGTCCTTCCTAAAAGTGTTCCTCTCGATCCTGAATGGGTGATCATGAGGCAAAAAGCATCTATGTCAATCAAAGTAACATATCTTTCCACCAAACATTAGTCAGAAGCATAAAGTGTCCTCAACGCCTATTGGACATGTCAGAATCCCATGACAACTCGATCCAACAAAGATACCATAAGCCATAAAATCGTGAATAGACCACAAATACACAACTCTTAGGTTGAACTTCTGTTTCTTGTAACAATCGAACGCCTCGACTCCTTCACACAAAAGTTTCAATTCTTCCATTTTCGAGCACCATGCTCACGAAACATGACTGTGAACTTGTGTTCTAGTAGTTTTCAAATTTTATAAAACAAAAAACAAAGTCAGAAAATCATGAAACTTGTTGACATATCATGATTTCATCACTACCGGAATCCGACTCTTTGCCGAGTGCCAAATGATTTGCCGAGTGTTTTTTTTTCGGGCACTCAGCAAAGAAGTTCTTTGTCGAGTGTCAAACAAAAAACACTAAGTAAAAAACACTCCACAAAGGGTTTCTTTGCCGAGTGTTTCATTTTTGACACTCGCAAAGAGTTTCTTTGTCAAGTGTTTTTTGACACTTGGCAAAGAGTTTTTTGTCGATTGTTTTATTTTTGACACTCAGCATAAAGCTTCTTAGGCGATTGTTTTTTCAACACTAGGCAAAGACAATTTAAAAATCGCATTTTGAAGCAGTAAACTAATTCAAATGAAAAAGTTTCATCTATAAATTTGTATAACTCATCAAGATGTACAATTTATATTTTGGTCATTTCTACATATGACAAATAAAAGTAAATTTGTTCATAAAAACTATATCTCTCTCGTAGTTTATGAAACTACAAGCGAGATGCATAAGATTTATGAATAATATTAGAACCAACGTGTGGGATGAATAAATGACTAAACAACCAAAATAAATTTTGTAGACCTTGAGAAGTTATAGAATTTTGTAGTTGACAACTTTTTGTTTTGAAGTCATCTTGTCAATGAAAACTACGTCTGAATTTTAAAAAATTAAAATTTGAATTTTCAAAATGACCTGGAATGGAAAAACCACCAAAATATAAGTTATAGGTCTTAAAGTTATGAAATCTTGTAGTTGACAACATCTTGTCATGCAAAAATTTGTTTAAATTTTAAAATTCAAAATTTACAAACGACAAGGGATGTAAAAACCACCAAAATAAAAGTTAGAGGTCTTGAAATGGTATGAAACTTTATAATTGATAACTTTTTCATTTGAAATCATCTTGTCATCTAAAAATATGTTTGAAGTTTTTAAATTAGAAATTTAAATTTTGTAAACGACCACGGATGAAGAAACCATCAATATGAAAGTTGTAGATCTTGAAATGTTATGCAACTTTACAGTTAACATTTTTATTTAGTGCCTTAAATAATGAATTTACTCTATGTTTGTTATAATACATGTGGAAGGAAAACGTAATATAAACATAAGTGATATAGTAGTGTAGTGGTAGAGGAGGTTGCGTGCGAGAGAGAGGTTGCGAGTTTGTATCTCACCAGTCGCAAAACATGTTCAGAAAATGGTTGGACGATGGGTAGGGCAACGGTGATGGGTATTTGGGGTTGTGTTACCCCAATTAAAAAAGGTTTGCTGCTTTTTTGGATTTTTTTTGCGATTCTTAATTTGCCGAGTGCTTTTCTTTGCCGAGTGTTTTTGGCACTCGGTCAAGTCTTTGTCGAGTGCCCGAACAAAGTAGTAGGCAAAGAACCATTTGCCGATAAAATGTTTGTCGAATGTTTTTTACCAAGTGTAACACTCGGCACTTGGCAAAGGTTTTGCCGAGTGTAAAAAGCCTTTGCTGAGTGTTGGGACACTCGGCAGGAATGCTAGTTTGCTAGTGCATATGTACAGACTGATAAAATTTTGACACTGTTTCGTGAAAGTTGTCACGCTCTATGTGTAGAAATCTAGCCCGTCTGCATAGAAGTTTATTATTTCATGTAAAGGCCCGCTAGGTTTCTACACATAGTGCATGATAACTTTCACGAAACAGTGTAAATTTTTATGAGAGTTTCTACATATGATATCATGACATGTCGACAAGTTTCATTATTTTCTAACTTTGTTTGTGTTTTATACAATTTAAAAAAAAAACTAGATCACACGTTCACAGTTATGTTTCATGAGCATGGTGCTCGAAAATTTTGGTCTGTTCCTGAAATAGGCCATCAAAGATTAATTTAACTTCAAGCAATCTGTAGTAGCACAACAAAACTTCCGACGGTAGCTTCAGAAGCCGTCATGACATAGCCATAGGATTTAGGTTGCCTGTAGTGCTCCCAACTAGGGCAATAGGTTTTGTGCATTAACATAACCGTCAGTATAAATAGCTCCTTACCACTCGCGGTTGGCTTAATTGCATCGCCAGTGGAAATAACATTTCCACTTGCGGTTCACTTAAGCCAACTGCCAGTGTAAATAGCTCCTTTCCACTGGCGGTTCACTTAAGTGAGTCGTCAGCATTTCCATTGGCGGTTCCTTAAGCCAACCGCTAGTGTAAATAGCTTCTTTCCACTAGCGGTTCCTTAAATCGGTCCAACTTGTTTATTTTTACTGGTGCGTGGTAACTGAAACCACCAATATAAATTTGTGTGTACCGCTAGGTTAGAGCTCTTTTCTACTTATGGTATTCAAACAATATTTTTTAATTTTACGGAGAAAACCAAATATTTATTTTAAGTAGACAAAAGCGTGACACTGATTAATTACCTCCAAATTTCTAGCTGCTAAAATTGTAGACCATGGGCTTTCACTACAGCAAGCACCATAATTTCCACGGGCATAGCTATATATTTATTTGCCGTTTTAGCCTTAAAAGATTTTTTTCTTTGGATGAAAGATACCACCTCAGGGAAGACTAACCACTTAAATACATGAGATCATTCACTATAATAGTCATCTAGTAAGATAGACGAACAGTATGACCACTTCCATAAGCTTAATACAATTCAGGATTTGTTCTATGTGCAATAATGAATATCTCTAAATGTTTTGTTTATAGCATTTCAAACTAAAAGAAAATTAAGGTTCCTGCAAGTATGTCAGCTCAACGCACATAGAGTTGACAACGAATTGGTCACACATTAACAACACAGCCTTACCTTGCGACAAGACCGTTTTGAATCGATGGAACTGATAGGTAAGGCGGTTAGGTCACCGAAAAAAGTTATTTTCGGTGGTGTATAGCTTATTTTCGGCGTCTTCTGGCCGCCGAAAATGATCTCGCACAACAACAGGTACAGTCATTTTCGTCGGCCAGAGGCCGCCAAAAATAGGGCCTTCGCCGCCGAAGATAGCTTATTTTCGGCGGTTTAGGCCTATTTTCGGCGATCTTTGGCCGTCAGAAAAAATTAACCGAAAATAAGATATTATTTTCGGCGGCTGACACCTGGCCGCCGAAAATACTTATTTTCGGCGGCCAACAAGCGAGCCGCCGAAAATAATGGCATATTTTCGGCGTTGGCATCTAGCCGCCGAAAATAACGACCGACGAAAATATGTCATGCCTCTTTTTGGCAGCCTCTGTTGGCCGCCGAAAATTAACAATTTCAGAGAAAAAATTGAAAAAATGCAAAAAACAGCAATTTCAGCAACAATATAATCACAATAAAATGACAGAAACATTTATTCCATAATTACACACATTTAACACAAAGTATCACACTTCTTCACAACCACATTGAAGTTCACCAAAATCAAGTTCATAGTTCACAAATGGTTCATCACAATTCACAAATACATCGCATATATAGTCCATTACAACATAAAACAAACTCACAATTCGGCATAAAACTCAAACCATCACATATCAGGGTCATTGGAGTTGTGACCACTACCTCCAGAAGCGAAAAACTCGTTGACGAAGTCGTGTAACGGGTTTGGATTCTAAAGAAAAAAGAAGACATTAATAACGGCAGTGTTTACATTACCACTATTCAAACAAATTGTTTGTCAAACTAACCTCTCTTGTAGTAGCTCCCTCCCCTGCATAAGCTCCTCCTGGTGCTGGTATCACCGGTGGTGGCGTGTAGTTCCCTCCCGGCCGAGTTTTTTTATCAAGTAGTCTTATCTCAGTAAGAAACAACTCTAAAACATGGCCAACAAGTTTCATATTTGAAAATACATCACATAAAGAGCTATGGGTCTGTCGAAGTCACTTTATTATCGCACACGTGACATATTTCAATAATTTGTTGTTTACTATTGAGCATAGCTCAGTACAATAACACCACATATTTCAGAAGCCACACACATTATTTAGATAGGTTTCCACTCATACTACACAAGGGACTTGATCTGAGAACCTGGCGATATGCAACATATCATATGTGTCTATATATAGATCGGATACCAGCATATGATGAGTGGAAGGCTATATATGTATGCATGAACTTTAGGGAATGCAACCAGGAGCTAAGTATGAGGGTTGCTTGAGAGGGTTGCTTGAGCAACCAGGAGCTAAGTATGAGGGTTGCTTGAGCTCAGTATGTGGTGCCTTTGGATGAGACATATCATCGATTGAATACTCACGGTTTGAACCAATACTATTGTCCATCAGCTTTCTTCCATGATGTATGCCCTTGGTTCCTTCATTTCTTCCATACGAATTTGCCAGCAAGGTGGTTTCTTCAGCCATCGTTCCATGATCAAAGTATGCAACTATGCACATCATGTTCAACAAAATGAGCAGTGCCACCGTTGCAGGCTTCATCTGTATATATTGGATATGTACACATTATATATGCTATATTTTGTAACATAATTAGTACGTGGAAAATATATTGAATCCTACTAAAGAAAACTGGTGTAGCTCACAAAAAGAAAAGGACTCACCCTAGTAAGCTGATTAGTTGAAACTTCTATTGTTGATAATCAAAGATACTCCAGGCACGCTATATATAGACAATGGAGAACAACCTATTTAGATGAAGAGGAGTCTCATGATGTTTGCATCTCTGGTTTGGGGGCTTTAGGGCTTGGCGCATCATGGCGCACCACAAACATCATAACATGTAGTACTGGTCTAGACCACTACTTACTATTGTAAAAATTGATTTAAGAACCAAGTAGTAGTGATAGCTACCACTATTGCAGCCAGGTCGAGCACACGTATCAATATCATCGCCTAGCAATGCGTGCATGAGGGTTAGTGCCAACACAAGGTTGATATGTGCATTTGTGTTTGGATTGTGATGAGTGATTGCCAACAAGTAGCGTCTTGGGTTGAGTCATGTAGACTAACAGGGGCTGGGCCACAAAATCTGGCGACACTGTTTCAGAAGGAATCAAAGGAGACACGTGGCATCATTATGAAGGATCTATCAAGGCGAAGCAACTTCGTGAAAAGGGTGTGGTTGTCAGGTCGACATATCAAGAATTGGTCCATTTTACCATAGGCTGAGTGGATACACTATATGTATCTTGGGGTAGTTTAGGAAAGAGAAATAACTCATTATAAAAAAGACGGAGGGCTTGTCACACCCAGTTTTGGAAGGAAAAACAACCTCGTGTTTGGTGTTTAAGCAAGAGTGGGTACACATCAACGTACTCAACAATGTCCTGTTTGGTTGAAGTGGATTAGCTATATGTGGGGTTAAGCTCCAGTAGTTGCTTTTAGTTGGTCAGGTATTTATCATTAGTAGAAGCCAAGATTTATCATAGAACCCAAGTTGATACCCCAAAAGAAAGCACCTCCTCAGAGAGGAAAGTACCAGACATCATAAGTATAGCTATCATCATTAAACCATCAACATAAATGTATCCAGAGTATCTCTAATCAAAGAGGATCCCAAGGCTGCTCTTAACTGTGAGCACAACTGATATACCAGTTTCTAACCCTCAACAAAGGTTGCACACTTTACCCACGAGACATGATTCGCTTCATTGATCTCTTCCTAGGTGGTCTGGCAGGGTATCACTACATAGCATTTACAAAGATTCTCCTGGTGTGTAGCCGCCCGTTAGGTTTCGCCAGTCGTACAAACAAAATCAAAGCAAGCAAGCGTTATGCCCCAACTCCCATGACGGCACAACGGCGAAGCAAGCTACACCCCAGATTCCTCCAATTAATCAACTAAGGGCGTCCAATAGCACCCTCATGGTTGTACTGTTTTCCCAGGTGGTTTCTCAATGAACAGGTCCTTACTGAAAATAATTATTTTCTGTTTTTAAAACCTGTTTAACGTGTCTAAAAATAATTTTCATTAGCGGTTTTATTACGTCGACCACCAGTGGAAATCGATTTCCATTGATGGTTAAATTAACTCAACCGCTAGTGGAAATCGATTTTCACTAGCGATCCTCAGTTACCCGCCTGTAAAAATAATGATTTCTATTTCTCCTAGCACCGATGGTTCTAAGAAATGCCAGTGAAAATAGGTTCACAACCGCCACTATAGAGCTTCTGTGTACTAGTGTGGTATAATTATGTCACCAATATCTAGAAAATGACTGATTGATATGCATACCGAACACACTTTCGGTGTCTAGAACACTATCAGTGGCAACAACACACAATTTCAATGTCCAACTATCCATTACTCCTTAATACATAGATACATAAATTTCTAGACAAAGTTGTGTGGCCTTACATATTGCAAGTATCATGCCAGCTTGAGAGTATCAGAAAGATTGATTGGCTTTGCATGAAAGTAAGAATATCTTCTCATAACTGAGTGGGTTTGGTGCATGCGAGGTTTTTTGCCTAATGGCTAATGATTATAAAGCACCCCTCGAATATGTTGACACATGGGCAAATAAAGCGAATGGTATAATTATGTCACCAATATCAAAAATGACTGATTGGTATGCATACCAAACACACACTTTTCGATGTCTAGAACACGCACTATCGATGGCTAACACACACTTACGATGTCCAGGAATCTATTACTCCTATCATTCAATACAAAGATAAGTATATCTCTAGACATTTATCTCCTAAATAAAGTTAAAATAATTTTAGTGCCTACTAATATGTCGCCAGGATTTCGAACATTGCCTAGCTAGGAATGGGTTACCATGTCTAGATCTTACCTTTCCCATTAGATTGTCATTGTATGTATTCATGACCGCCAAATTCTATTTTTATGTTTTATATCTTGAAACTGAAACATTTGAATAAAAGGCCCTCATTTCCAATCTATATGATATATATCTATATATTATGGGTTTATATACAAGCACATCATTCCATGGTGACACTTCTAATTATGGATTACAATGCAGATTGATTTAATTAGCTAGTTCACCAGCTTTAGTTTTGATAATTGCAAGCTATAACAATAAAAATTATTAATTATATTAAATAGCTTCTAGCTTTGTTCTTTGATAAAGAAAACATTTACTAAAATTGTATAGACAGATGGTGATGATCTATTATATAAAATAAATGTGATATTAGTATTTTTTTATTGGTTGTGTGCACATAAGAAAAGGTAAAGGGGCTGGTATATGCACGGCGATCAGGGACTGGTTTTTGTTCTAGCTTAATTGAGCAATCTGCACATTAACAATTGAAACTACTTAGATAAATGAGGACTAATAACAATCAGCACCAAAGATGTTGTGAACCATGCAAAGGGCTCACACAGAATGACTTTCTGCTGCTAACGCGTATTAAAAAAGCAGCACATGCATGTCTACAATATTAACGTTGCCTACACCTTGCACGCTTTTATCAGTTTGACGGCAATATGATTGCTCCATTGTAGGGATTCGAGTGACATGAAATAGAAGCAGAGTGCCTTGAAAGGAGCTACGCATGCATGCTGAATTCGAAGCAGCAGTTTCAAAAGAAAACTTTATTCTTCATGCAACCATGTTAGGGCCTGTTCGGTTAGCTCTCAATCCATATGGATTGAGCGGGATTGGATAGGTTTGAATCCCAAACAAGTCAAACTTCTTCACAATTTTTTCCAATCCCATCCAATCCATGTGTGTTAGGAATAACCGAACAAGCCCTTAATGTTGTAAATCGTGGTCATTTATTTACTACGCTTGATTGGTTCAAAGCAGGCGCGTGACCAGGCTCGCGCTGGCCTGCGCGCCTGGATACTGCCGTTTTTTTTTTTGGTACGTGTGGGTGCATATAAATAACCTCAAAATAATTTATTTTGCATCAGTTCAAGCACTCTATATGCCTCCCACTTGCAGGCAACCAAATAAACACTTACACAAAGTTAACGCACACGGTGGTCCAGACCAAGACCATGCGGGTAATCAATCAGAAGGTATGTGCACGACCGGATACAATAAATCTTATTCCAGACATATGAAATCATAGGGGGCTCTCTGCTGTATTATTTGGTGCGTGAAATAACTAGCTAGAAAGAAAAGGAAATATAGCTAGCTCAGTTGACAAATGAAATCATATAAATTTTACAAAGGAAATATAGCTAGAAAGAAAGGAAAAACTAGCTCAGTAGATAATTGTGTTGTCCCACTATTCATGGGGAATCGAGTGCAACCTTGCATCTAGCATATCTTTAGTTTTACAAATGCAATTGTTCTTCACAATCACGTTTGCCACTCGATCTGATCCGTGGTAAACACCATCTGCAATATATTACCATGATTGCCTCTAAGTTTCTAGCTTCTCAAGCTGTAGTCCGGCCTGGCCTGCTTGTCACAAACCTAGCTATTCAAAAGAATTATTTTTTAAAAGAAATATTCCTCCTGAGGAAAGATCAACCTCTCTTACTGCTTCGTTGAATATCAGGTCATGATGTGTGTTTGGATAGTTCAGTACGACGAAGTAAGTTCTACTCTGTTCCTTTTCCTCTTACGAACATCATCATATAATGATGAGATGCAGAAGATAGCAAACAATAATTTAAATTATCTTGTTTATATTATTTCGTGCATTGTACCTACTTTCTTCTATTTTCATATACATTTATAGGGACATAACGTATAAAGGAGGGTTGGATTAGACAACTTAAAATCTACTTTTAAAACTATGTCATCTAATTTTGACCAAGTCCAAATCTAAAGAAAAAAATAAGCTAGATGCAAAAAATTAAATCGTCTAGAATGGAGATCCACAAATGCCACAAAGATGGGACATACAACCTAGGATATATATGTAGATCCTATAGTGATTAATAAGAATAATATAATGTGATATCAAAATGATGCATTGAAGAGAATACTTACGTTCTTGTCGATGCAACATTGAATATAATACATACTTATACCTTACAACTTAAAGTAATGTATATTGTCTTGTTCCCTAAACCTTTTCCTATCTAAATACCCTATATAATTTGTTAGCCCAGTTTACAATTATTCTTCTTACATTGGATATACTCCTTATAATCATGATAGAACATGACATCATGCATGTGGTAGACTTGATGAGGAAGCTAGTCACAAAATACCACAAAAGAAATACTGTTAGACACGCGGTCGGCGATAACCTTATGTCCGACGGTCTGTCGGACAGACGTGAGACATATCCTTATGTCCGACGGCTACCACACAGACTGTCGGACATAAGCGATTTTAAGCTACAACGTCCAACCACGCCATTTCATTTCGCCCAACCTCACCAGTGCCTTCACCAGCGCCGCCGCCGCCGCAAGGCCAACCCACCTCGCCGTCGCCGCCTGCCACCACCCCCTCTGCCGCCCGCCACCGCCTCGCCTGTGCCCGCCACTGTGCCCGCAATCGCCTCCTGCCCATGCAGTCGCCCGTCCCGCCGGCGCCCGCCACAGCAGGCACCCGCGGGCGGCCTTCTAACCAGCGCCCTCTCTGCCCCCACCGCCTCATCGGCTCCAACGCCCATTCGCCCCTACATCGCCCGCCGCCAGCCATCCCGATCTCGCCATCGGCTAAGTGAGTATTTTTTGGCTTGTACTATAATTTCTAGATGCATATAAATTATTTGCTAGTAGTTATTTTTAGTATTAAATGATTCATTTGTTAAATATTGTTTAGTTTGTTATGTTCGACGCCCAGAGTTTGTTTATGTAATTAATTTAGCTTGTTTTAATTCATCCAGTGGTGTCTAGATAATTTAAACTTTTAATTTCAGAGGGTAATTATTATGCCCTCAGAAATAAGGTCATTTTATATGATTTATGGTTCTATGAAATATTTTTTCTACATAATATTGTACTGGTGTGGTTTATTAGTTTAACTATGTAATAATTTACGATGATTCTAATTATTCGTAGTGTATCGTAGATGTAGGGGCGTGATTTACTTAATTAATGACGTTAATGTCTCGTATCTAGTATGGAAGAGGATCGTCGATGGATGTATGAAGGTTGGAAGAAAAGATGTGCTCTACCAAGTGAGTGGGTCGGCAAAAGTGACGCATTTCTCGACCATGCTTTTGCTCGGTCAGAGATTGGAACCGATGTTAGGTGCCCTTGTAGCAAGTGCAAAACATTTATTTTCTTGACAGGAGGTCTATGTCGATAGATCTTTGTAAGAACGGTTATATGCTAGGCTATGAGGTGTGGGTGCACCACGGTGAGGACCCACCTCATCATATTGTATCGGAAGTTCAGTCACATGAAGAGGGGGGACTATGTCACACCCGAATTTAAAGGATAATGCCAGGTGCATCTCATATGTGCACCAAGGAAGAACAACACATATAATAACATAATGTATAGAGATCAATGTCATAAATATCATAAATGTACTTATTACATAGCGGAAGTTTTAGAAAATAAATAATAAATATAAAACTAACTAAATATTTTTTCTCTGGCGTGACAAAGCTGACTGGGAGACGCCACCTAGATCAAGTCGAACTCCTCGTTATGCGGCTCCTCTTCGACCACCTGTTCTTCTCCTATGGAAGTGTGAGGCAGCAAGGGTGAGCTCACATATGTTCATCGCTCAACAAGATATGGGGAATAATGTGCATGAACTCATCAAAGGTGGGAATTCATGTGAAGTGTAAGGCTGATCAACAAAATAAAGGTTGAAGCTGAGTATTGCTTTTTAAGTTGGTCAAAATTTTATTAGCAGTTACTAATTGTAAGTAAATACCAAACCATAGTAATAATAAATAAAAGTAATAATAAAATAATCCCAATGCAATGCAGATGACAAATTGAATTTAATTTCATAAATTAATCATGTGAGTGTCTGAGCTGCTCATGACCGTGAGCACGGCTAGTATACCCGTTTTACACTCTGCAGAGGTTGCGCATCTTTACCCACAAGTCGTGTTACCCATTTGCCACGGGGTTGATCGGACCCCATACACCTCTACCAAGGAAGCGATGCAGGGTTCCACTACGAGGCCTTTACAAAGTTCACTAGCTTCAGAAAACCCGCTATAGTTTCTAGGAAGCTCTAGTGCAGGTATCCCTCGCCTGACCGCCATCGCAGCAAAATCAACCCGAGGACCTCCCCACACTGACCACTCTCATACTACCCTTGCCCCTATCGAGAAAGGTAGTCCTCCACTAGCTTTCCTAGTTTGTCAGCCAAGGGCATCCCATACCACCCTTGTGGTAGCACTGTTTTCCCGGGTGGTTCTCCATGTTCCCATTAACATAATGATCTTATCATGAACAGTAAATAATAAACTGATAATAAATAGTGTAATCATGAGTGATATATATCTCTATACCCAAAACCACATAAAGCAATAGCATGTACTACCCAAAAATTCAGTGGTAACACAAGGTATAAAGATAGATAAACTAGGGTAACCTATTGGGTCCCATCAAAATTAACCTATGCAGATCATTATGATTAATAAGAACATGACTGAGTAAAACGAAGTGATCAAGGGCACAACTTGCCTTCAACGAGCTCCTGCTCAGCAGTCTCCACCTACTGAACCCCCGGATCCTTAGTAGCTTGCTCGTCTACTCGCATCAATACAAACATACATAGTATAGCAAAAATTAACATCACACCAAACAATAGAACAAAATGCATGATATTATCCTACGTTGTGTAACGAGATCGTAGGAACAAGAATCACTAAATTTGGATCTATGATTATTAAGTTATGACTTTCAGAAGTTATTAAGTACTTGGAATAGCATAACTCATGTGAATAATTTTAGTTCAAGTTTCATGGCTAAACAATGTTACTAAGTGATAAACAATATTAAAACAGAATTAATGTCTCTGGAATGAATTAATTTGGAGCTAAAATGAATTTAATATGATTTATACAAGTTTCTGGAATTATTTTTGTATTGAAAATTAATTTCTATAATTATTTTTTTCTAATTTCTCTGATCTCAGGATTGGGCGCCAAATTCTGTAAAAGCCAGGGGCTAGCGCGCAAGTTTTCCCCCACACTCAAGTTACTGGCGCATGGACGACAGGTTAAATTCTAAAATCCATAAGGGCTCTTATGAAAATCTACCAGTGCGAAAGGGTGCGCGCCGATTTCGGGCATCAGATTGGAACTGGCGCATGGACGGTGGGTTAAATTCTAAAATCCACAAGGGCTCTTATGAAAATCTACCAGTGCGAAAGGGTGCGCGCCGATTTCGGCCTTCCGATCGGAACTAAGGGCCACGATTAGATCTCACACATCGCTCAACATCTCACCCCCGTGACCGCCCGATCGAGCATCAACGGAAGGGGGCAATCAAGTCCCAGCCACCTGATTCTGAATCGACGCACTAGATTTAAAACTGTGAAGTGTCCGTTCAATTCGATCTCAAACTCTACCACGTTTCTCCTCACTCTTAGCTAACTCCGGCGACCAGACTGAGGAATGCGGCGGCTCCATTACCGGCGCACCCAGTCTTCCCTTTCCTGATCACTATTCTCCGAGGAAGTAAGTGCTACTCTCTGTGGGGAAGGCCCCAATGCAGATGGGATGAGTACTAACCAACAACGACGATTAAGGCGAGGCGGCCACGGCAACCAGCGGAAGAACTCGACGGTGAACGCTCCGGTGATGAATTCGTCGCACGCCAACCACCGATTCCGCTCACGGAGGCTTCTATTACTCTTGATGCACCCAGACGAAGCTCCTCAGCCGCACTATCACGAGCCGAAGCGTGAATGGTGGAAACAGCGACCTCACCACGGCAATATCCCTCATGGTACCCCTCGACGCTGTTGATTATGTCCCTCAACTGCGCAGGCGGCGGCGAATTTGGGGGCAGTAGATCTGGGAAGACCCGCAATGGTTGTTTTATACGCGGATTCGGATGGATTCAACGGAATCCGAGATCACCGCGCTGCCCGAGCCCCCACTCCCTACGTGGACGTCGGCGGTCAACGAACAACCCGCTGATGAGCGGACCCCACAAGGCAGTGGCTCCCACACGCACGATTTCTCTGGAAAGACGGCCCTTACCCGCTGGGTCCACAGGGCGAGGCGCGAGCGAAATGGAGGCTATCAAATGGGCCCTGCACGTCAGGACGGCCGCGCGCAGGTCTCGGAATTGGGCTGAGCACGCGCTCCATGGGCCGGGCAGGCCGAATTCGGTCCACGCACAGTCTTCCTATTTCTTTTTCTTCTCCTTTTCTTTTATTCTCTTTTCTTTCTTATTTTTGAATCTAAATTTGAATTTCAAATTTTGTGGTGAATTTGTTCTCAGTTAAATGTACAGTTTGAAAATACCAGTGTGGAAGATATTTATTCTTATTTTTATTTTATTTTACGTAGTATTTTCTCATTTCTTTCCTTCTCTTATCTTCAAACCCTAAATTTAATTTGGGGTTCAATCCACATCTCAAGCTCTTATCCTATTTTTATTAATATATTTATGACCATTGCTTAATGCACAAACAAAAATTCCAACATGATGCATTAAATATTCTTTTAATAGATATCTTGTCCTTATGATTAGGGTTAATCACATGTTATAATAATGAGATGGCAAACCAAATGATGATAACCCTTACTTTTCTTTATTCACAAAGTGGGTATTACAGACTACGATAGGATGGAAGAGTTGCTTGACGATGTACGCATGAGCTTCTACCTATCGATTTCGAGAACCCCGTCAACCCTCTGATTATGAGGATCCTTCTACGCGTGAGGTTCAGAAGTTCTTCGAGCTCCTTAAAGCTATCAAAGAGTCGTTGCACGAGCACACAAAAGTGACCGTCCTTGTGTTTGTGACTCGACTTATGGCTATTAAGTCTATGTTTTCATTCTCAAACAACTGTTATAAGGAGCTTCTAAACTTGATTAGTGGTGTACTTCCGGAGAATCACAAGATGCCAAAGGACATGTACCAGTCCAAGAAATCGCTCTCTGGTCTCGGTATGGACTACGAAAAATCAATGTCTGTGACAATAACTGTATGCTTTTATGTAAGGAGACCGCGAGTGAGAAGAAGTGTACAATATGTGGTGAGCGTAGATTCGTAGAGGTTGAAAACGATGATGGTTTCACCGTGACAACCGAGGTAGCAGTAAGCAGCTTCATTACATGCCTCTTATATGTCGGTTGAAACGTTTGTTCATCTCCAAGAATACAGCCCAACACATGAGGTGGCACAATGAAGGCATACGTGAGAATCTAGATGTCATGGCGCATCCAGTTGATACAGATACATGGAAGGCACTAAATGCCTTTGATTCCAGCTTTGTTGATGAAGTGCGAAATGTCCGCTTCAGTTTGGCAACAGATGGTTTCTCGCCTTTCAATCTAACTGCATCGTCCTACTCATGCTGGCCCATTGAATCGACGAGTATCGAGAAAGAAGAAAGCTACTTGGCGTCCATTGAATTAGCAAAAACAACTAGATCCAGATTTTGATTACGATTACGATTGACGAGTATGGACCATTATTTTATTGTATATTTTATTTTTTTACTTTTTTCATTATTTTGTTGTCTATTTATGTACTCATTTGTTTTTGTTAAAATAGGATGTCAAAGAAAATGAGGTCTTTTGCTCGTAGTTTGCTTGGGACGAGGAGTAGCTCGAGGAGTGAGGATTCAGTTTTATCAGGGCATAGGTTCTACCATGAGCAGACATAGAGCACTGGCAGAACATTTGCCTCCAGACGATATAAGTTAGTTGTTAAATTACATTATGTAAGTTACTTAATGTTGCATGATGTAAGTTACTTGTTTCATAGGATGCTGAAGCCGAGCGACAGTCGAGATCGAGAGAAGATGCTACAGTTGGTGCGGTGGTAGAGGACCATGCGAGAGATGATGATGAAGATGATGGCGGAGATGATGTGGGAGATGATGCTCGAGACGATGATGGTGATTATTCTGAAGGCGTGGATTCCGGTGCTGGTGGAGATTCCACAGCTGGGTCTAGATCTTCTCGAGTTAGACGAACGAGAAAGTTGCATTTTGTTGGACCAGCTCCAGAGCTTCCACCCAAATCTCGGTTTTTGATAAAGCTAAGTGGAAAGTGAGTGATAAAGTCTTTGTTTAATTGTTATCGAAAGTTAGGTCTTTATTTCTACATTGTTTTGTGCTTGTAGGACTTGGATCCACGACTCGTTCACTGGCAGAGGACACTACAGGCAGGTGAACATGGTCCATGGTAATCTTGTTCGTCTACACTAGCCGCCTGGTCTTGTGACTTTGCCTAGTGGCAAGTCTGTCCCTGCCACCACTTGGGAGCATTATCGCTATGGTGTCTGTAGAACATTTCACAACACATGCACTAGTTTAGGATGCATTCTGGGTAAGAATTGTTTTTACTAATTTTGTTATCCCATATATGGTTGCTTGTATGATAACACTATTTTTTGCAGAAACGGTATAAGTTGCCGCAAGATGGGACATATGATCTGAATGCTCGTTATGTGTTTGAGAATAACGCGAATGATGTCGTTGCGGATGTAATGTACTATGCACGACTTCAGGCTATAAAGGCATGCTACACGACAAGTGATGATGATCGGCCGATGCCGAAGACCAAGGCGTAGTGGTCATCACTTTACCTTACGGAGGAGCAATACCTTGAGGTAAACAAGTTGTTGCATCTCATATTGTTTTTGCTGATTCTTGTTTTGGGTACATGTTAATCTATCTATTTGCTTGATTGAAAAACATTCCATGTAGGTGTTTGTGCCTTGGATGGCCACCCGATCATAATGTTATTGGGCCTTATGAAGGTGGTGGGCTTTCCCTGAGTTTCGTGCCATTTCCGAAAGGAACAGGGGAAACCGTGGTACTGAGTCGTTCCACAACTATGGCAGCGATCGACATGTGCGCTTGGCTAAGCGAATGGTATGTCACAATATGTTGTAACTTCGAATTACATAGAAATGTGTCATTCTAACTTGTATGTACAGGAAGTCAAATCTGTCCTACGCCCACAGATGTGGAGGTGTATATGCAAGGGCATAGGGGTTCTGATCCTTAGAATCCTGATGTTTTATGCACACAGATAACCACCGACCATCTAGTGAGTTTTTGGTACTCTATTATGTGTTTGTGCATCAACTTGGTGATGCACTTATATTTGGTATGTTTGCTTCTAGGCTTCGTATGGGCAAGAGATGGTTTAGCGCCATGGGTAGGACTACGACTAGAGGAGCCAGCCAATCGACCCTCAAGCAGCATATGCTAGCGCAGGAGGACAAGCCCATGGACGGTGAAAGTATTTGATTTGGATTTCAAAATTATTCTCATATGCTTGCGATTGAATTGAGTCCATGGTTTACTCTACTAAGTCCATGGTTTACTATACTAAGTGCATGGTTCACTCTTGTAGGTTGGGTATTTTTTATTCTACGATTGATTCTAGGGATCGAGCTGAGACGATGTGGACGAACATCCTCGTCTTCGCAGTCGTCCCATTCTCGATCATCCACCCAAGAGATAGAGATTGCAGTGTTGCATCAGCAGGCAGATTATCATTAATCAGTTTTGAGGCAACAAATGGAGTACCAGAGGCAGCAAGCTAAGTACCAGAACAAGAAGGACGAGTATTGTTGGGGGCCTTCTCCTTCCGAAGGTCCTCAAAAACATAACTAACCATTTGTTTCCAGCATAATTTATTACAGGAAACTTCGTCTTCAAGATACAAGCTTCTCCCTTATGACGAAGGCACACAAGATGAAGATAGATCCAAAGAGGATAAAAGTAAATGCTGAAGCTATCACCAGATGGACTGCTTCGGCTCGCAACATTGATGATGAATAACGATAATGATCGAAAGAGCAAAAGACTAATTAGTCCTTAATAACTTATATTACGATCATGTGTAAATAATGATGACATAAATGTAATTTTTCTCAGGTTGTGTCTCGTGCCTATAAATAGATGAACAGTACCACTGTACTGTTCACGCTGCATTGTGATCACTCTCTCGCGTAGAATGTGAATATGAAGGAATTAATAAGATGCAATTATCGTCTTCGTCCTTTTGTATTCATATCTATATAATAAATGATGAAGGCCTGTCCTTCTTGACCTTCGTCTTATGAGTATTACACCCTAGTGGAAGTAATGCTCCAAAGGACGAAGGTTCTTAATCTTTAACAATTGTGTTGTCTTGTTCTTGATTCACAACATTTGAGAACAAGTGAACAACAAGTATTATTCAAACCTCCAGGGCTAGAATCAAGATCTACTCTCGGTAAGTTGAAGTAACATTTTGTTCGTAACAACTAAAAATACATGATGTGTACCTTATTTTCTTAACAATTGTTTGTATCTAATTTGTAGCAACTGGCACAACAAGCGGGTGTCCCAATACCAACATATGGGATGCCACCTCTGGACTTTGCACTGCTGCCACCAATGTTGTCTCCTCCACCTTTGCCACAATTCCCTGTGGTATGTACACATATTCGTGTGTGACATGTTCATATATAGATGCCTTATGTGTAAAAATGAAAAACGTAGTGGTTAATGTTTCATATGTGTGTGTGTTATAGGGCTTTGAGACACCTCTCGCTTCAGTTGCCGCACCTAGAGATGTGTCTGGTCAAGACGACACATCAACTTCTTGGGTGAACAACCTTTTCAACACCCAGAGTCCAGCCGAAGGAAGTGGCTATAACTCCAACCAACCAGGTGACAGATATGTGTGACAGTTTCTGTAAATGTGTTTGATTTGGAACTATGTCAGTGTTGATGTCAAAGACTATGTGAATGTCAAACTATGTCAGTGTTTAATTTGGAACTATATGTTGATGTAAAAGACTTGTTGCAACTATTTGGAACTATATGTTTGTGAATGTGAGGTGATGTTCGATAATGTGAATACTTATGTGAATTGATGTTTCTTAATGTAATTGTGAATGTGATTATGAATATGTGGATGTATATGAATTCTGTGTATATATATGAATTTTGTGTTTTTCTGTAAATGTCAGAAATTTACAAAAATAGGGGTTTTTGCCACTGTTGAACATCATTATGTCCTACGGTGTTAGCAGAAGCCGTCGAACATAAGGCTCTGTTATGTACGATGGCCTTGCTAAGCCGTTAGAACTAATAGAGCCTTATGTCTGATGGCCTCCGCTAAACCGTCAGACATAAGGGACATGGGCCCTGCCAACAGTTGTTAAGACCGTTATCGAGGATAAACGTCGACAACCAAAAGGTTCCATCGGACATAGCTTATTTCCGATGGCCGCCGTTGGAAATAAGGTTATTTTTGACCCTTTACGGCCGAGGGACAAGTACCGTCGGACATAAGCCTTCGGTCATCGGAAATAGCTTATGTCCGACGGCTTAGGGCTTATCTTCTACGACTTTCGCCGTCAGAAATTCCCTATTTTACTGTAGTGAATATCAGGTCATGATGTGTGTTTCGATAGTCTAGTACGACAAAGTAAGGCCCTTTTGGTTCTTTTAGTCACCTGACTAAACTTTATTGACTAAAGTTTAGTCACTAAAATACCCTGTTTGGTTCCAGTGACTAAAATTGACTAAAGTTCAATAATTACTACTATGATACCCGGTTTGCAAAGAGGAGAAGTGGAGGTTATTCTTTTTGTTCTTTTTCCTCATTCGGGAGATGCGCTTTGGGAATTTGGAATTTGTGGAAAACATTCACCTGTAAGACAGTACAAATTCTTTGGTTAGTTGCTTGCGACGGGGTCGGGAGCTGTCACGTGGGCGAGTTGGGCCTTGAACCTTGATCCGGCCCATTAGTCTCCCCTTAACCCTAGCCACCCTCCCCTAATTCCCCCCTTTGTGCCGCCCCCCCATTTCCCCTAGGCCTTGGCCGCCGCCCCCCCCCCTCCCCTCTCTCATCTTCTTCCTCCTCAAACCCTTGCAGCCATCACCACCCAAAACCCTAGCCGCCCCTCCATTTTCTCCTTCCCCCTCCAAGGTGCAGCCCTCCCGCGTGGTTCTCCGTCGTGTGGCTGCGATCTCAATTGGAGTTTGGAGGGAGGAAGAAGGAAGGAGGAAGGGAAGAACCCAAGGTAAATTTGTGTTTAACTTTTGTTGTTTTTGTTCTGCAATCAATTGGATTATGCGTTTATCTTTGCGAATCGGTAGAGGTGCTGTCCATAAATTTTGTGAGTGGGTGAACAGCAGTAGTTCTAGGATTTCTGGGAATTTTCGTGGGTTAATTAGTGGGAATCAGTGAGATAATAATGTAGAGCTTTGTCATACTTTTCCAACGAGTACTTATGCGCTCGATTGGGCGTTATAATTTAGGAGATATCGTTGTTTGAATCCGGGTATGTTGCTGTCCAAAAAAAAACAGATTTTTCAGGTGGGTGAACAGCAGTAGTATTAGCAGTTTCTGGGAATTTTTCGTGGGTAATTTGTGACAACCAGTATGATAATCATGTAGGGCTTTGTCTTATCTTTCCAATGAGTACTTATGTGCTTGATTTGGAATTATATTTTAAATGATATCGCTGTTTGAATCCGGGTATGTCGCTGTCCAAAAGAAAAAAAACAGATTACAAGGTTTATCTTGTGGACTGTTTTGGGCTAATTAGATATTAGAATTTAATTATAAATTGTATACAAAACTTGTGGGGAATTTTATGTAGATGCCTGTGGAGTTTTTGTTTGTTACCACTGCTGTCATAAATTTAAAGTTATGAAATTATTAAGCTGCACGCTGCAGTTTGGTGGGTGTGGGGAGAGTTGTTACCCGCGACGGGGTTTGAGATTGTGCGTAGGTGCGGTGTCGTTTATGAGTCTTATTATGTGAAATTGGTGCACTAAGTTGTGTGTCAAAAACAGGTGGTGGACATCTGGATCGTACTTAGGGATTTGCCCAAACTTCCGATGAAGGCAAGTAAAACAGTGATGGTTATTCCGTTTGTTGATTGAAGAGTCATATACGTGATTATGTTTGTGCTATTTTTGTTCATATTCATATTCCTAATTTGGTATTGTCGTTTGAAGTTATTCATGTTTTATTGATATACATGTGGAGGGTGTGGTTTGATCATGTTATCCATGTAGTTTATTATGTGAAATGGGTGGAAGTATATGTCTAGCACATTTTATTTGGGAAGAACTCATGTTGTTGACATGCATAATGCATTCATCATCCATTGCATTGAAGTTTCGTCGAGATCTTATGGTCCGACCGTACCGGTACAATGAGCATCATATTTTGCCCGAGAAGGGGTATGATGCAGCTTCATATCCTTAGAGGTATGAAGGCAGAAGTCATACTGCATCTGTAGCCATGTGCATTCATGGGGGAAGTATGGAACCTATTATGCTCCAAATTACTTGCTTACTTGCTGCAAATTAATATTTAAGAAAGAAGTTGGGAACCACGTGGTTGCTTATGCACGGTTGGTTTACATTGTCCAATTGTTGTTTGCTCTTTTTTTACTTGCTGAGATGTGTCATCTCACTCTTGCATTGTCTGAGGCAGGCACATGATCTTTGCTTTGGGAAAGAAGGGATGTAGCAGCACGGCCACCACACCTTTAAATAAAGGAACCACTGCTTAATAATGATATTAAACAGGGAGGGTCAAATCTAGAGGATTATTACATTCTAACCTTTCATGGTAGTTGAACTGTTTAGTTTGGTGGGCTGAGTTGTCTATCTATTGTCCGGTCATGAATGTTCATTTCTACCGTTGCAATTCGATTATACTATGTCAATTATCTTTCTTTTATATCCCGTATAAACTCTATGTTTCCCTTGTTATGCTACTTTCAAGGGAGGTGCTGCCGGATTCTGCAATACTTTCTTTCTCTATGTGTTGCATAAGTTTTGTAGGAAGGGTTTTTGGTAACATCCATTGTGTGGGATCAGTGGGGTCTTACAGTTGGTATCAGAGCAATAGGCTGTAGGTCCTAGCAAGTGGAGTAATAATAAATTGACACACTGCACATGTAGGATGGGTTTTCTGCTTTACTATTGATATGTTATGTTATTGTCTGAGCTAGTTTGACATTATCTGTTTACTTATTATTCTCATCCCTGTGGCTGCAGCTATGCCGCGTCGTAGGGCTTGGGGTAGTCCGCAAGTTCCTAGTGGGGACTCGATGAGTCCGACGGCAATGTTAGCCGCGATGCAGGCCATGCAACAGGAGTTGGCCATTCTGAGGCAAGCTATTCTTGTTGCCCCAGCAGGTGCTGCTCAAGGTGCTGGTGGTGGAGGAGTGCCTGGGGGCGCTGTCCCTGCGAGTGCTGCTCAAGGTGGCGGGGCCGAGGTGCCTCTTCCAGTCAATGGTCTTTCTCTGATGCAGTGGATGGGCATGAAGTTGGATTCTTTTGAGGGCAGTGGTACTCCGGTCGAGGCTGCATATTGGCTAACTTAAGTGGAGGATAAGATGAATGTCTTCAAGATTGTGTATGGAGATCGGGTTCGCTTTGGCACACAGCTGCTAAAGGGAGAGGCTCAAATTTGGTGGAGAGGCGTGCAGGAAGCGCACTCCTCCTCACCAGGAGTCCTGTCTTGGGATGTCTTCATCATGCAGTTTGAAAGGAGATTCTACCCGGTCACCTTCCTAGAGAAAATGAAGATTGATTTGCAGTCCTACAAGCAGGAGAAGAAGTCTGTCACATAGTATGAAGTGGGCTTCAACAAGATGGTCTGCTTTGTCCCTCATGTGGCTTATAATGAGATAGAGAAGGCGAGCCAGTTCCGTCAAGGCCTGAAACCTTCCATCAGGCATGCCCTGGGAGCTTTTCGTTGGTGGACTTCCATACTACAGTGGAGCAGGCACTAGGTGTGGAGATGCAACACCAGTTTACCATGGAGTCGCAGAAGTCTTCGGGTGTTGATCAGCCTCGTGGCTAGGACGCGAGGAGGGGCAACACTGGAGGTCCAGCCCACAAGAGGGGCAAGTCTCAGCATCAGCGCCACCATCCCTATCGTGGCAAATCCTCTGACTCGGGTACTTCGGGAGGAAGTACTCAAAGGTTTCGGGCCGTTCCTAAGCCCGGGCTGGGGCTGGTGTGTTTCCGTTGTGGTGATGCGCATCACCGTGCAGAGTGCCAGTGGAATGGCAGATGTTCAATCTGTAGTCAAGACCACAAGGATGTGGTGTGTAGGAGGAATCCCAATGGGAGCTAGTGACTTCCTCCTCTTCTCAGGGCACTGTCAACATGATGTCAAGCGTTGAGCAGCAATTTTCAGTTCCACTTCCTCCGCAGCAGTTTTATGTGCTTGGGACCTCTCAGTTCGTGCCGGTGCAGGATTTTCCTCAGTATCTGGCTGCGCCTACTCCTGCACCGACTACTCCTATGTCGTCTCAGTTTGGAGCTCCGCGTCTGCCTCACCCGACGACTTAGTGGGGTTCTTCTGTTAATTTCACTTCGGGAGCTTCCTCTTCTGCGGGTATTTTCGGAGCCTATGTGCTACCCACTGTGGATGCCAGAGAGCAAGGAGACGTGGTGACAGGTACGGTTTCAGTTGATTCGTTTGGGGCCCATGCTCTTTTTGACTCCGGCGCTAGCTATTCGTTTGTTTCGGAGAATTTTGTGTCGCGGGCTGGTCTTTCGGTGCAGAGGTTGGGTCACCCAATTTTGGTTAGTTCTGCTAATGGCTCCATTAGTAGTTGTTCAGTTTGTTAGGGGTGTTCCGTTATTCTTGCTGATGAGGTCTTTTCGGCCAATCTTGTTGTGATTTCCTTGGGGGCATTCGATGTTATCTTGGGTATGGATTGGTTATCTCAGTATCACGCAGTTATATCCTGTTTTTTGGAAGACGGTGTTATTGCAAGCACCATCGGGTAGGGAGGGTGGTATTCTTGGGAAGTTCCCCAAAGTACTCGTTATCCTTGTTGGCGCAATTGCTTCAGGATCGCCGGTCAAGGAAGTCAGGAACCTTTTTCTCCATGGTGGTGGAGGGTGAGGCTGCCTTGCGGGTACAGGACATCCGTGTGGTGTGCGACTTTGCTGACGTGTTTCCGGCAGAGCTTCCAGGCATTACTCCAGAGCGCGATGCAGCTTTTGAGATCAAGCTGATTCCGGGTACGCAGCCTATTCATAAGGCCCCATATCGAATGACCCCAAAGGAGCAGGTTGAATTGAAGTGGAATTGGATGATCTGCTGGCTAAGGGTTTCATTAGGCCTAGCAGGTCTCCATGGGCTTCCCCAGTATTGTTTGTTGAGAAGAAGGATAAAAGCAAGTGGCTATGTGTGGATTATCGCGCTTTGAATCAAGTGGCAATCAAGAATAAATATCTGCTACCCCGTATTGAGGTTCTCTTTGAACAGTTGAGGGGTGTCCAGGTCTTCTCCAAAATTGATTTGAACTCTAGTTATCATCAATTGAGGATTCGTGAGGAGGATATTGAGAAGACCGCTTTTTGCACCAGGTATGGGCATTATGAGTTCATAGTCATGTCTTTTGGCTTAACTAATGCCCCTGCTGCTTTTATGGAAGCAATGAATAGGATGTTGCATGAGTTCTTGGACGACTTTGTGGTCGTGTTCCTGGATGATATTCTGATTTATTCAAAGATCGAGGCTGAGCATGAGCATCATCTCCGTCTCGTTCTGGGTGCCCTAAGGAAGAATCAGTTCTATGGCAAGTTGAAGAAGTGTGCCTTTTGGCTGTCCGAAGTGGCTTTCCTAGGGCATGTGATTAATCAGCAGGGCATTGCGGTTGATCCCAAGAATGTTGCGGCTGTGGTGGAGTGGAAGAGACCCTCTAGTGTCTCTGAAATTCGAAGTTTCTTGGGGCTCGCTGGATATTATCGGCGCTTCGTACATAATTTTTCCAGCATTGCGAAGCCTTTGACCAGACTCTTGGAGAAGGGTGTTCTCTTCGTCTGGTCCGACGATTGCGAGGTCAGTTATCAGACATTGAAGAGCAAGTTGGTGGACGCCCCTATCCTAGCTTTGCCTGACAGGGTAAGCGTTTCACAGTTTTTACGGATGCTTCACGAATTGGTCTTGGCTGTGTGTTGATGCAGGAAGGCAGAGTGATTGCTTATGGCTCAAGGCAGTTGAGGAAGCATGAGGGAAATTATCCAACTCATTATCTTGAATTGGCCGCGGTGGTTTTTGCTCTAAAGTCGTGGAGGCATTATCTTTATGGCGAGGCTTGTGCATTTACACCGATCATAAAAGTCTCAAGTATATTTTCACTCAGAATGAGCTGAATTTGAGGCAGCGTCGGTGGCTCGAATTGATTTAAGATTATGATTTGTCCATTCATTATCACCCGGGGAAAGCAAATGTGGTGGCTGATGCCCTTAGCAAGTCCGGGGTTCCAAAAGTGGCCTTGATGTTGATCGCTGATCTGGACCATTTGGGGATCGCTTTGTGCTATGTCGGCACCGCTAGTGAGGAGACACGTTTGCTTATTCAATCTTCCCTCATGGAGAGAGTGCGTGCGGCTCAGCAGCAGGATCGTTTATTGCAGGAAGCTCGAAAGAGGGTTGACGATGGTAAACCCCAGGAGTTCTCCATTGATGAGAATGATTTGGTTTGTTTCAGGGGTCACCTTTGTGTGCCTCAGAAATCAGAGGTGAAGATGGATATTGTTGGGGGCCTTCGGCTTCCGAAGGTCCTCAAAAATATGATTTAACAATGTTTTTGGAGTATAATACATGAACAGGTATCTTCGGACTTGGATCAGAACTACAACATGAAGAAGCACAAAGAACACGAAGGTTGGCGCAGAGCCGAAGCTATGTGCAGGAGAGCTTCGACATGATAGCAGAAAAGGGAACCGACTTAAAAAGGAAAAGGCTATTCAGACCTCGATGGGTACTATAGGGTCATTAGCAAATGTAAAGGGTTTTTACATGGGCTGCGTCCCGTGCCTATAAATAGGTGAACAGTATCCCCGTACTGTTCACGCTGACTTGGCATCTGCTTTTGCGTCACGCTTGTACTTTTGCCTTCTTTCAAGCCAAAGGTATATTTGTAACTTAATGTCATTTCTATTTTTCCATGTTAATAAAATAGAAATGAGCTAATAATGATATATAAATGTTCATGTTATCCTTCGCATTTCATGTGATTCTCATTTTCACTATCATGTGCCGTAATAATGAAGGTATGTCCTTCACGACCTTCGTCCGAAGATCGTTATATCCCAAGGAAAATAATGCTTCAAAGGACGAAGGACATTAATCATTTAACCTCCTTTTGTGTTGCCTTGTTCTTAATTCATAGCATTTGAGAACAAGTCCACAACAGATATCTTGAGAGAAGCTCATAAAACGCCTTACACCGTTCACCCTGGTGAAACCAAAATGTACCGAGATCTGAAGCAAAACTTCTGGTGGAAGCGAATGAAGGTTGACGTTTCAAAGTACGTGGCCGCCTGTGAAGTATGTGAGCGCGTGAAGGCCGAGCATAAGAGGCCTGCTGGTTTGCTGAAGCCATTGGAAATTTCGGAGTGCAAGTGGGAGCATATCACCATGGATTTTGTGGTGGGCTTACCTCGTTCTCCTTGGGGCAGGGATGCCATTTGGGTGGTAGTGGATCGCTTGACTAAGTCTGCGCACTTTATTCCCATGAAGACCACCAATTCAGCTTTAGAGTTGGTCCCCCTGTATATGAAGGAAGTAGTCAGGCTCCACGGGGTACCTAAGTCCATTGTTTCTGATTGAGACTCCAAATTTGTATCCAAATTCTGGGAGAGTCTTCATAGTGCATTGTGCACCAAGCTTTCTCTTAGTGTCGCTTTTCATCCTCAGACTGATGGTCAGTCGGAGCGAACGATCCAAACCTTGGAAGATATGTTGTGTGCTTGTGTTCTGTCTTGGAAGGGTAGCTGGGAAGATCATCTTGCATTGGCAGAGTTTGCTTATAACAACAACTACTGTAGGAAACGGGTGATGCCTAAGAGGGGGGGTGAATTAGGACTTCTAAAACTTTTACTAAACTAGGCCACAATTAAATCCCTAGAGCAAAACCTATGCAAGTAATCAAACTAGAATGTGCAAACTAGGTTTTGTCTAAGTGTTGCTATCTCTACCGCAATAGCTAAGTTTCAATCTACACTAGATAAGTATGAATACAAGATTGAAACTTAAATGCTTAATGTAAATGCGGAAACTTAAAGAGAAAAGTAGAGAAGCAAACTCTCGTGGATGATGCCGGTATTTTTACCGAGGTATCCGGAACCACGCAAGGTCCCGACTAATCCTCGTTGGTGCCCCTACACAAAGGGAAGCCCACGCGAGGGCCAAGCAGCATGGTTGAGTAACTCCATAGAGAGTCGCGGGCCTTCTCCACGCACAAGTGGTGCTCCGCTTTTGGCTCCTCTCGGACGCTCCCCGCCGTCTCCACTATCGAGCTTCCGGCCGAAACGCCGCGGGCCTCGTTCCCTCCGATACACGATGGCGGCCGTGACACAAACGCGGTTGTCACGGTCTCGCAAGACTCTCGCCCCACTCGGTACAATTACAACGACTCACACAAGAGCCGAGGGTTGCGTGGTTTTACAAAACTCACTCAACTAACTAGGGTTCACCTAGAGCAAGCGCTAAAGCGGTCTAACTAACCTAAGCACTTCGCAAAGTACCTACGCTAATCACCGAGTGATTCTATTAAGCACTTGGGTGTTTGAGCTCTTGGAAATATGCACTATGTGTCTTGGTATGTTGCTTGGGCTCTCACACTTGAGAATGGCCGGTTGGGGTGGTATTTATAGCCTCCAATCCCCAAACTAGCCATTGGACAGAAAGCAGCAGCTTTCTGTCGTCGGGTGCACCGGATAGTCCGGTGCACCACCGGACAGCCAATGTGCAGTGTCCGGTGCACGCCACGTCAGCCGACCGTTGGCGCCTGTAGCAGTCGAATGTTGGATCCGACCGTTGCCGTCTGTCTAGTGCACACCGGACAGTCCGGTGCCGACTGTCCGGTGCCCCACCGGACAGACCGGTGCTACAGCCAAAGAGCGCCTGTCTGTGGCCTCTCTGCGCAGACTGTCCGGTGCCCCACCGGACAGTCTGGTCGAATAGTCCGGTGCACACCGGACAGCGCTGTCCGGTGCGCCACTAAGCGCTGGCTGACAGCCCGCTTGTTGGATTTCTTCGCCGATTTCTTCGGGCTTCTTTTGTTCTTGAGTATTGGACTTCTGTGCATCTTTTTATGTCTTCTTTTGAGGTGTTGCATCCTCATTGCCTTGGTCCAATTCTCTTCGCATCCTGTGAACTATAATTATAAACACTAGCAAACATATTAGTTCACGGATTGTGTTGTTCATCAAACACCAAAACTCGATTGGCCAAATGGCCCGGGGTCCATTTTCCTTACAATCTCCCTCTTTTTGGTGATTGATGACAACACAACCAAAGCAAGCAAATAATACAAGTAATTGAATGAAAATATGCAATCTACTTGCTAAGATGCATGATTTTCCCCACAATGTGATATTATGGACTTAAGCCTCCCCCTAACTCCATAATTCACTTACTTCCTATTTTTGGACCAAATAACCAAAACCACTAGAAAAACCATTTGTAGATATAAAATTTTAAATTGGTGGTGTTTGGTGTTTGATATAGTTTTCATTGCTTTGGTCCCTAAACTTCTCCCCCTTTGGCATCAACCACCGAAAAGGAAGACATTAAAAGCATGTAGGAAGTAAATAAGACCTTGCCCTCATCAAGAATTTTATCAAATGATACCACTAGAAGGATATTAAATTAAACCACATGAATGATACCAGTTGAAAGGATTACTCCCCCTAAATAAGTGTTCTCTTTAGAAAGAAGTTTCTCCCCCTTTTTAGAGATGAAGAAATACTCCCCCTGACAGAGATCCTCTACTTAGGAAAAAAGCATGTGAAAATTAAAGGTGCAAGAGATGATTTGAAAAGACTAACTTCCCTTATGCATAGGTAACAGAATGTGAGTTAACTACTTATGCATTTTTAGCAACATGGAAGCATATGATATGAAATATAGTCTAATCAAATTTTGGAGAAGACATGTAAATGATACTAGATATAGTCTCAAAAGATACCAATTGAAACTCAATGGCGAGCTTGAGAGACATGAGAGTTCTTGGAGATTTTGTAGTGGAAGATTGTTGTCTTTCTCCGGGGACCTTATTTTCCTTACAATGAGACTATCACATGAAATAGACTTGAAAAGGTGTTAGTCTCAAGGTGTTAGATTATAGAGTAACCTCCCCCTAAAGGTGTGTATACAAGTTTTGAATACTTGTAGGAGACATGCACTTTGATTTGATATCAAGAGGGGCAAATTATCCATAATCCGAACTTTGGCACATATAAGTTAAATGATACAACTTGTAGAAATCAAAAAATTTCAATTGATGCATCATTTACTATGGAGTGATTTAAAAGCTATGTGCCGTGCTTAAATAAACATTTTAAGCCATGTAGGTTTGCTTAAGTATATGAATTGAAAACAAGCAATCCTACCATATGATTTACCTAGTATGCATGATTTTAAACACAAGTACATAACAAATATAATACTAGGTAAGAAAGGTAAACTAGATACAAAGTAAATAGATACGCATATCTAAAAACAAGAAATACAATAAAACTAGTTACCTTAGTCATGGGTGGGAAATTTGGGTCCAAAATTTTCACTAACCCACTTGGCAATAAACTTGATCCAATATGATGTATCCCATGATATACATCCAAATTTGCCAAGTCTCCAAATTTCCCGATGACCTTCGGTTCACTCACTTCCCTTTCGGGATCCAGACCTTCTTGGTGCTTTTCATGGTTGAAATTATTTCCTTTGGCACCCAGATGCGTTTGGCCCCTTTTCCTTTGTTGGCTTCCTTGTTGGCCTTGATTGCTATCACCTTTCCATTCTTTTTCTTCTTGATCAAGTATGGTGTAGCATCCTTTTTGTTCACCTTTTTGATGTAGGTGTTGGAGATTTTGCTTGATGGCTTTTGCTTGAGCTTTTGCCTTTGTTTATCCCCGGTCATCGCCTTGCATTGGAAAGACTTGTGGCCTTCCTTGTGGCATAGCCTACAAAATCACAGTTTCTCCCTCCATAGGCTTGTTCACTCCCGCAGTGGTGTTATCGTGTGGAGGTTGGATTTGTTTGGCTTTGTCTTTCTTGTCATACAAAGCCTTGCCAAGGCGAGCCACTTCTTGCTTTAATTGTTCATTTTCCTTTGCAACCTCATCCGAACATGTTTCTACAACAATATTCTCAACAAAGACTTGGTTGCAGGTGTTAGAATCATCAAGTAAATCAAAGCAGGAAGTAGAAGCATCTTTCTTACTAATTTCAGGTATTTCAACTAAAGATGCTGCTGGGGTGCTACCAATGTTTTCTAGCTTAGTAGTTAGCTCATTATTGTGTATGCTAAGAATTTCCATTTTCTCTAGCAAATTTTCAACAACTTCTTGGGAGCTAGCTAACTTAGCCTTAAGTTTTTCATTCTTTTTAATAAGGCTTTCATCGGTAGCAGTGGATGGAGCACTAGATTCTAATAGCTCAATTTTAGTTGATAGCTCACTATTTAAGTTTGCAAAAGTTTCAAATTTTTCTAGCAAACCTTTGTAATCATTTTGAGAGCTAACCAACTTATTTTTCAAAGTTTTAAGTTGAGCTTTTTGCTTAGTGCAAACATCCTGGAAAAATTCTACGACTTCTGCAAGCTCATCTAGAGATGGCTTTCCCTCACCTTCATCATCACTACTACTTTCATCACTAGAGGATGGAATGCTTGTGTTACCTCTTGCCATGAGGCATTTGTGTGACGAGCGTGATGAGGACCGGTGGCTGCGTGTCCTTGGAGGTTCGTCTTCACTTGAAGAGTCATCCCAAGTTCTAACACTTGTTAGCGCCTTGCCTTTGCTCCTCTCCTTTTTGGGTTCGGCCATAGTTGGACAGCTGTCCCTGAAGTAGCCCTTCTCCCCACATGCGAAGCATCCTCTCTTTCTTTGCTTTTTCCTGTCAATGTTAAAGAGAAGATCTTCTACCTGCAGGGGCACACCCATTAGATTAATCTTGCGGATCATCCTCATTACCTTTCCGACGTGTCGGATTGATTCTTCGTCCTTGGAGGATGATGTGCATGGTTGATTATCTTCATCATCATCACTTTCTTCTTCTTCCTCTTCTTCACTTGAGGAACTTGGAGTGGGAGCCGTCTTTTTGCCCTTCCTTTCATCACATGCAAAAGCATATGGCCTTGAGGAAGTTGGCTCCTCTCCCCGACTCATTTTTCGCGACATCTCAAAGGCCGCGATTTTCCCAATCACAATGGTCGGGGTCATGTTGCTCAAATCCTCCATGTTGTGAAGGATGGTGATGATGCTCCCATATCTTTGTTGTGGTAACAAGGAGATAATCTTCCTCACAATGCCCGCGTCACCTAGCTTATTAATGCCAATAGAGTTAAGCTCATTGATAATTAGATTCAAACGAGAATACATGTCTCTAACAAGCTCATCATCTTTCATAGCAAAAGAATTATACTCATTTAAGACTACGCAATGTTTTTGCTCACGGACATTGGATGTGCCGTCATGGAGCTCATGCAATTTTAGCCAAATCTCATTAGCAGTTTTCAAGGTAAATAATTGATTAAAAATATCCATGCTAAAAGGTTCATACAAGCAATTTTTGGCTCTAGCATTTAAATGAATTTCATTTTCCTCACTCGTGGTGGGTTTCTCGGGATTCTTGAGGGGTTTCATCCCGTCACGAGTGACTCTCCAAACACCTAGATCAACGGCCTCTAGGTAACAAGCCATTCTAGCACTATAATATGGGAAGTTAGTGCCGTCAAAGTGTGGTGGCTTATGGGTATCCATCCCTCCCTCTAAAAAGCGTCGACTCTTTTAGCGGTGAAGCTAAAGCGTTTCAAATGAGCCAAACCGGGCTCTGATACCACTTGTAGGAAACGGGTGACGCCTAAGAGGGGAGGGGGGTGAATTAGGACTTCTAAACTTTTACTAAACTAGGCCACAATTAAATCCCTAGAGCAAAACCTATGCAAGTAATCAAACTAGAATGTGCAAACTAGGTTTTGTCTAAGTGTTGCTATCTCTACCGCAATAGCTAAGTTTCAATCTACACTAGATAAGTATGAATACAAGATTGAAACTTAAATGCTTAATGTAAATGCGGAAACTTAAAGAGAAAAGTAGAGAAGCAAACTCTCGTGGATGACGCCAGTATTTTTACCAAGGTATCCGGAACCACGCAAGGTCCCGACTAATCCTCGTTGGTGCCCCTATGCAAAGGGAAGCCCACACGAGGGCCAAGCACCACGGTCGAGTAACTCCGTAGAGAGCCACGGGCCTTCTCCACGCACAAGTCGTGCTCCGCTTTCGGCTCCTCTCGGACGTTCCTCGCCGTCTCCACTATTGAGCTTCCTGCCGAAACGCCGCGGGCCTCGTTCCCTCTGATACACGGTGGCGGCCGTGACAGAAACGCGGTTGTCACGGTCTCGCAAGATTCTCGCCCCACTCGGTACAATTACAACGACTCACACAAGAGCCGAGGGGTTGTGTGGTTTTACAAAACTCACTCAACTAACTAGGGTTCACCTAGAGCAAGCGCTAAAGCGGTCTAACTAACCTAAGCACTTCGCAAAGTACCTACGCTAATCACCGAGTGATTCTATTAAGCACTTGGGTGTTTGAGCTCTTGGAAATATGCACTATGTGTCTTGGTATGTTGCTTGGGCTCTCACACTTGACAATGGCCGGTTGGGGTGGTATTTATAACCTCCAATCCCCAAACTAGCCGTTGGACAGAAAGCAGTAGCTTTCTTTCGTCGGGTGCACCGGACAGTCCGGTGCACCACCGGACAGCCACTGTGCAGTGTCCGGTGCACGCCACGTCAGCCGACCGTTGGCACCTGTAGCAGTCGACCGTTGGATCCGACCGTTGCCGTCTGTCCGGTGCACACCGGGCAGTCCGGTGCCGACTGTCTGGTGCCCCACCGGACAGACCGGTGCTACAGCCAAAGAGCGCCTGTCTGTGGCCTCTCTGCGCAGACTGTCTGGTGCCCCACCGGACAGTCCGGTGCACACCGGACTGCGCTGTCCGGTGCGCCACCAGGCGCTGGCTGACAGCCCGCTTGTTGGATTTCTTTGCCGATTTCTTCGGGCTTCTTTTGTTCTTGAGTATTGGACTTCTGTGCATCTTTTTATGTCTTCTTTTGAGGTGTTGCATCCTCATTGCCTTGGTCCAATTCTCTTCGCATCCTGTGAACTATAATTATAAACACTAGCAAACATATTAGTTCACGGATTGTGTTGTTCATCAAACACCAAAACTCGATTGGCCAAATGGCCCAGGGTCCATTTTCCTTACAGCTACTAGGTTAGCATCAAGATGACACCATTTGAGGCTTTATATGGCAGGCGGTGTATCTCCCCTCTGTGCTGGGAGACCTTGGGATAGAGATCCCTGGTTAGTCCTGATTGGGTTCAACAAACTTCAGAGAAGATTCGGGAAATTTGTCAGAATATTTTGGCCGCTCAGAGCCGTCAGAAGAGTTATGCTGATGTGAAGAGGCGGGATTTGGAATTTGCAGTGGGTGACCACGTCCTTCTCAGGGTATCACCCACTAAAGGAGTTGTTCGGTTCGGTGTCTCCGAAAAGCTTAGCCCAAGATATATTGGACCGTTCACTATCTTTGCCCGGGTGGGCAGCTTGGCTTATCGCTTGCAATTGCCGGATTCCATGGCAAGGGTACACCCAGTTTTTCATGTCTCTATGCTGAGGAAGGTCTTGCGGGATCCGGACCATCAGATTGAGATGGAACCAATTGTGGTGCAGCAGGATCTGACTTTGGAGTGTCGTCCGGTGTGTATCTTGGAATCCTCGAAGCGTGTTTTGAGGAAGAGATCAATTAAGTATGTCAAGGTCTTATGGACTAATCAGTCTGAGCGCGAGGCTACGTGGGAACTTGAGGAGCTGATGCGGCAGAAATATCTGGAACTTTTTGTTGTGGGTAAGTGTTGTTGATTCATTAATTTTTCCTTTTGTCGTTCCGATAGAAGCGTCAGAATTCGAGCTCGAATTCTTTTTAAGGGGGTAGAGTGTGATACCCGGTTTGCAAAGAGAAGTGGAGGTTATTCCTTTTGTTCTTTTTCCTCATTCGGGTGATGCGCTTTGGGAATTTGGAATTTGTGGAAAACATTCACCTATAAGACAGTAGAATTTCTTTGGTTAGTTGCTTGTGACGGGGTCGGGAGCTGTCATGTGGGTGAGTTGGGCCTTGAACCTTGATCCGGCCCATTAGTCTCCCCTTAACCCTAGCCGCCCTCCCCCTAATCCCCCTTTGTGCAGCCACCCCCCCATTTCCCCTAGGCCTTGGCCGCCGCCCCCTCCCCTCTCTCATCTTCTTCCTCCTCAAACCCTTGCAGCCATCACCACCCAAAACCCTAGCCGCCCCCCCCCCATTTTCTCCTCCCCCCTCCAAGGTGCAGCACTCCCGCGCGGTTCTCCGTCGTGTGGCTGCGATCTCAATTGGAGTTTGGAGGGAGGAAGAAGGAAGAAGGAAGGGAACAACCCAAGGTGAATTTGTGTTTAACTTTTGTTGTTTTTGTGCTGCAATCAATTGGATTATGTGTTTATCTTTGCGAATCAGTAGATGTGCTGTCCAGGAATTTTGTGAGTGGGTGAACAGCAGTAGTTTTAGGGATTTCTGGGCATTTTCGTGGGTTAATTAGTGGGAATCAGTGGGATAATCATGTAGAGCTTTGTCATACCTTTCCAACGAGTACTTATGCGCTCGATTTGGAGTTATAATTCAGGAGATATCGTTGTTTGAATCCGGGTATGTTGCTGTCCAAAAAAAAACAGATTTTTCAGGTGGGTGAACAACAGTAGTATAGCAGTTTTTAGGAACTTTTCGTGGGTAATTAGTGATAACCAGTATGATAATAATATAGGGCTTTGTCTTATCTTTCCAATGAGTACTTATGCGCTTGATTTGGAATTATATTTTAAAAGATATCGCTGTTTGAATCCGGGTATGTCGCTGTCCAAAAGAGAAAAAAAAACAGATTACAGAGTTTATCTTGTGGACTGTTTTGGACTAATTAGATGTTGGAATTTAATTATAAATTGTATACAAAACTTGTGGGGAATTTTATTTAAATGCCTCTGGAGTTTTTGTTTGTTACCACTGCTGTCATAATTTTAGGGTTATGAAATTATTAAGCAGCGCCGCTGCAGTTTGGTGGGTGTGGGGAGAGTTGTTACCCGCGGCGGGGTTTGAGATTGTGCGTAGGTGCGGCATCGTTTATGAGTCTTATTATGTGAAACTGGTGCACTAAGTGTGTGTCAAAAACAGGTGGTGGACTTCCGGATCGTACTTAGGGATTTGCCCAAACTTCCGGTGAAGGCAAGTAAAACAGTGATGGTTATTCCGTCTGTTGATTGAAGAGTCATATACTTGATTATGTTTATGCTATTTGTGTTCGTATTCATATTCCTAATTGGGTACCGTCGTTTGAAGTTATTCATGTTTTATTGATTATACATGTGGAGGGTGTGGTTTGATCATGTTATCCATGTGGTTTATTATGTGAAATGGGTGGAAGTATATGTCTAGCACATTTTATTTGGGAAGAACTCATGTTGTTGACATGCATAATGCATTCATCATCCATTGCATTGAAGTTTCGTCGTGATCTTATGGTCCGACCGTACCGGTACAATGAGCATCATATGTTGCCCGAGAAGGGGTATGATGCAGCTTCATATCCTTAGAGGTATGAAGGCAGAAGTCATACTGCATCTGTAGCCATGTGCATTCATGGGGGAAGTGTGGAACCTATTATGGTGATGTGGATAATGTGGATCTTTACTTTGTGATTCATCTTGGCATTAAGTAATTGATTACTTGCTTACTTGCTGCAAATTAATATTTAAGAAAGAAGTTGGGAACCACGTGGTTGCTTATGCACGGTTGGTTTACATTGTCTAACTGTTGTTTGCTCTTTTTTACTTGGTGAGATGTGTCATCTCACTCTTGCATTGTCTGATGCAGGCACATGATCTTTGCATTGGGAAAGAAGGGATGTAGCAGCACGGCCACCACACCTTTAAATAAAGGAACCACTGCTTAATAATGATATTAAACAGGGAGGGTCAAGTCTAGGGGATTATTACATTCTAATCTTTTATTGTAGTTGAACTGTTTTGTTTGGTGGGCTGAGTTGTCTATCTTTTGTCTGGTCATGAATGTTCATTTCTACTGTTGCATTTCGATTATACTATGTCAATTATCTTTCTTTTATATCCTATATAAACTCTATGTTTCCCTTGTTATGCTACTTTCAAGGGAGGTGCTGCCGGATTCTGCAATACTTTCTTTCTCTATGTGTTGCATAAGTTTTGTAGGAAGGGTTTTTGGTAACATTCATTGTGTGCGATCACTAGGGTGTTACAACTACGCCAAAAGACTGCATTACCCCTAATAATGGAGAGTGGGGCAGCCTGATAGAGGCACACACATATCCATTTTGGCGCCAACACTTAGCTGAAATCAAATTTGCACATGATCAATTTGGCGCCAACATTTTGAGCTAAAATCAAATTTGCACACGATCGATTTGGCGCCAATAGTTTGGTGCATTCACAGAAACATCACAATGCAGAAATATCTCAAATCAAATTACAATTATCAAATAGTTTGGTGCATTCACAGAAGCAACACAAATATACATACCATAAGACAACACAATTCAATAACACACCATAGCAAAGTTCATGAAGTTCAAATACATTTTTATTCCAAAACATGTAACCTATGCTCTTGGAAACAATCCGTTTGCGATCCAATCACGGAACTCATTCATATTTTCATCTTCTTCCCCTTCACGTGCAGTACTTGTACCAAGCTGTGAAGAAGATGCTCCAAAGAGTGGCACGTAGTTCTCATCATGGTCACACAAATTGAAGTCATCATCTGACATAGAACTCTCTCTAAAAAAGTTATGAAGAGTCATGCAAGCAATAATTATTTGGCTTTGTTTTGGCATTGGGTAACCTGGAAATTGCAGCAAAATCCTCCACTTCATTTTTAGGATTCCAAAAGACCTCTCGATGACATTTCTAAGTGAAGAGTGGGTGTAATTGAAGAGTTCTTTTTTACCTCTAGGCATTGGACCTTGCCTGAATTTTGGAAGATGATATTTTTGTACCTTTGTAAGGTGCAAGGTAACCTGGCCGATTAGGATAGCCTGAGTCCACAAGGTAGAACTTACCTTGACAACATAACAGAATGGGTTAATCACACATACAAGTAAAAGATTGAAATAATAGAACAAATCAAATGTTATAACCTTGAAGTGGATGAGAGAACTTATGTCCATACTTGTTAATTGCATCCTTGAATACCCTGATGTCATGAATCGACCCAGGCCAACCCACCACGACAAAAGTAAACCTCATATCGAAATCACAAACGGCCAACACATTTTGACTTGTGTAACCATGTCTTCCAGTATGTTGAACTGTCTCTGTTGTTGGAACTACCACAGGTATATGAGTCCCATAAATTGCTCCAATACATTTATCAAAGAACAGAGAAAACCTTGGAGATTGTAGCCTTTGATGTATAGTACCAAATTCAAGGTCTTTTGGCTTAATAATATCTGCTGCAAGTTTGTTGACACTTAACAATACTTCATTAAACTTCTTACTACGTGTATATGTTGATCTACAAAAACAATTTTCAGCTTGTCTCATACTTTGAGGGGCACCACATATCCATAAAAATTGACCTAGTGCCTTAATTGATGACATTCTCGTAGTTGATTTCAAACCATATGACTCCACAAGCACATTATGCAATTTATGAAACACATCATTGTGCATTCTAAACATGTTGAAGCATGTTGTCCTATAACCTAGGGATGTCATAACCCATTCGAAACTAGACTCAACATGTTTTCTATAATCTGCTTTATTCATGTAGGTGTCATAGTGTAACATACCAAGGATCATACCCACCGTAGCATATTTGTTGTCAATTTGTTCACAACTCATCAAATACTATTCTAGGTCATCATCATTTGAATCTAATTCTGATTCCTGTATACACAAATAGAGAACAACAATGAGACTTCAAATTGGACAGTTGTGAACATGTAACAGCAATAAACAGTCGTGTAGATGGAAAATAGAACAACAATAAACAGAAATATAACATCAATAAAGTGCCTGACTGCCTGTGCAGATGGAAATTAGGCATAGGCACACACATAAGTTATTAATTTCTGAAATAATTGCTTGAAGTCATACAAGTTCTGGACTTCTAATAAATCTCAAACATAAAACATAACATGTCCACATAGGCACACACATATATGAAATACTACATTACATATTAGTAGCCACTCAATACTAATATGTCCACTTTAGCCACTAAACTCTTTGCACCATCTCTTCAACCAAACAACCCTTCCTTCATCTATTCTAAAGTTTGTGAAAATTGTCCGGTTGTACTTTCTCTCAAACAAATTAGTAGCCACCCAATACTCCTCTAAAACTTTTGATATTCCACAGTCCACAACTAGTTGCAAACACCTTTTGATTTCTGTTGTTTCATTTTCCTTATCCACTGAACAATGGCTCCTCTTTTGTTCAACCTTTGCTTTTGATATTTCAGCTAATGTTTCCTTGTTAGAGGACCGATTGTGTTCCATACTGTCTAAAAAGCTTCTCATCATGTTAAACATCGAACTTTTGCTCTTTTTCGGTGGACTAGATGTTGTGTCACGTGCCGCTGCTAGGCCTTTTGCGAGTACTGCTTCTCATTGGGCTATTGAGAATACCATCATCATCTCCTTCCTCATTCACATCATCTGCTTCAATTGGATAATTAGCCTCCCCCGGAATGCATGACGAATGTCCATCTACAACATAACCATGAAACATCTCCCGTAGGTAGTCTAGGTAATATGGTAAGCATGTTCAGAGCTTCTTACACTCTGGTTTCCTCTGAAAACACAACATCCACAAACATAAAATCAGATCTGAAGTATGACATATGAAATGTAACAGAATAACACACCCTACCTCTATATGTTTCTTCCACCAGTTGTCTGGTGCGGAGATTGTAACATCTACGTTCCTACCTAAACATGTTTCTCCTTGTGACCACACATGAAAAGTGTATAAAGTCTTGCATTGCGCCCACCTATTTTTGAGTTGCTTGGTAGAGTGCCATAGACCACACTTTTCTAAGAACTTTTGAGCAATTATCTTGTAACCCCTGTTTGACATTGTACCATTAGGGCAATTACGAGCCCTAATTTGTTTGACAGATAGTTCACAGAACATGTAAATGTTTGCTTCTATTCAATTGGCCTTGTCATAGGTTTGTAGTAAAATAAAAATTATAAAAAACATGAATTACTATAACATGTAGTTGCTGGACAAATATACTAACTTGTAATCTGCCATCATTTGCACTCTATCAGTAAACTGCCTAACTTGTAAACAAATATAACATGTATACAAGATTCTACATGCCTAACTTGTAAAATAATATCAGGATATAACTTACAAAGAAATTCTACATCATGTATACAAGATTCTACAAAGTGGCTATGGTAGTAAAATGTCTTACTTCTAAACTAATATAACTTGTAAATACACAAAATTTGTCCATCATGTGCACACTATAGAGCATACAATCCAGGATTTCATATTACTATAACATGTAGTTGTTGGACAAAAAACAAAATGAACTATACAATATTACCATGCTTGAGATGCTATCATCGTTATCCTCATCCGTATCGGGCCCAAAAACTTCATCTCGAGTCCTTGCTCTGCCACGCCATACAACATTTGTCTCGAGTCCTTGATCCCTAGAGCCGATAAATTGATGGCCACCTCCTATCCCTGGTGTGGTGCCTTCAGAACTAGTTCTAAGTCCACTCTTTGTACTGGTTCCACCTCCAAAGTTAAGCGACCATGCATGCCCACTAGTGGGTCTTGCACTGCCATGGCAAGACTGGCCTGTACCAGTGGTCAATCTAGGTGGATGAAAGGAGGCATGCTGAGTCTACTTGCTGGGGGCAAAGGGGGGAACCCCTTCTCAGGTAACCCAGCATCGGGTTGGATTAATCCCGAGTAGGAACCAAGGTAGGGAAATGTGTCATCCTGAGAGTTGAGGTTAGTATTTTCCACGACCTTTCCCATTGAGGATGATCTACGAACAAACAAAGAGTGAAAGAGGGGTAGTTCTTCGGCATTTTCGTCGTTTGCAGAAGATGACCCCTGAGAGAAAAAATCACAGAAGGCATCTCCCTGGTTTTCCATTGATGGAAAGGGAAGGTTGGAATAAGGCACATCGACGGATCTGTTCACGATAAAGAAATCACAAAAGGTTGAAGAAATCACGAAAGGTTGAAGAAATCACGGATCTATTCGTGGCTTGAGCTGTTCACGGGCTGACCTCGACAGATCTAGCGGACATACTCGACGGATCTGTTTGCGGGCTGACCTCAATGGCTGGTTTGCGGCGGGTCTGCACGATGGCCGCGGTAGACTAACCTCGACGGAGGAGAAGAAGGGACAGGGATAGGAGACAAGAGCAGGGACAGGGGATCTATTGCGGCGGCATGAGCAGGGAGAGGTGAATGAGACAAGGTGAACGAGACAAGGGAGACGAGAGCAGGGACAGGGGAGGGCAAGGGTTGGAAAATTCACTTTTAGTCCGCCCTTTGTTGACTAGGGGACTAATCTTTAGTCACCCCATTTTAGTCACCTTGTCTGGTTTTTTAGTGACTAAATTTTAGTCACTAAACTTTAGTCACTCGGAACCAAACGGGTGCTAAGTTCTACTCTGTTCCTTTTCCTGTTACGAACATCATCATATAATGATGAGATGTAGAAGATAGCAAACAATAATTTAAATTATCTTGTTTATATTATTTCGTGCATTGTACCTACTTTGTTCTATTTTCATACATTCATAGGGACATAACGTATAAGGGAGGGTTGGATTAGACAACTTAAAATATACTTTTCAAGCTAGATGCAAAAAATTAAATCATCTAAAATGGAGATCCACAAATGCCACAAAGATGGGACATACAACCTAGGATTTGTAGATCCCATAGTGATTAATAAGAATAATATAATGTGATATCAAAATGATGCATTGAAGAGAATACTTACGTTCTTGTCGATGCAACATTGCATATAATACATACTTATACCTTACAACTTCAAGTAATTCATATTGTCTTGTTCCCTAAACCTTTTCCTATCTAAATACCCTATCTAATTTGCTAGCCCAGTTTACAATTATTCTGCTTACATTGTCATGATGGAACATGACATCATGCATGTGGTAGAATTGATGAGGAAGCTAGTTTCAAAATACCACAAATGAAATACTTTCATATTCGGTGCATGGATTATCTTATGAAAAAATAATGACATCCTAAAATAAAAACTTAAGCTTAAACTGTACTTTCTAGTATGTATGGATCTGCACATCTTACATGTTGTTTGCCAATAGTACTCAATAACCTATTTTCCTTTTTGTGGATACTATGTTTGTGAATTCAATAACTCACTCGTAGGTAATAAGATAGTGGTAAAGGATAGTATCGTATTTATGAAAACACGCAATCCATATTTTCTGCAAATAATACTATGTTCAATGGTTCTGATTTCCTATATCGATTAGCTCTCAAATGATAGCTAATAAAAATGAAGAAAGAACTCATCATGTTGGATGCGATCGTGGGCAATTCAAAAAACACTTATAGATTTCTTGTATAACTAGGTTTTATCCAAAGATGGAGAGTTGCACTAGGGTGGAAGTATTCCATCAAAATTCTAAGTTTTATGAATGGAAATATATAATATATAATAACAGACACAATACTTGTCCTTATATTTATTTTATATATTTTAAATAAAAAGGCCAAAAATGTATCCATTTTACAATATGTATATATTACTATTAATACATAATGCTTTTAATATATATATATAATTCCATCGAATATACAAATTTGAATATATATTAATAGACGATGAAGCTCACCTCAGAAAATATGAACATCAAATTCAACTTGTACGTAGACAAACGAAAAAGATAAACTTGTTAGTGGGTTTTTGTCTTTTCATTTCTCCACCTATAAGTTAATTTGAAGTTTATATTTTGTGAGGTGACTAAGGACATCTAACAATTGTTGCAAAAGTATGTTAAATTTCTTTTTATCATTACTTCACTTTTAGTTTTGTAGTGTTGAAGTTATTATCTTATCTCAATCAAAACAATTATGAAAATTATAATATATTTTCTTCATTAAGTTATGGCATTAGCTACTAACCAACAAAATTTGAACCGAAAACTCACTCAGGTTGTACATACAGAAATTACTGAAAACCGCAATTATGATGCATTGAAGAGAATGATGCTTTGAAGAATTATAATAATATAATGTGATATCAAAATGATGCATTGAAGAGAATACTTATGTTCTTGTCAATGCAACATTGCATATAATACATAATTAAACCTTAAAACTTCAAGTAATGTCTATTCTCTTGTTCCCTAAACCTTTTCCTATCTAAATCCCGATCTTATTTGATAGCCCAGTTTACAATTATTCTGCTTACATTGGATAAACTCCTTATAATCATGATGGAACATGACATCATGCATGTGGTAGACTCAATGAGGAAGCTAATCTCAAAATACCATAAACGAAATACTTTCATATTCGGGACATGGATTATCTTATGAAAAAATAATGACATCCTAAAATAAAAACTTAAGCTCAAACTATACTTTCTAGTATGTATGGCAAACACATCTTACATGTTGTTTGCCAATAGTACTCAATAACCATTTTTCCTTTTTGTGGATACTATGTTTGTGAATTCAATCACACATTCTTAGGTAATAAGATAGTGGTAAAGGATACTAAATTATTTATGAAAACACGCAATCCATATTTTCTACCAATAATACTATGTTCAATGGTTTTGATTTCTTATATCAATTAGCTATCAAATGATAGCTAATAAAAATGAAGAAAGAACTCATCATGTTAGATCGATCGTGGGCAAATCAAAAAAGACTTATAGGTTTCTTGTATAACTAGGGTTTATCCAAAGACGGAGAATTGCACTATGGTGGAAGTATTTCATCAAAATTCTTAGTTTTATGAAGTGAAAATATATAATATTTAATAGCAGACACAATACTTTTCTTTATATTTATTTTATAGATTTTTAAATAAAAGGCCCAAACAATGTATAAATTTTACAATATGTACATATTGCTATTAATAAATGTTGGGGCCTTCGTCTTTCGAAGGTCGTCAAAAACATGATTTAACAATGTTTCCCAAGTGTAATATATGTACAGGTACCTTCGGACTCGGGTTAAAACTGTACACGATATGGAAAGCATGGTCGAGACGAAGGTTGATGCAGCTCCAAAGCTATGCGCAAGGGAGCTTCGGCTCAGCAGAGGAAAAAGGAACCGACTTAAAAGGGAAAAGGCTATCTAGTCCTCGTTGGGTTGTCCTTAAGCCAATAGTAAATATAAAGGACATGAATGTAATTTTACACAGGCTGTGCCCTGTGCCTATAAATAGATGAACAGTACCCCTGTACTGTTCAAGCTGACTTGTACTCGCTCGTGCGTCACGTTTGTACCTTGGCCTTCTGTCAAGCCGAAGGTACAAATGTAATTCAATATTATTCTTATTCATCCATGATTATATAATAAGTACATATAAATGATGTTATATGATTATTCATGTTTTTTCTGATGTTTTGTATGCTTCGTCTTTCATCGATGTAAACTGTGATGATGAAGGTATGTCCTTCATGACCTTCGTCCGAAGATCGTTGTATCCTAAAGGAAATAATGCTTCGAAGGACGAAGGCCATTAACCATTAACTTGTTTTTATGTTGCCTTGTTCTTAATTCATAGCATTTGAGAACAAGTCCCCAACATTGGAGCCCACCTCCGGTGTACTCACTTACACAATCTTCGGCAAAGCATCAACCTTCGTCATGCCGCCAAAGAAGATAACAGCGCCAGGGGCTGCATTGCAGCCAATGGACACAAACCAGGAGACTCTCTATCTCAGAGAGGCCAGAAGCCAAAAGAGAAAGGCCACCAGTCCAACACTTCAGGAGGAGGAGTTGGACCAGGAGATCAGGGACATGGAGATCATTCATCAGCAGGTGCAAAGGAAAAAGGAGAAGATGGCTCGGTTGGCCGATCTTCAAAGGAAGATCGATGAATCTACTGAGGAAGTGCGTCATCTTACCTAAGATGATCATGACCGAAGGCCTCAACACAGGGACCTTCGTTAAGAAGGCTCATTCAATGAAGAAGAATGGTACGATGATTTTAATCATGGTACTTTTACCTTTGATGATGCTTCTCCCCTGGCAGCAGAATTATAGGCTATCCCATGGCCACAATCCTACAAGCCACCCCAGCTACACATGTACGATGGGCACTCGGACCCAAAGCAATTCTTGATGAGCTATGAGGCAACAATATCCTCATATGGAGGCAACACAACTGTCATGGCAAAGTCCTTCGTCATGGCAGTCCGAAACGTGGCCCAGACATGGTATTCTTCTCTTCGGCCAGGGACAATCATGTCATAGCAGAAGCTCAAGGACATGCTGGTTACCAGTTTTCCAGGCTTTCAGACAAAGCCAGTCACAGCTCAGGCCTTGTTCCAGTGCACACAAGACCATGAGGAATACCTTCAGGCGTATGTCCGAAGGTTCTTGCGACTGAGAGCACAAGCGCCCATAGTGCCCAAGGAAATTGTCATTGAGGCCATGATCAAGGGTATTCGGCCAGGACCTACATCTCAATACTTTGCCAGGAAGCCCCCCCAAACTCTGGAGAAGCTGCTTCAGAAAATGGATGAGTACATCCGGGCTGACAACGACTTCCGCCAAAGAAGGGAGGAAGCTTATAGATTCTCTGAGATGACTAGGGGTTTTGGAGGAAGAATCCACCCTAGGCATGTTAGATCAATCCACAGCTCCAGTCAGAATGATGACAAAGGAAGCCAGCTTCAGAGGCCATAACACACCTCACAGTCTTCGGGACAGTAGCAAAGCTCCTTCAGGCCACCAACTCCAAGGGGCAGAGGCGGCAGGGGCTTCAGAGGAAGATATGGGGATTAGCACAGGAAAATTTATTGCTTATTCTGTGGTGAGGACAAGGGACACACTACAAGAACGTGCCAATCACTATTCTGAAACAAAAGGAGAGCGCCGAATGCGAAGCTCGGCAGAATCAGCCGAAGCAGGTCTTGTACACTGCTTCGTGCCACTCTCCTTACATACCAGAATACGTGGGCAATCAACCTGCAGCTTCTATTGCTTCGGCAAGCCATTCACAGGCTTCTTGGCCTCAGCTTCCACCGCCACCACCACTGCAACCTACTTATTCCCGAAGCCAGCAGCCATAAGGGCGCCAACACTCCCAGCAACAACATGACTTCAGTGAGGAGTCCGAAGCTCGTATAGTCAATAGTATTGTACCATAATCAAAGCACATATACTGAGTGATATCCTACTTTTGAAATGCTTCTATGTTCTATGCCATTTTGCTTTTTAATAAGGAACCAGCAATGTAAATTTAGTTTTAAATTCTTGTAATGATTTTGCTTCTATCAGAATGAAATATATCTTCTTCACAGAATTATGAAGCTCAAAAGTCGTTCTTAAAGGAATGCAGAGCTAAATTTGCCGAAGCTACTAAAAAAGTCGTTCTTAAGGGAGCGCAGCGTATGTTTTAAGCTCAAAAGACGTTCCTAAGGGAATGCAGAGCTAAAATTAATGAAGCTACAAAAAGTCATTCCTAAGGGAGTGCAGTGTAAGTTTTCTGCTCAAAAGTCGTTCCAAAGGGAATGCAGAGCCAAATACCACCGAAATATAAGGCGAAGAAGTTCAAAAGTCGTTCCTAAGGGGATGCAGAACATATACCGCCGAAATAGAAGGCGAAGAAGTTCAAAAGACGTTCCGAAAGGGATGCAGAACTTATATCACCGAAATAGAAGGTGAAGAAGCTCAAAAACCGTTCCTAAGGGGATGCAGAGCTTGTGTGTTCTAGTGTGGGCGTGCGGGTGTGTGTCTTCGACATCCTCATCTTTTTTGCATCATATCATCACATCATCTTGCATAAACATCACATCATACATCATATTGCATCAATGATACGAGAATTGAATATGAAGCTCATCTTTGGCAAATGCTTCGTCAAAATAAAAAGGTGCTAAGGCACGAAGTAAGTTTTGGGAAATATAGTTTTATTAGCCTTGTCACAAGAAGGGATCTCTTTTTACAAAGCTTGGATATCTTTCTTTACAAAGCATGGATCTTTTTCTTCACGAAGCATGAAAAGAAGGGAAGGTGTTTTTTCGCCGAAGGCTCAAAAACGGTATGTGTGTAAATTTCATGCATCGCAAAGAAATAAACTGCAATAATTTACATATTCAATTCAACACTCTAAATATTACATAGTTTTGTTACAATAGAAACCTAATCTTCCTTCATTTGTTACATACATCAAGCTTTTCAAAATGTTTATTACAATAAAATCTAGTCCTCTTTAAGAATTTTCTCTGCAACTTCATTCAGCAATTTTCTCGTCTTCCTTGACTTTGTTTACCAGTGAAATTAAGATTTTGTCTTTTTCAAGACCTTCATTTCTCAATTCAATCACCTCTGAACGAAGGTTGTTCAGAGCCATTGTATAGCTTGCGTCTTAGATATTCTTTTGTGCCCTCAGGGCATTACTGAGAATCAAGCCCTGTAGCAAAAGAGAAGAAAGAATTGAGCATGACAAATAAAGTACGTCATTCTCAAATTCAAAGCTAACTTCTACACCTTTATACTGTTGTATGCTAGGCTGTCAGCAAGATCATCCTTCGACAAAATCGAAGAGCATCTTCTAGCTTTGGAAATCCCATACTCTTGCCTATCTCCCGGCAAACAGATATTTCTTTATTATCCGGGTGACAATATAAGAAATCGTCATCATTAGTGTCTGGCTTCCAGAGTTTCTTCTTCAGACAGTTTTTTTTCGTGAAGTGTGTCGAATGATGTAGTCAACATTTTCGATTAGAGCTTTTGTGAGCAGGAGTCTCGATCTTTTCAGGTGCAATCTATTCTGCCGTCTTTTCCTTAGGCGCGGCAGGCTTCACCGCGGCTGGCGCTGAAGGCCCAGCTTCGGCCTCAGCCTGAGTTTTTGTAGCTTCGACTTCTGCTTGCCCAGTTTCGGCTTCGGTTTGCGCTATGGCAGCTTCAGCAATTTTCTTTATAGGTGCAGGACTCAAGGCCTTTGTACTCTCCAGCATAGCATCCAGCACATTAGCCATCCTCCTCCTCTTGGGAGTTGCGACAGAAGCCTTTTGCACCTTCGACAGTTTTGTCTCTGTCAGAGGGCTTAGAATTCTTGGCACTTTCATTATTTCTTCAATGTTTGACTCTTTAGCCTTATCAACCTTAGCCTCGACTCGCTCGGCTATGGGTACCTTCGGCGCTACGGTCGCCTCTTCAGTGCTCTGTGCAATCAGAGCAGTTTGTGTTGCTTCGGCTGCTGAGGAGGACCCTGTTCCGAATTTAGGCACTACGGCCGGTTCAATATAACGCGACCGGTGGGTCAGAACCTTCACCCTTTTGCTCTTCGGCACAGGCTCAGCTAGGATGACCAAAGCAGCAATCTTCCTCTTTTTCTCTTGCCCTCGCAGCGGGTACCGATAATCGGGGTATATGAAGTCGATTGCATCAAAACCCTGTTCAGTCTTTTCTTCCCCCAACCTCCGAAGGCTGCGAACAGAGCATTATCTTCGGCTTGGAGTAAGCTCCAAGAAGCTCATCGCTGGTAGCTTCAATACACTTCAGCCAATCGTCGTTTGGCTCATCAAACTTCTCCCTAATTCTGAATGTATATTTCAGTCGGACCAGACCACCATCACTAGAATCAGTGGTGGTCTCCTTTGGCATTTCCCAGATTTTCACAAGCGGCCATACCCTGAAGGATATATGTTCTTGAATCAAATCTCTTATGCCAATGAAGGAGCAAACAGTGCTGAAAGCCCTCTGACACGCTTCGACAGCATCATCAATTTCCACCTTCGACCTTCGAAGGCCAAAGCGTGACCAGATGGGGCGCTGGATGATATCTTTGTTGTCTTCCCTTGCCTTTAAATCATTCTTCACATAAAACCATTCCTCTATCCAGGCTCCGGGCCATCTCTTCCGGAATGTTGGCACCAGGTGGCTTGCGTTGGGGCGAGCGATAAATCCATAACAACCGAAGTTGTTGTGGTACTGTTCCTTACCAGTGGCCTTCATCTCATATAAAAGTTCGTGCATACTGCAGAAGCACTTCGCGCTTGGCTCTAGCCCTTGACTCCTTACTGCCCAGACAAAAATCCCCATCCTCATTATAGCTTCGAGGGTGATGTGATGAAGGAAGATCTGGAATATCTTCAGCACTTCAACAACAAACTTGCTTAAAGGGAACCGAAGACCAGCCTTAAAAAAGCTTCGGTAGATAACAACTTCATTCTCCTCAGGGACAGGGGCCGTGTTGTCCCCGCCAACTCTCATGATAGATATGTCGCGAAAGTACCTTCCTCTCATATTGTCAAGATGACTCTGTTTAACAATCGATTTCCCGAAGACAGTATGGCTTGGTCGCCACGGTCGATCTTCGGAATCTTCGTCTCCACTCTCCACATCATAACTATCACTGTCATCAGTATCTTCAAACAAATCTTCTAGAATCTCTTTAGTAATCTTCTCTGTGTTTGTTCTTGACATAGATTCAACAAACCCGACGATAAAAGGATCCGCGGTTTTCTATTCTTCAAATAACTTCGTCTCCTCAGTGAGCTTCGTTTCTGCAGTCATTTTCTTTTCCTCCATCATCTTCTCCCCAGACATGGTGAAACACATCCTTAAACAGAAGCTCGAAAAGCTTGAAACTTAGGCGAGACCTAGTGAGCAAGAGCTAAAAAGTTTGAGGAAATCACGCAAATAGTGGAAATGTCGTATCAAATGTTGCCGCTATGGTTTATATTTATACGCCTAGTGCATTGCAACTTGGTGGGCCCTGTCTGTCATTGACTATTGCTATTCTAGCAAAAGGAAGGTGTTTTTTTGGACCTTTGGCTTAAGGCCTTCGTCCATGTCACAGTCTGAATTCGTTATTTTAACAAATTAATACTGCGAGGGGCTACTGTTGGGGGCCTTTGTCTTCCGAAGGTCCTCAAAACATGATTTAACAATGTTTCCCAAGTGTAATATATGTACAGGTACCTTCGGACTCGGGTTAAAACCGTACACGATATGGAAAGCATGGTCGAGACGAAGGTTGATGCAGCTCCGAAGCTACGCGCAAGGGAGCTTCGGCTCAGCAGCGGAAAAAGGAACCGACTTAAAAGAGAAAAGGCTATCTAGTCCTCGTTGGGTTGTCCTTAAGCCAACAGTAAATATAAAGGACATGAATGTAATTTTACACAGGCTGCGCCCTGTGCCTATAAATAGATGAACAATACCCCCGTACTGTTCACGCTGACTTGTACTCGCTCGTGCGTCACGCTTGTACCTTGGCCTTCTGTCCAGCCGAAGGTACAAATGTAATTCAATATTGTTCTTATTCATCCATGATTATATAATAAGGACATATAAATGATGTTATATGATTATTCATTTTGTTTCTCATGTTTTATATGCTTCGTCTTTCATCAATGTAAACTGTGATGATGAAGTTATGTCCTTCATGACTTTCGTTCGAAGATCATTGTATCCTAAAGGAAATAATGCTTCGAAGGACGAAGTCCATTAACCATTAACTTGTTTTTATGTTGCCTTGTTCTTAATTCATAGAATTTGAGAACAAGTCCCCAACAATAAATAATGCTTTTAATATATATATAATTCCATCAAATATACAAATTTGAATATATATTAATGGACGATGAAGCTCACTGTAACACCCCGTGGTCCACAAACACCCCGGAATGCTACTAAACAACACTTCTGACATCTATATATAAAATTTCGGCAGCATCCCCTTTGCAAATTGCATAAATGAGGGGGCAATAGTGTATAAACTTATATCATGACAAAAACATACTAAGTATTATTAATTGGCTAGCAAAGAGAAGTTAAACATACGACATGATCTGAATTAACTAGTGCGCACGACTATTTAAAAAAAACAAACTTCCTTTGACAATAAGTTCTAATTAAATCATGGCTGCGCCTGGGCAGCGTTATTGTGAGAGTGAAAGTGGACGTGCTGCTACTCCCCTCATTCCCAGCATGTATAAAGTACCTGCATTGAGTAATGCAAGAGTGAGATGACACATTTCAGCAAGTAAAATAATATCAAACTGTTTAACCACATAAGAACATTGTTTTACCACCACTTGATTCCACAAACTTCTTATTACGAAGGTGCAACACGTATACAACGTACAACACACCTAGTCACCACACCTCACAGGTGGAAACCACAATAGTAACATAGTAATGTCACACTTCATATATGCCTCATGAGTGCAAATGTCTGCAAATGCAAGGATGACTTCTGCCTTCATACCTCTAAGGATATGAAGCCACATCGTACCCCTCCTCGGGCAAGGTACGATGTTAAAAATGTACCGGTACGGTCGGACCATAAGATCGCGACATAACTTTAAAATGCAAGATGGATGATGCGATGTGCATGTCATGCCTACAACACTTCATATAACGTGATTCAAAAAGATACTTCAACTTCATCCAAGATGGGAATCAACCACATATATCATTACCAAATTATGATCATCCATAATATTAGACAATTGAGAATTAATACTTCCAAACAAATAAACTTCATCATAGAATTCAATGATTAACATAATTAAAACTTATGCATACTCAATGACAGGGATTAGGATGCAACCCAAACGGTAGCAACCACCACTGTATTTACTTGCCTTTACCGTGAGTTCGGGCAAATCCCTAAGTACGATCCGGAAGTCCACCACCTGTTTTTGACACACAACTTAGTGCACCAATTTCACATAATCAGGCTCATAAACGATGCCGCACCTACGCATAAACTCAAACCCCACCGCGGGTTACATCTCTCCCCACTCCCACCAAACTGCAGTGGCGCTGCTTAATAATTTCATAACTTTAAAATTATGACAGCAGTGGTAACAAACAAAAACTCCAGAGGCATCTACATAAAATTCCCCACAAGTTTTGTATACAATTTATAATTAAATTCTAACATCTAATTAGCCCAAAACAGTCCACAATATGAACCCTGTAATCTGTTTTTTTTTTGTCTTTTGGACAGCGACATACCCGGATTCAAACAGCGATATCTTTTAAAATATAATTCCAAATCAAGCGCATAAGTACTCATTGGAAAGATAAGACAAATCCCTACATGATTATCATACTGGTTAACACTAATTACCCACGAAAAAATCCCAGAAACTGCTAATACTACTGCTGTTCACCCACCTGAAAAATCTGTTTTTTTGGACAGCAACATAACCGGATTCAAACAACGATATCTCCTAAATTATAACTCCGAATCGAGCGCATAAGTACTCGTTGGAAAGGTATGACAAAGCTCTACATGATTCTCCCACTGATCCCCACTAATTTCCCACGAAAAATTCTCATAAATCCCTAGAACTACTGCTGTTCGTCCACCCACTAAATTTCTGGACAGCACCTCTACCAAATCGCATAGGTAAACATAAACCAATTGGATTGCAGCATAAATACAACAAAATGATCACGAAAATCACCTTGAGTTCCTCCTTTCCTCCTTCTTTTCTTCCTTCTTCCTCCCTCCAAACTCCCATGGAAGACTCGCACCCACATGACGGACACCAAGCGGGGAGGCTCCACCTTGGAGAGGAAGAGGTGGGGGCGGCTAGGGTTGAGGGGTGGAGCTGCAATCACTTGGGGAAGAAGGAGAGGGATTGGGGCGGCTGCAAGAGTGGAAGAGAGGAAGAGAGAGGGGGGGCGGCCAAAGGGGTGGGGGAGTGAGAGGGAGGGGGCGGCTAGGGTTAGGGGGGGAACTAATGGGCTCCCCACCGCCGGATCGAGATCCACGGCCCAAACTCGCTCTCACATCTGCTCCCGACCCCAGCGCACAAATCCAACAAGTAATCTACTGTTTTACTGGTGAATGCTTCCTAAAAAAATCTAACCCCAACTACATAGATCACGAAAGAAAAGGGAAAATAATTTTAACTTCTTTTCAGAAAATTGGGTATCACACTCTACCCCCCTTAAAAAGAATTCGACCTCGAATTCCGACGCTTCTATCGGAACGACAAGGAAAGATCAATGAATCAACAAAACTCACACATAAAGAAAGGTTCTAAGATACGCAGCAGACGACACTCTAGAGTCTGGTCTTGCTACACAGGAATCGGCTCTAGCTCGATTTGATGGTCTGGATTCCGCAAATACTTCCTCAACATAAAGACATGGAATACATGGTATACTCTGATCGTAGACTCCGACAATTGTAGGTGCTAAGCCAAGCTGCCAACTCGGGCTAAGATAGTAGACGGTCCTATATAACTCGGACAAAGCTTTCCTGACACCAAATCAACATTGACACATGCAAATACTTCAATGAATATATATATATATGAATGCAATACATACTGTGCTCAAATAGCCTAAACCAAACCTATCCAAACAAGAGTAACTTCAAAAGATCAATTTAATGCTGGCATATTTCTAGACAGCAACACAATGATTATTTGTTTTCCTCATAACTCACAAAATATGCATCCAATAGAAGTAAACTAGGACTTTATGGAAAGCTTACAAAGTCCACTATACCCTTGGTATTATCATCACCACAAGATTTGACACTTAGAAAGGCCAAACAATGCGAAACGTAAATTTTGTCCAGACTTGGACAGAATTCAACTACTCACTTCAAAAATCCATAATTGGAGTCTCAGTCATCCAATTCAGGCGCTCCTAGACTTTTTAGAAAGCCAGTAAAATTGTCTATATTTCATTTATAAACCTATTAGGTTAATTCAATGCATATCAAGATCAAAAGACATAAGAAAGGCTTTGTTGTCCAAATTTGGACAGATTCAAAGATTCCAATTAAAACAGTTGTAGCTTAACTTATAGGTCAACAAAAAGGGTGATCCAAAATTTGTTGGAAAGCTTAAGGAAAGTACTACCACTTCTTTATAATTTATAAGAACTGATTCGAAGTTTAACTTGGGCAAACAAGGTCAGTTTCGAAATCTATATAGAATCTGGATAGATTCCAAGACTAGACTTGAGAAAATCATAACTCCCAAACTACTAGACCTATGGTCATGAAATTTTACACAAGTAAGATGAAGAAGTTGGCTACAACTTTTTATATACAACACCTCTACCGAAAACATGGTGTAATTCATTGAACTAGCGGCATAACCAAAACTGGTCATGTAGTCCCAAACAGCAAGCAATGGATTTATTCAGGTTCTATACTCTTCTAAGATTAAGAGTTCATCGAAGGACTAATAACTTTAGGTTCTTCATTACGAGACACTTAGAGCCAACATAAGGGTAGAAGAAATATGTTTAGTTTTTAAATCATTTTAAGCCTGATCTCACATCATGCAAGCAAGAATCGATTTAAGCGTACTATGCCTGCCCATATATCCATCCAAGCACATTCTATACATTATATCATCCCATTGAAGAACTCTCTCTTTTTTTTAACTATACTATGCATATATATATATCCATCCAATAACTCACACAATCTTCATCTCCACATAGACTTCACACGACGTAACTATTTCATACTTACGCAAACACGCCAAGACCAGAAAACATGGCTTCACAACAATACGTAATGACATATTCAAATATTCCTCGTTATGTCTCTGTTTCAGCCCAACTATCAAAACCACTACATCTATTCCCTCCCACCATACAACATAATTAACATGGTTTGCGAAAGAGCTCACCATAACTAAACCAAACTCCCAAAGAAATATCCCTAAATAGAAAATTGACAATCAACAGCACAAATGCTCATTCTGTCTCTACCTCTTTCACTATAAAAGCAATGTTAACAAAGAAATATTGTAAAATCAACTAAACTTCATGACCTACAACTTTTGTATTCAAAGGATAAACAAAGTTTTATTTTATCTCCATTTTTTTAATTTGACTTGTAAGGCGACATACATGATCTGCCACCAGAATCTGACGGAACATGGCCCATAAATTCAAAACCTCATAACTCTCTGCATCTAACAAAATTTTACAAATATAAACTCATTGAAAAGATTATAACATTCCATAAAACTTTTATTATAATGAGTGTCTCAGAATTGGTTTCCAAACCAATAAAACAATGCAACTGCTTTGTTGCAAAACTAATAGGTTAGAAACAATGGACAACTAAAATTCAAAATACTATAACTCCTGCTATACTCAACTTAAAACTACAACGAACACGCGTTGGAAAAGTTTGGAAATTGTCCACGACTTTTGCAATAAAGTTACACCCAAATTTAACTTTATAGCCCTCAACTCTGCATGACCTACAGCTAAACTCAGCCTGAGATACTGCACATCAGAGATTCGACTTATATCTGGACAACCACCTCTCCCAATCTATTTAACAGACAATTACAAGTAAATACCCATTAAAAGGTACAAAGAAAAACTAAAAGTTTTTCTTAAAGAGAATTCCCAAATTTGGGCTCTGAAACTATCAAAACGCGGTCGATTCATTAGTGGTTTTAACGACACCTAAAGTTCAGACACAACGGTGCAACAACTTCAGAGTAGCCTAACTCCAATTATATGCAATGAAAATTACAAACCAATACTCTTTTGGAAGATCATGAAATTACTAAAACTTTCATAATCCAACAAAACCCAAAATTTACCGTATTCAATGTCTATACTTCCATACAAAATTAAGGCTGCTATAGAAAACCCATAACTCTCAAATGTTTAGACCAAACTGGGTGATTGAGCATCCTATACAAAGATGAAGAAACCTACTACAAAACATTCCAGATAAGTGAAGCCTGATTCAGCCTCCAACTCATTTAAAATGACTCCCAAAACAAAACAACACCTTACCCATAATAAAAAAAACAATATAAAATAAAACCCAAGGCATTGGCAGGTGTGACCCACACTAGGATTTTCCACTACCAAATGGGGATGCAACTCCCCAAAACCTTTAAACCACACTTTACCTAATAGGTTAGAACACTAAGCACAACAATCAACGAATTCATCAACCTCGTTTGTTAATGCCACTAAGGTCAAACATCCATGTATCGACAATGTATGAAACACCTGACATACCCGCCTCTAGCACTATAAAACATGGTTGTTATTACACTAGAATCCAACTATTAGATCTCTCCACAACTATTCTGTTGACGTGAAGCAAATGGTGCTCATGTCATGTAACGTCTTTTCCTCCTCTCAAAAGAGATAAAATTTGCAATACTCATAAAGCAATGGAGGGATAACAACAAGAAAACTAATGTACTTCTTGACACAGACTCATGCAAAAGCTTCATAAATATTACTTTCAATACTAAAATAATAACACGATACTATGCTCAACAGGAGTAATTGGACGTCAATAAGACAATCCACATAACCAAGCTACCTTGATTAACCTCACATACCACAAAAACTACTATTACTGCACTTGAACAATTTGTACCTCGTGATATCACAGGATGCATTCAAAGTAGTAGACATACATGATCTATCAAACCATCATTCATATAAGAAAAATCTCAATCCGATGCAACAACCCCATCATTAAAGAGATAGATGACTAACAAACATAAGCAACTCCCAGTTAAGCATTGACTTTGTTTAAGATAAAGCGGTCCAAATAATGATTCAACAAGCGTGCATAGAGAAACTGCTCATAAAAAAATCGAACTGCCATACAATGTTGGCAAATAAAAAAAATATAAAACGGGTTGTCAATATCGCCCACATGACTAGCCTGCAACAACTAAAAACTATGCATAGCCTTTATGGCTATTGAAACAAGCCATAGAAGGAAAACATGCACGACATAAAATCCACTTGAAACCACCCTATTTATTGTTAAAAATAAGGTTGCACATAATAAGAAAATCTATCAGGTAGACATGGTTGGACTTATCAATGTACGTCATCTCACAAATTCACTCGAGTTCTACCAGTCTAAAGATTTCGTAGACATTACAACGTTGCCTCTGCTCTATAGAAACAAACCAATTTTATACTAAGATCAAGTAAGCAAGTAGCCACACTAGCCTAAAAAAGTGAGGTGCAAAGCATTGCACCCATGGAAATATTACATTGATAAGTTGGGTTGGAAATATTACATTGATTAGTTGGGTTGTTACCCAATAGTCAATCAAACTCAACAACACCATAAAACTACATTATATAGTGTTTTCACACTACACCAAGTCGGATTAGACCCAATATACACAAGCTCAATAAACAATCGGTCCTATAAGTACAAGAACCCAAGAATCCTTTTGGGGAAAAAAACATCCACAATCAAGCATATAGAAATATATGATGGTAATAGCTCAGAGATTTGAAAACATTGCATCCCAAAAAAACATCATGACGATATGTATATAAAACAAGTACATTAGTAGCTTCACTTGCATAATATCTTCAATAACAACCACATCAAGAAACCAATATTAAATAGAAGTAACATATCATATCAAGCATTACATCGTTAACGACATACCCCATCAAACCACAAAGGGATTTGGAGTAAGGAAGTTCTAGTCATCTATACAATAAAATACTAATATGAAAGATATACGAACCCATACCCTTCCTATATGTGCAAGTGTGTCAAATTTATCTTTAAATTGCGTAGAATCTACAGCCTATCCTCTGATACCAACTGTAACACCCCGGGGTCCACAAACACCCCGGAATGCTACTAAACAACACTTCTGACATCTATATATTAAATTTCGGCAGCAACCCCTTTGCAAATTGCATAAATGAAGGGGCAACAGTGTATAAACTTATATCATGACAAAAACATACTAAGTATTATTAATCGGCTAGCAAAGAGAAGTTAAACATATGACATGATCTGAATTAACTAGTGCGCACGACTAGTTAAAAAACAAACTTCCTTTGACAATAAGTTCTAATTAAATCATGGCTGCACCTGGGCAGCGTTATTCTAAGAGTGAAAGTGGACGTGCTCCTACTCCCCTCATTCCCAGCATGTATAAAGTACCAGCATCGAGTAATGCAAGAGTGAGATGACACATCTCAGCAAGTAAAATAATATCAAACTGTTTAACCACATAAGAACATTGTTTTACCACTACTTGATTCCACAACCTTCTTATTACGAAGGTGCAGCACGTATACAACGTACAACACACCTAGTCACCACACCTCACAGGTGGAAACCACAATAGTAACATAGTAATGTCACACTTCATATATACCTCATGAGTGCAAATGTCTGCAAATGCAAGGATGACTTCTGCCTTCATACCTCTAAGGATATGAAGCTGCATCATACCCCTCCTCGGGCAACGTACGATGCTAAAAATGTACCGATACGGTCGTACCATAAGATCGCGACATAACTTCAAAATGCAAGATGGATGATGCGATGTGCATGTCATGCCTACAACACTTCATATAACGTGATTCAAAAAGATACTTCAACTTCATCCAAGATGGGAATCAACCACATATATCATTACCAAATTATGATCATCCACAATATTAGACAATTGAGAATTAATACTTCCAAACAAATAAACTTCATCATAGAATTCAATGATTAACATAATTAAAACTTATGCATACTCAATGACAGGGATTAGGATGCAACCCAAACGGTAGCAACCACCACTGTATTTACTTGCCTTTACCGGCAGTTCGGGCAAATCTCTAAGTACGATCCGGAAGTCCACCACCTATTTTTGACACACAACTTAGTGCACCAATTTCACATAATCAGGCTCATAAACGACGCCGCACCTACGCACAAACTCAAACCCCGCCGCGGGTTACATCTCTCCCCACTCCCACCAAACTGCAGCGACGCTGCTTAATAATTTCATAACTTTAAAATTATGACAGCAGTGGTAACAAACAAAAACTCCAGAGGCATCTACATAAAATTCGCCACAAGTTTTGTATACAATTTATAATTAAATTATAACATCTAATTAGCCCAAAACAGTCCACAAGATGAACCATGTAATCTATTTTTTTTGTCTTTTGGACAGCGACATACCCGGATTCAAACAGCGATATCTTTTAAATATAATTCCAAGTCAAGCGCATAAGTACTCATTGGAAAGATAAGACAAAGCCCTACATGATTATCATACTGGTTAACACTAATTACCCATGAAAAATTCCCAGAAACTGCTAATACTACTGTTGTTCACCCACCTGAAAAATCTGTTTTTTGGACAGCAACATAACCGGATTCAAACAATGATATCTCCTAAATTATAACTCCGAATCGAGCGCATAAGTACTCGTTGGAAAGGTATGACAAAGCTCTACATGATTCTCCCACTGATCCCCACTAATTGCCCACGAAAAGTTCCCAGAAATCCCTAGAATTACTGCTGTTCGTCCACCCACTAAATTTCTGGACAGCACCTCTACCAAATCGCATAGGTAAACATATAACCAATTGGATTGCAGCACAAATACAACAAAATGATCACGAAAATCACCTTGGGTTCCTCCTTTCCTCCTTCTTTTCTTCCTTCTTCCTCCCTCCAAACTCTCATGGAAGACTCGCACCCACACGACGGACACCAAGCGGGGAGGCTCCACCTTGGAGAGGAAGAGGTGGGGGCGGCTAGGGTTGAGGGGTGGAGCTACAATCACTTGGGGAAGAAGGAGAGGGATTGGGGCGGCTGCAAGAGTGGAAGATAGGAAGAGAGAGGGGGGCGGCCAAAGGGTTGGGGGAGTGAGAGGGAGGGGCAGATAGGGTTAAGGGGGGAACTAATGGGCTCCCCACCGCCGGATCGAGATCCACGGCCCAAACTCGCTCTCACATCTGCTCCCGACCCCAACGCACAAATCCAACAAGTAATCTACTGTTTTACTGGTGAATGCTTCCTAAAAAACTCCAACCCCAACTACACAGATCACGAAAGAAAAGGGAAAAATAATTTTAACTTCTTTTCAGAAAATTGGGTATCACACTCACCTCATAAAATATAAACATCAAATTCAACTTGTACGTAGAGAAACGAAAAAGATAAACTTGTTAATGGATTTTTGTCTTTTCATTTCTCCACGTGTAAGTTAAATTGAAGTTTATATTTTTGTAAGGTGACTAAGGACATCTAACATTTGTTGCAAAAAATATGTTAAAAAAATTTTATCATTATTTCACTTTTAGTTTTGTAGCCTTGAATTTATTATCTTATATCAATCAAACAATTATGAAAAGTTATAATATATTTTCTTGATTAAGTTATAGAATTAGCTAATGACCAACAAAATTTGAACCGAAAACTCAGGTTGTATATATAGAAATAAAAAGATAAACTTTGTTAAGGGGTAGATTGAACCAACTCAAATAGGTGCAGGGGTAAAATAAACTAAAAAATACTTTAGGGAGATATATGGACATCGTCCATAGATGATGGAAGTTATATAATATATCTTATTTAGTATTGTTTATATGCACTAATCAGTACAAAGGGGGTCCTAGAGTTTGGTCACATAAGCATCTTTACTATCGGTTGATGGATAGAACCACAATAGTAAAACCAGGAGTTTCTGACGGCTTAAACCGTCGGACATAAGAGCTAAACCATCGAACTTAACCTATTTCTGACGGTATATCCCTTATGTCCGATGGTAGATGTCCCTTGGTCGTAATATGTTGGAAATAGCGTTCTTCCGGCAACTTGTACCATTTCTACAAAAAAAAACAGTGTTATACCATACAAGAAACCATTAGAAACAAAAATGAGATAGAGAAATTAGTAAAAAAACATACCCACACTACATCCCAAACTAGTGCATGTGTGTTGCCGAACGTTCGACACACACCACTTTGAACAAGTCGTCGATCCAAGTCGTGCAAGCACAAAACAATGTAGAAATAAATACATGTCTTGTGATAACAATTAAACAAAACTATGTCACTAACTTTTTCACTTGGCTTTATCAAAACCCGGGACTCGGGTGGAAGCTCCGGAAGTGGTCCAACAAAATGTAGCTTCCTCGGTCTCCTAACTTGAAAAGATCTAGACCCAGATGTGGAATCTAGCTCCACCAGCATCAGTATCCATACATGCTGAATCTCCACCAACATCGTCTCAAGCATCATCTCTAACATCATCTCCCACATCATCTCTCGCATCATCTACCTCATCCTCTACCACTGCACCAACTACAACATCTCCTCTTGACTGTCGCTCGATTTCAGCATCCTATGAAACAAGTAACTTACATCATGTAACATCAAGTAACATACATAATATAATTTAACAAGTAACTTACATCGTGTTGATCGTTTGGAGGCAAAAGTTGTGCCAGCGCTCTACGTCTACTCATGGAACAACCAGTGCCTCAAAACACTGAGTCCTTACTCCTCGAGCTGCTCCTCATCCCAAGCAAACTCCGAGCAAAAGACATCATTTTCTTTGACATCTTGTTTTAACAAAAACAAGTTAGTACATCAATAAAAATATGAATATAAAATGAAATATAAAATAATGAAACAAAGTAACAAATGAAACAAATAATGAAATACAAATCCATACTCGTCAATCGTAATCGTAATAAAAATCAGGATCTAGTTGTTTTTGCTGATCCAATAGACGCCAAGTAGCTTTCTTCTTTCTCGACATTCGTTTTCTTTTTGGAGGAACCTCTACATAATTTTGATCACCTAGTAAGGATTCTTCCAACATTTCAGTTTGTATGTTAAACGTTCTCGTAAGTTTCTCATCTTAGAAAATCTTAGCAGCCTCCACCTCCTGCTCGATTTAACTTTCAACATAACCAGCATCACCAGGAGCATATAGTCGCTCACGAGGATTAACTTTTTACACTACCCTCCAATGAACCAAACTCTTCTTCTTAGATGGATGTCATATAATACACCTGCTCGCATTGGTGGGCAAGTATTATAGTGTTGTGGCCATGTAATCGATCTTTGTTTTTCACTTCCACCATGCCATATTGGTTTTCTCACGTTGCACTATTGGGAGAAACCAATCACAATCGAAGAATACCACTTTTAGTTGTTTATCTCCCAAAAACTTGTACTCGATTATATAATTAATCACAACATAATAATTAGTCACCTTCCCTTGATCATCGACAACTCTATTTACAACTCCAAAATTGGTTGTGGCTGTAAGAGCATGAGCACCTTCGAACATTGTAGAATGGAAACGGAAACCATTGACATTATACCGACCATAACGTTTGACAGTTATTACTACTAAGGACAATTGTCAAAGGTCCTGGTGTATATTGTCATTCCTATCTACATAATCTTGAAACCAACACAAGAAATTAGGCCCCCATATTTTCCTCTCGAAGAATCTGATCACATTGATTCAATGTTGGTTCACGACTAGACATCCAATTTTGAGAATCAAATTCACTGTAAGTACAAGGAAACAAACCTATTAGGATAAGAAAAAACAAGATAAGCACAATGATTAAAAATTAAGTTTGAACTTATAGGAGAAACTGATTCATCTCTTCCATGTTATTGTACATGTAGAGCAAAGCATACTTCCATTTGTCATTGGTGAAACAGTAAGCTATTTTGGGTCCTATAGTTTTGCCCCTCCATTGAAAAAATTCAAGATCACTGCAACGGGGCTCTTTGTCGACATGGTACCACAACACAGGCGCATTGACGTTATGTTCCTTTTGCAAAGTACAGGCTCGTGAACGATGCTATCTCTTTGTATTTGAATTCATCGGCGATGCACCCTTCAACTCGTCTCTTATTACCAACCATTGCACGTAGCTTCTTTAGTGTTCTCTCGATGTGATACATCCATCTATACTGGACAGGACAACCTACCTTAGCTTCGTATGGTAGGTGAACAAGTAGATGTTGCATCAGATTGAAGAAACCCAGAGGAAATATTTTTTTTCATGTTTGCATACCAAAACCGGTATTTGTTGCTTAAGCTTCTCCATCATCTCTTTATTAATTTATTTAGCACAAAGATGTCTATAAAAGTAGCTTAGCTCCGCTAACTATCACACCCGGATTGAAGGGCAAACCCGAGTGCGTCTCAAATGTGTGCATTAAACGACACAAGGATCTAATCGAGGCATCCGTGACTGGATCAACGACCACACATCGCCTCCCTCAACGTGCCCCTTCCTTGCAACTGGACACGTGTCACATCGGAATTTAAGGGGTAAACCCAGGTGCGTCTCATATGTGTGCCAAAGAAGAACAACACATATAATGACCAAGTGTATATAGATAAATCTCACAAACATTATTACATAGCGGAAGTGTCTTACAAAAATAAATGATAACAATAAGCGAGCTAATATTATTTCCTTGGCGCCATTAAGCTGACTAGGAGACGCCACCTAGACTTCATCAAACTCTTCATAGTAGTCCTCCTCCTGTGCTACCTGCTCTTCACCTATGGGGGGGGTTTATATATCGCAAGGGTGAGCTCACAAAAGTTCATAGCTCAACAAGTTGTGGGGAATAATGTGTATGAACTCACAAATGGTGGGAGCTCATGTGTAGTGTCAGCCTGATCGACAAATAATGGTTAAGGCACATCATTGGTTTTAATATAGTCGGTCAAGTTTTATTAGCAGTTTGCCCATGACCGTGAGCATGGCTGATATACCAGTTTTACACTCTTCAGAAGTTGCGCATCTTTACCCGCAAGTCATGTTACCCATCTGCCATGGGGTTGTATGACCCCATACACCTCTACCAAGGAAGCGAGGTAGGGTAACACTATGAGGCCTTTACAAAGTTCCACTAGCTTCAGGAAATCTGCTACAGTTTCTAAGGAGACCGATATAGGAATCCCCCGTATGAAAAGCCATCTCAACAAGATCAACCCGAGAACCTCCCTATAACGACAACTCCCCTACCACCCTTGTGGTAGCACTGTTTTCCCGGGTGGTCGCTCCATGTTCCAATTAACATAATGATCTTGTCACGAACAATAAATAACTCATTTATAATAGAAGCAGATCATGAACGATGTGTATCTTAACACCCAAAACCACATAAAGCAATAGCAGGTACTACCCAAAAGTTTAGTGGTAAACAAGGTATAAAGATGTCTAAACTAGGGTGACCTATTGGGTCCCAACAAAATTAACCTAGGCAGATCATAATGATTAACAAGAACATTATTGGTAAAGAAAAGTGATCAAGGGCACAACTTGCCTTCAATGAGCTCCTGCGTAGTATTTTCCACCTGTTGGGTATTGGGATCCTCGGTGGCTTGCTCGTCTATTCGCAACAATACAAACAAACATGGTATAGGAGAAATTAACATCACACCAAACATGTGAATATATTGGATAATAATATTCTACGCATCATAACGAGATCGTAGGTTTGAAAACCACTAAATTCAAAGTTACGGTTAAAGAGTTATGATTTTCTAAAGAATTAAGTGTTAGATATAAAACAAATTAAGTGCATAATTTAACCTATGTCACCTAATAATATAAGGTTACTAAATGATAAACAATATTAATATGAGCCCAAAGTAACTGGAATGGGTTAATTTGGAGTTAAAACAGTCAAGTTATGCTTATTCTAGGATCTCTATACTTATTTTTACACCTATAATTGATTATCAACTCATTATGTAATTGATTATTTGTTTTATTCCAGAATTCGGATGACGGGCATAAAATCCGGGTAGCACAGTGGTTACTTTGTAAGAAACCAGGGCTTCACTGTAAGGTGCTTAACACACGGCTGGCTGGCGGGTTAATGTCAAATGATCCAAGGGCTATTTAGAAAAAATACACTCCCGAAGGGGTACAGCGGGCTCCCCGCCACCCGATCGATCATGGACGGCCAAGATTAAATCTTGGCAACCCCAAACCGTTACGCTACGTCGATCTTTGCTTCTAGATCCAAAGGCTAACACACACCCACGCCAGGCCCCATCACCAGCCATCCGATATGATCGAACGACCACGGTTTTAAACAAGCAAAGCGGTACGTGCCATCTAATCTAAGCCACCCGACTGGAATCTGACGGTGGAGGGCAACCTTCCCCCACGGCCAGCCCAAACCGGCGGCGCGGAGGTCCGACGCGGTGGCGCCATGATCGGACTGCCCAGAGCACCGGCATGATGCACCAAACTTAGATTCGATCAGTGACACATAATGCCCAATGCAAGACGAACATGATGGATGGGTACTTACTCCTCAATTCTTCGTAGACTGTCACGGCGACGGCGAGCAGCGAATCCGCGAGTTCGGTTGGTCACGGGCATGGAATTGGGTCGATTCTAAGCGCCCAAAGCACTGGGACTCCTCCGCGCGGACTTCCTCAGTGGCGGCCGACCTCAACCAGCGACTGCGAGGGCATGGCGGCGAAGGACGCAAGGCTGTAATATCCCAAAAAAATGTTTCCAAAGGTTGATCTTCGGTGCGTGGATGTGGGAAAAGGGTTGTGGGCCGTTGGATGCTAAGTCACAACCCTGAAGGAAGATGTAGTAATATTTGAGGTTTGTATTGTATTTGAAGGAAGGTAAAGTATTATTTGAGGTTTGTATTGTATCTGAAGGAAGGTAAAGTATTATTTGAGGACCGTATTGTTTTTGAAGGAAGATGAAGTATTATTTGAGGTTTTTATTGTATGTGAAGGAAGTGAAGTATATTGATAAATGCAGCATGCCATATGCATTGCATGATTCATTTGAATCTGAAGTTTTGTCGTGACCTATGGTCCGACCGTACCGGTACAACTTAGCATCGTATGTTGTCCGAGGAGGGGTACGATGCGGCTTCATACCCACAAAGGTATGAAGGCAGAGGACATATGCATTGCATTCACGTGCATTATATTCATTGAAGTGATAATTGCAGATATTGTGGATGCAGGGAAGTGTTATACAAACTATTGTGGTTGTTCGAGGAAATGAGATGGTATTGGTTATATTGGGACTACTGAGTTCTATATCTACAAGTATTTCTGATCTTAATTGTGATTCCTGTAAAATATTGATTAATTTATCTTGTGGTTTAAATATCTCATCAAAACATTTTGCTCTCTGAGATGTTTCATCTCACTCTTGCATTACTCAATGTAGGTACTTGATGCTTATCAAGGGGAGTGGGAAGTAGCGGCACGTTGCGCACATTGCTTAAAGAACCAAATAATTATCTTGGGTTATTGACTTTTGAGGTTCATACTTTAGAGTATGATGTAGTCATAAGCTGGTTCATTCGTGGTTAATTGTCCTTGATGAGAATTATATCATACTAGTATGATTCATTTTGTATTGATATATCTCTTTTGCTTCTGCGATGCTTATAATTACAAAGGAGATGCTGCCAAATTTTATTTTGCTTAGTCTTTGGTTGTTGGTAGTGAAGTCCAGTAGCATCTCGGGGTGTTTGTGGATTCCGGGGTGTTACTGTTGGTATCAAAGCTTAGGCTTTAGATTCTAGGTAAATTGAACATGAAATTGCACACATGCACATATAGGAAGGGCATGGGTTCAAAATTCTTTGATATATGTTAGTGTCTTTGAAGTGCAGATGACAATAATTTCACCCTCCCTATTCCTTTATGGTGATGTGGTAAGTTGTTTATGACTTAATGCCTGATATAATTTATTTCTAAATTTTGATATTGTTTTATTAATGCGGTTGATGTCGCTGGTCTTTTGTGAGATTGAAGTTGTTATTATGCTTGTGATATACAAGTATGCCTATGTTCTTTTCACCATGTTTTTCATGGTTGAGTTTTATTACAATAATATTGCTATATATTCTTGATTGAGGATGTTTCTAAGAGGAGTGTGAATTGTGTGTTTTGGGTTACAAGGTAACCATTAATTTGAATTTAAGTTGTTGAGCGGTTGGTGGATAGCTCCAACTATCTTTGCAAAGAATGATTGTTTATGTCGAGAAACCAGTTCTGAAAGAAATGAATATTGGTACTTATATATGGATTTTGGGGGAAGTCTTTACATATCCAGAATGGCTTACATGTCTCTCTTCTATCGTGTGTTTTAGTAGCCACAAAGCCTAGATGTGGTTTAAAGTGGTTGCATGTTAGTCATGCTAATTGTAGAATAAATCTTTGATTTTCTTGATCCATTGATTATGTATTAATACGTTGAGGATCTGATGGTTCTCTCCCCGATGCATGCTTGTGGAGCCATTGTTGGACCACTTATCTATTGGTTTGAATGAAGTCATTGCCTAACCTAGAGTTGGTTGTGTGTGGTTAGTGACCTATTTCTAAATGATGTGGTTTTTACATCAGCATGAGATGTTTGCCAAATTTGTGAAGGATTACGGGGTTAGTATTGACCCTGTATGTATGGTACTTTGAGTGCATCATATGATAGAATGAAATGTAAGTTTCTGAACTACAGTAGATGAAGACTTATATTATGTGTAGGTTAATCTTACTAGTTTGGATATTTTTTTAGTTGAGTTGTTGGATGAAGTATAGTGACATGGGTTAAGCAAATATTGTGTTGTTGTTGTGCTGTCAGTGCTCTTTGTGGAGTTTTTGGCATTTCTTCGATGAACTGTGCCTCACAGAATGTTATTGACTTCTTGTCGGCTTTATTGCTCCATTAGTTCTATAGATTTTCTCCCTTTTGTGGGGTGCAAAGAATGTTAGATTACATGATTATCTTTTCATGATGGAAAGAACTAGGTTTAGGAAGATTAGGAGTTTTGTTTCAATAGAACTACTTGTTTCGTGGTGCTGTGAGGTGAGGTGTTTGATCTTCTTATACATTCATCTGGTGTGGATGTTTCACCACTAAATTAAAATGAATTGTTGAAGTTGGTAAGGGTTGTGCTTAGTGCATATTACCCCTTCATAAAAGAGTGTCATTTTAAGACATTGATGCTGATGTATGGCTGCATCCAAATTTGATGTTGTGAAATCGTAGTTTTGATTGCATCTATGACTTGCTTTGAGCTTCATTACATGTTGTTTCATGCTTGATGTTAGGTGGTGTAGTTTCCTTAGACAATTAGTCTGAGGTAGAAGTTCTTGTGTTAATTAAGACCAATAATGGACCCATGTTTTGAATGGTGGTGCTATATGGGGTACCTTGGATGTTTTGTTTGGAGTGGTCGAATTTAAGGACGAATTTTTTTAAGGGGTAGAGTGTAATATCCCAAAAAAAATGTTGCCAAAGGTTGATCTTCGGTGCGTGGATGTGGGAAAAGGGTTGTGGGCCATTGGATGCTAAGTCAGAGTCATCTGAGGCGTCGTTTCTTTTCTCCCGCAAAGAAACTCTAGTGGCCGCCCTCCCCCCTTTTTCCCCTTTCTTGGCCGCCACCCCCTTTCCCCACACTTGGCCGCCCCTCCCCTTCCATTTTGCTGGCCGCCCCCTCTCCTCTCATGGCAGCCGCCCTCTACCCTCTCCATGGCTTTCACCTCCCTCTAGAACTCCCCCCCAAGCAGCAAGGATCGAGAAGAGGAGGAGCAAGTTGGATTGAAGAGGAAGAGAGGACCAAGGAAATGTTCTATCCCTATCTCTTCTTGCAAATTTTCTTGGGGAAACCGTAGGTAAGGATGAGATCTATGTTCCTCTCTTCAATTAAGTGTTTTTGCAAGTTTTGGATCATGGGGATTAAAGGATTAGAGGTTGGATTAGATGTGGGGTTAGATTTTAATCTCGAATTTAATTTCTGCAGAATGACAGATTCGATAGTTTCAGTTCATGCCAGTTTTCCGTGGTCTTAGTGGCCCCAAAAAAATAAAAAGTCTGTATATGAGTCGTAGCTAATTTGTAGATCTTTACGTGGCCACGAAGAACACCTCAATCGGACATCAGATCAGAGAGTTATTGTAGTTTGATTATAGCAGTTTTTCAGTCTCATAATTCTGTGCAGAATCTGTTCTCTTAAGATTTAGGAAAGTTTATCAACATAATTAAACCTTGGGTTTGTTAGCAAAGTTGTAGATAATTTTATAAGATTTCCATATTAATAAAGAGTGTATTCATATGAATTTTTAAACTCCAGTTATGTTTGTTTTACTGTGGCTGTTTCTGTTTGCCTGGTAAAAATGAGCGGGTCTGTTCACTGGTGGGTTTCATCTAGTAAATGGCCGAATTGACTCTTCCAACTATGAAGAATTTTGTATAGGGATAAAAGTTCTTACTTCAAGCAGAATTTCATAATTTTTGGTTGTGTAGTTTGGGAGATATCAAATTTTGAAGTTAACTATGCTGCTGTCTGAAACAGATTTAGTCAGTTATCTTGTCAGATGTTTTAGAACTTATAGAAGGCAAAATTTAATTATCCATTTAATACCGAAGTTGTAGAGTATTTTGTGTAGATACTCCTAGAGTATTTGTTTGATATCACCACTGTTATAATTTTAAAGATACAAAATTAACAAATAGTGTTGCTGCTGTTTAGCATGTGGTACAGGGTGGGAGTCTTTCCACGAGGTCTTGGTTTCAAGTGTATGAACGATTTGTTGATTGTTGGCAAATGTTTGTGGAATATTTGTACTATGTTTTATGCCCCACAGCAGGTGGCTACACTCCGGATCATGCCAAGTACATTTTTCTTATTCGATGAAGGCAAGTGAATGTAGCGGTGGTTGCTACAGTTTTGACTTGTTATTTTTATCGCCTGCACTCTAATATTCCGTATTATTGAATTCTTTCATAATTGAACTATATGATGATGCTTTACTTGATTGTATTATATTGATGCTCAATCATATATTGATGATGATTATGGTTCGAGTATGACCCATGAGATTAATTCACAACCCTGAAGGAAGATGAAGCAATATTTGAGGTTTCTATTGTATTTGAAGGAAGGTAAAGTATTATTTGAGGTTTGTATTGTATCTGAAGGAAGGTAAAGTAATATTTGAGGTTTGTATTGTTTCTGAAGGAAGATGAAGTATTATTTGAGGTTTGTATTGTATGTGAAGGGAGTGAAGTATATTGATAAATGCAGCATGCCATATGCATTGCATGATTCATTTGCATCTAAAGTTTTGTCATGACCTATGGTCCGACCGTACCAGTACAACTTAGCATCGTACGTTGCCCGAGGAGGGGTATGATGCGGCTTCATACCCTCAGAGGTATGAAGGCAGAGGACATATGCATTGCATTCACATGCATTCATTGAAGTGATATTTGCAGATATTGTGGACGCAGGGAAGTGTTATACAAACTATTATGGTTGCTCGAGGAAATGAGATGGTATTGGTTATATTGGGACTATTGAGTTCTATATCTACAAGTATTTCTGATCTTAATTGTGATTCCTGTAAAATGTTGATAAATTTATCTTGTGGTTTAAATATCTCGTCAAAACATTTTGCTTGCTGAGATGTTTCATCTCACTCTTGCATTACTCAATACAGGTACTTGATGCTTATCAAGGGGAGTGGGAAGTAGCGGCACGTTGCACACATTGCTTAAAGAACCAAATAATTATCTTTGGTTATTGACTTTTGAGGTTCATACTTTAGAGTATGATGTAGTCATAAGCTGGTTCATTCGTGGTTAATTGTCTTTGATGAGAATTATATCACACTAGTATGATTCATTTTGTATTGATATATCTCTTTTGCTTCTGTGATGCTTATAATTACAAAGGAGATGCTGTCAAAATTTATTTTGCTTAGTCTTCGGTTGTTGGTAGTGAAGTCCAATAGCATCTCGGGGTGTTTGTGGATCCCAGGGTGTTACAACGGTGGTGCCAATCTCTCCTCTCGCTGAGCTCTCAACTGGTGGCAGTTTCCTCTGTGATTCGGAACACAAGCACGGCTGAGGGCCCTACTCCCCATCATATATGCACAAGGAAGGCTAGTTGGATTCCAGGGTGTTTCACGATGAGTGTGGACGCGGACATCGCAGACTCTGTTACGCTAGCGCGAGCAATTCTCCCGGGAAGCAAGGCACTGGCCTGCCGGACCCGCAGGGCAGTGGCTCCCAGTGCAAGCCGTGAGAGGGATGGGAACTGGCACTGGGCCCGCGTCACAGTGGCACTAGTTGCAAGCACGCGATACACGGCTGCGACGGTGAGTGGGACCCACATGTTCGCGCCTGCATCAGATTCTTGAGCCGCACGATGGAAAAGAGTGTCTAGGCCAAAAGTGAGGAACTAGGCCCATTCCGCTTCCTATTGTTTTCTCTTTTTGATTCTTTCTTTTATAATTTCTATTTTGTTTTTTCACTTAAATTCATAATTTGAATTCTTGTTTTACTCTCCAGATTTCAAATATCAAACAAAATTCTAATACTTCTATTGCTTGCAATGATATTATTTATTTATTATTATTTATTCTCCTTCCTATTATTTAATTATGGAAGGAATAATTACTTTATTATCATTTCCTTTCTTTACTCATTTTCTGTTTTATATTTTCATTTATAATTTGAGTTCTAATTTAAATTATGACTCCTTTACTCAAATAAAATGAATCACACAAAAAGAAACATCAACATGAATGCACCTTTAATTTGTTCAACTTGATCTCTTTATTGACATATGCAAAAGAGAAAATGGGATAATTAATCACATAAGTTCCAAAATTCCCCAAAACAATAACATATAAATATATTTATTTATTTATATCATTATTTTCTCTGTTACAAATTTTGGGCTTCACAACACGGCGGCGCCGCCGCACATACAACGGTGAACACGCCGGAAACATTGGATTCGCCACGAGGATGCATCTCCCCATCTAAAATGCTCTATATGTCGTGAAGTTCAAGGAAAACACACAAGGAGGAGACTCACCTGTGATTATGGCATAGAGACCTCCGCCCATGACGAGGAGCGACTCCGTCGCGAGTATATGACTCTGGCGAGAAATTCTCGCACCGTCAAGGGTCTCCCTCATCCCAAGAAACCTCTACGAGCATACTTGCTCCCTAGTGATAACCATTGGATTGCTTTCGAGGATCAAGCGATGGGGTGGATCAATGTCAACGATGACTCCTCTTTGTTGGCATGGGTTGGGGTTGAGACTGGGTCTTTATATCGAGAGGTGAAGGCGTATCGGCCTATGTTGTTACACTGGTGATGCGAAGTCCGCCGCAATTGTTACACCTCAGCAGGGATTGAGTGCAAGGTAGGAGATCAGTAGTGGTCAAAGGGGCCCACTAGTTAGCGATCTGGTGCATGCTCACACAGGCCGACCGCAAGGGCCCACATGTCATCAACAGATAGAAGAGCATGTGGTGGGTCCGACTGTTGTGACTAGTTTCTAGATCCGGTGGTACATTTAAATTTTCACTTACGGTTTTAGTTATCAAACTTCAGCGAAAAACAGGTGGGGCTGGCTTAAGGAACCGCCAGTGCAGGCTTATGGATATGCTTCCTCATTTATCCCAAGGTTGGAAATGTGCTGGTGCTCGACTCCTTGGATTATGACCCTTCGACCTATACAAAATTTCTCAGCATCTTAGAATTGTAAGCCTTTTCTATGCATGCATAATTTTATCGATGAAAATTTGAGAATAACATAGTGATTCTATTTGAGATCAAAGGGCTTATAGATTCTATAAGATGAGAGGTGGAAACTATGATACGTCAAAACAACAAGTGTCACTAGAAATCCACTATAAATGGCCGGTAAGTATGCGAATTTATGAATATATCCACTATATAATGTTGGAACTAAATAACCAATCTCCCCTTTATGTAGTGCCACTAGTAACCACCCGGATCTTTCCTATGTGGGTTCTATGTGTGAGAGTTCATGAGACAAAACACACGATACATTACAAACCCTGGCCAGGTATTATTAGTAATAGCATGTATGTATTTATGTAATTAAAGATGCAAATATGTTATCGAGTGTAAATATATGATGTTTATAAACTTTCTTTACAGGAATTTCAACAAGGAAAGCTGGAGAACATGATCGAAGGTGCATTGTATGACATAATTGAAGATTTATGCACATTCATAATGAAAGATGTCATTCCCATTAAAGGGAAATATCATGATGCTACCAGTACATTAGCTAGGCCAGAGTTTAAAGTACTCACAGAAATTAGTAGAATATCTCTTAGCCGAGATAGTTATTAGATCTTAGGTAAAAACTTTGATGTCTAGAATATGTGATGGTTGTAAACACAAGACTTAATATATATAAATGTATAATAGAATTTAATTCCATGTTGCTTTCAATATGAATGTCAATATATATATATATATATATATATATAATTCAGTTTTGTTTTGAAAATTTGAAAAGAGGCCGGAAAACTACCACTGGTGGCCAAAAAAATAAAACAGTAAGTGGAAAGTGCATTTCCACTAGCGGTTTTAATAAGAAAACTGTTAGTGAAATGTTATTTCCACTACCGTTTGGTTACGAGAACCGCCAGTGGAATTTCTATTGGCGGTTTCTAGTGGAAATAGCATTTTCACTAGAGGTTCTAAAATAATTGTCAGTGGAATATTGAATTCCACTAGCCCCTAGAACTGTTGGTACAAAAAAAACGCCAGTATAAATAGGTTTACAACCGCCACTACAGAACTTCTCTGTAATAATGAACATCTACTTTCAACGGCTGTCAGTATAGCCATAGGAGATAACGGCTCTTGGAGGCCCTCAGAGTTTTTTGGTGTACGGGTCATTGGACGTTTTTCAGTTTCTGTTTTGAACGGGCTGGTACCGAAGGATATCCAAAATGAGACTAATATGTGACCACCTATTAGAGGAATCAAATCTCTCCGTATTTAATTTTAAATAGAAAAAAAGATTGAGGATGTTTGGTTTATAGAACTAATTTTTAGTCCATACATTTTATTTTATTTTTAGTTCATAAATTGTCAAATACGCATGTAACCGAACAAGACCTCGGTGGATCAAATTATGCCACAATACCTCACGTTAACGTACTATTGTACGACTCCATTTAATTTGGAACTAGTTTTTGGTCCACTAATTTTAGGTCCTGGCCGGTCTACAACTCAAGTTCCTTTGAACTATTTCGTTCCTCCGATCCTAGCTTTTGAAAAATTAATTAGTTCTACCTAAATGGACGCCTCTCATAATATCTAAAGATGGATAATGAGAAATCATCAAATCATAGACTAAAAATATATAAAAAATGTTATGAACCAATTTTCATACATATCACGAACTAACAACCATCTTTTTGAGATAGAAAAACATGGGACTGTGAATCGACAACATCATCGATGTTACTGTTTCCCATTTTGTACATGTACATTCTTTCTTTTAAGGGGGTTATATTTTTTTCACGGCTCACAGTCTACAATAGTTTTTTCATACCTACATGCCAACTAAACAACAGACCATTAGTCTATTTCCAAAATGATCTCAGTGTATCGCTGAAACTTTCCTTGCACTTATACACAGACAAATATTCAATCTTTCCACATCATCATTCAATAAGCTGGTGAGTCATCAAAATTTCTTGGACATGACTACATTATTGAATATTTTCATGGAGATATTCAATTATATTGTTTGACCCATACCTGTTTATTGTTTCACCAAGAACATCTTTCAATTATGGATCTATCAAAGTCACTTTATTATCGCGCGCATACAGGACATCTTTCAGTAATTTATGGTTTAATATTGAGCATACGCTCAGTACAATTACACCACATGCCATGCCAGGGGCCGCATAGATTATTTAGGTAGCTAGCTAGGTTTCGACTCATACCTTATGAGTGGAAGGCTATATACGTGTGTGAACTTTAACGATGAGGAGCCCTCGGGCTCTTTAAATTACGGATATCAATGATACGAGACGTGCGGTGTGATTCAGTACCGACGTCCATCAGCTTTCTTCCAGGATGTATGTCCTTGGTAAAGCTGCTGGTTCCTCCTTCGTTTCTTGCATATGAATTTGCTAGCGAGGTGGTTTCTTCTGCCATCGTTACAAGAAAACTCCCATGATCAAAGTATGCAACTATGCACATCATGTTCAAAATGAGCAGTGCCACCGTTGCAGGCTTCATCTGCATATATTGGATGCGTATGCGTTATGCGATAATTTCTAACATAATAATTAAATTAGTACATGGAAAATATATTGAATCGTACTGAAGAAAAGTGGTGTAGCTCACAAGAAGAAAAGGACTCACCCCAGTTAGCTGATTAGTGAAGGTTTGTGTTGTTGATAATCGAAGATACTCGCCTGGCAATGCTATATATAGCCGTATTAATAGAGAAGTCTTTTCTCGGTCAATATGAGTTAGTTGTTTTGGGTTTGTTCTATAAGTCAATCGCTATGTCAACTTTGACAGGTTAAATCAGGTGTTTCATAAAATTTTACAATATATATAAAAGTAATTACTAGATTCACAATATGATTAGTAGACTCAACCCAGTTAGTTCATTATGGCGCACTACAATACTACTACAGAAGCATCATATTTAGTATTAATGGTCTAGACCACCTAATATTGCAAGAATTGATTTCCGCAGTTGGAGCCAAGCAATAGTCATAGCTCCAGCTGTTGCTGCCAAGTGGAGGGCATAAAGATTGGACATGTATCAGTATCACCGAGGGTGTTCAATAAAAAAAATGAGATCATTCACTATGGGGCGTTTGGTTGCCTTCCCTGTGGGTGTAAGTGCATCTGCACATACAAAAAGCCGTCTTAATTAGTTTGGTTCGCTGTATTCCAAGGGGCAGGCCAGCACGAAGCTCAATGCGCCGCGAGCCAGGCGCCACGCCTCGCACGGTCGCACGCGCGCGGCTAGGCTAGGCTTGGCTGAGCCGACTATTTACTCAAGCATGCAAATCGAGATGTTGGTTTTGTTTTTTATATCTTGTAATTAAAAGATTTAATTACCGAACCGATTTCATATCTGTGTTTCTGATATTTTTACGAACGCAACTAGACCAAACATGTTATGTATATTTTAAATTAAAATATTACGTGATTAAGATTAGCATATAATTAGTGTTTATTAACATATAGTTAGTGTCTATTAAATGATTTTAACATATAATTATTGTCTATTAATACAATTTCCATTTATTTAATTACTTTTTTAAAGCATACAATAAATATTCATACAGGCAACCAAACAACATTTTTCATGAACCTGACTTATCACATACCGAACACAAGAAGTTGTATATGTCCAGCCACACCAGTCAGAGCCAGGCTCACTAGATACGAGCCAGGCTCAGCCATGCAGGCAACCAAACAGGCCCATAGGGGGACTTGGTTCCATAAGCCAAACAAGCCACAATAGTCATCTAGTAAGATAGACGAGCAATATGACCACTTCCATAAGCCTAATACAATTCAGGATTTGTTCTACGTTCAATAATAATAAATACATCTAAATGTTTTGTTTATAGCAAGGCTTGCTCGATGGGGGACTTTGTCGGATGGGCCGTTCTTAGGGAGTTTCTTGGGCTTTTTTTGGACACCTCGTTCCTGTTCCTAGGTGCCCGACACCTTCCGTTTGACAAAATAGAGAATAACGAGACTAAAAACCAGAGACGTCCCTCTAACCAAACGGGACATAAATCAACATAAAATCTCATCGAGCAACATGATAAACAATAAGACAAAATAGAGGGCAACTTCGTTGGTTCGAAGTTGGACATTTGAATAGGCCTTGATCATTTCCTTTATATACTGCGGTAGTCACCAAAGAGCCTCTAGCGTAATGGTTAAGACTTTCAAGTAGCAAGGTCCCAGGCTCAATCCATCTGGAGGCGAATTTTGGGTTTGGTTAAAAAAATTCTCTCGTTGTGCCCCACCCGCTCTCGGGTTATGTCCTGCGCACCACCCTCCGGCTGGGCCATTGCAGAGTGGGCGGTGATGGCCCCTAGTGACGGGGCAGAGTTCGAAGATTTCTCAATCAGTACCATGTTTCGATCTCTTAATATAATACCGAGAGGACGATCTTTCCCTCTTCGGTCGAGTTTTTTATACTGCGTAGTCTTATCTCAATAAGAAACAACTGTAAAACGTGGCCAACAAGTTTCATATTTGAAAATACATCACATAAATAGCTATGGATATGTCGAAGTCACATTATTATCGCACACGGGACATATTTCAATAATTTATTGTTTAGTATTGAGCATAGCTCAGTACAATAACACCACATATTTTAGAAGCCACACACATTATTTAGATAGGTTTCCACTCATATACAATACAAGGGACTTGATCTGAGAACCTGGCGATCGATCTGCAACATACCGTATGTGTCTATAGGTCGGATACCCAGCATATGATGAGTGGAAGGCTATACATGTACGAACTTTAGGGAATGCAACCAGCTGGAGCTAAGGATGAGGGTTGCCTGAGCTCATTATGTGACGCATATCACTGATAGAAAACCCACGGTTTGAATCAGTACCGGCGTCCATCAGCTTTCTTCCACGATGTATGCCCTTGGTTCCTTCATTTCTTCCATACGAATTTGCCAGCAAGGTGGTTTCTTCGGCCATCGTTCCAGGAAAGCTTCCATGATCAAAGTATGCAACTATGCACATCATGTTCAACAAAATGAGCAGTGCCACCGTTCCAGGCTTCATCTGTATATATTGGATATATATCTACGCGTTATATATGCTATTATTTTGTAACATAATTAGTACATGGAAAATATATTGAATCCTACTACTAAAGAAAACTGGTGTAGCTCACAAAAAGAAAAGGACTCACCCTAGTAAGCTGATTAGTTGAAACTTCTGTTGTTGATAACCAATGATACTCCAGGGCACGCTATATATAGACAATAGAGAACAACCTGTTTAGATGAAGAGGAGTCTCGTGATGTTTGCATCTGTAGTTTGGAGGCTTTGGGCCTTGGCGCATTATGGCGCACCACAAGCATCATAACGTGTAGTACTAGTCCAGACCACTAATAATTACTATTGTAAAAATTGATTTCAGAGCCAAGCAAGTGATAGCTGCCACTGTTGCAGCCAGGTCGAGCATACGAAGATTGGACACGTTTCAATATCATCGCCTAACAATACGTGCATGAGGGTTAGTGCCAACGCAAGGTTGATATTTGCATTTGTGGTTCGGATTGTGACGAGTGATTGTCAACAAGTAGCGTCTTAGGTTGAGTCATATAGACAAACAGGGGCGTGATTGTATTTATGCAAACATGTCACTTGGCTTGTGGTACGGTGTGCAGCCATGGAGTCCGGAGATGGTGGCACTAGTAGAAAAAGGCTTAAAGATTATGGTGCGGTTTATTTTTACAGGCGGATTCGGTTATGAACCATCTATGCTATTTTTTAGTGGCGGTTCCTTAAAAAAACGCCACTATAAATCGTATTTCTACAGGCGGTTCCATAAGATTACCGCGTGTAGAAATCCATGATTTTTAGTGACAGTTTTCTTAAAGAACCGCCACTAAAAATCATTTTCTTAATTTTTTGAGTTTTCAAACGAACTCATATGATGAAACCATCAAAATAAAAAGTTGTAGATCTCTAAAAGTTATGAAACTTTATAGTTGACAGCTTTTTTATTTGAAATTATTCAGCTCTCAAAAATTGCATCTAAATTTGTTAAATTTAAAATTCAAATTTTGCAAACGACCTCGGATGAAAAAAAATGTCAAAATGAAAGTTGTAGAACTTCAAAAGTTATTCAACTTTGTAGTTGACAAATTTTTTTATTTGAATTCTTTTACGGTCCCAAACAAGCAATTTACATTCAGTTGGTTGTAATATGTGGACAACAAAACTACAAACTAGACATAAGGCATCCCGCGTAGCGGAAGGTACACACGAGGGTGCGGTCGGGGGTTCAATTTCTAGCAACTGTGTAGCACGTGGATTTTGCGTGAAAAATGCCGCACAAGGATGAGGTTGGGGGGTTCATTCCTAGCAACCATGTAGCCGCGAAAAATACCGCGACTTGCGACTTCGACGGGCGGGTGAGGCGGGATCTCTCCTTAAATAAAATCTTTTTTTGCTGTTTTTAAAACCTGTTTTATGTTTCTGAAAATAATTTTCACTGACAGTTTTATTATATCGACCGCCAGTGGAAATCGATTTCCACTTGCGGTTTTCTTAACTCAACTGCTAGTGGAAATCGATTTCCACTAGCGATCCTCACTTATCCGCATGTACAAATGATGATTTCTACTGGCCCTTAGCACTGACAATTGTAAGAAATGCCAGTGAAAATAGGTTCACAACCGCCACTATAGAGCTTCTATATACTAGTGTGGTCAACGGGGAATGTTAAGGTCTTGCAGACTCGTGCTGAAGAATCGAGTGTGGAGAAGTGCGGTGCTGAGTCTTGACCGAGGGACTTGAGAAGTCAGGCGACTAGCTATAGTGGCTGACACCTGGCGACATCGATAGTCACAAGGATGTGGTCGCGCGGATCATGTCACCGATGTGGTTGTGGACCATCGGGACACGTGTCTAGGACATCAGGACATGTGTGGAGTACTCTACCCTCGGTAGTTTCGCTGGTTGATCCTCAAAATTACCAAGCGCGTTAGTTCACAGGTTTTGCTAGGTTTGGGCCTCAAAATCCGACAACGTGGTTTAGAGGGAATCTAAGGCGACACGTGGCATCATTATGAAGGATCTATCAAGGCAAAGCAACTTTGTGAAAGGGTGTGGTTGTCATATCAACATATCAAGAGTTGGTCCATTTTACCATAGGCTGAGTGGATACACTATATGTATCTTAGGGTAGTTCAGGAAAGACAAATAACTCATTATAAATCGGACAGAGGGCTGAACCATTCTACCATCTCTTGAGCACATTTATTCCCTCATGTAGTTTGTAATCCCATCTTTTCTCATTCTAGCTAAGAGATCCTTAGATGTTTGGAACCATAACATCTAAGTCTTTGGATTTTTGAGAAAGTGTGGCCGTGACCACACTTAGTTCTCGTGGTATTTCATTTTGTGTCAAATCTAGTGGTATTGCCTTTTTGAGTTGCTTCATCTCCTCTCATCAACCCCTCTACTTTGATTTTTTGAGTTGATTCTTGCCTTCAAGTGTTTGGGAGAGGTTTTTGGGATAACCTCTAGATTAGAAACTGTCCAATCATCATCATCACAAACTTCTTGTATTAGCTGATCCATTTTGTGGACATGTTTCTAAGAGATTTAGCTATTTGACAAGACCCCAACAAAACCTCAAGTCAAGTTTGGGTTTTCTGATTTGCTGGACACGTTAGAAACTCACTCGGAGTCTGTTTGGATCAATTTTGCATTCGAAAACTTAATTTCCAGCTACTGAAAACAACATTAGAAAGTGATACGATTTTGGGTCGTTTTGTACTTTTTGGTGTTCGTTTTACGATCCGGTTGTGTCGTTCATCGCTTATGAGACCTATAACACCCTGAATTTGGGGGTATAAAATTTCTTCTCTAATATCTACCAAATTCAGGTGTTATCTCTTTTCTCATCTCCATAGTTTTCTTTTCTCTTCCTTTTAGTAGAGGTTTGATTATTTATTTGGAGATGTATTATTACTCTAGTAGATTAAACCCTAGGGGAGACATGAAATTTTGCATCATGTTGAGCCTTGAATTTGATCTTTGTTTGATGCATATGTTTGAAATATTCAAAATTGAATTTGTGGTTTGGTTGGATTTGAATTCAATAGAGAAAATAAAAGGAAAAGGGATTTAGAAATTCAGATTCAAAAAGAAAAGCAAAAGAAGCCGAGACCCCCTCCCCTCCCAGCCTTTCGGCCCACCTTGCCCACTCCAGCCGTGCGCGCGCCTTCCCTTCTCTCTCTGACTGGTGGGGCCGGCCTGTCGATGTTGTTTCCTTCACCCCACCCCCCGTGCGAGCCTGCTCATTGCATTATGGGCCCGCCCTATCAGCGTCGTTACCCGCTCGCCCCACACGCCTGTGTTCCTGCCCCACTGGCCCCGCTTGTCACCTTCCCCCCTTTCCTCTAACACCCAGCCCGTACGCCCCGCCATGGACGCACCTAAGTCGCGTGTCTTGAAAGTCGCCTAGAGGGGGGTGAATAGGCAAATCTGAAATTTATAAACTTTAAGCACAACTACAAGCCGAGGTTAGCGTTAGAAATAAAGTCGAGTTCGAAAGAGAGGGTGAAAACAAATCACAAGCAAATGAAGAGTGTGACACGGTGATTTGTTTTACCGAGGTTCGGTTCTTGCAAACCTACTCCCCGTTGAGGTGGTCACAAAGACCGGGTCTCTTTCAACCCTTTCCCTCTCTCAAACGGTCACCTAGACCGAGTGAGCTTTTCTCCTTAATGAACGGGTCACTTAGACCCCTCACAAGGACCACCACAACATGGTGTCTCTTGCGTTGATTACAAGTTGCTTGAGAACAAGAAAGAGGAAGAAGAAAAGCGATCCAAGCGACAAGAACTCAAGTGAACACAAATGTCTCTCTCTCACAAGTCATTAAGTCTTTGGAATGAGATTGGGACATGGAGAGGATTTGATCTTTTGTTTTGTGTCTTGGAGTGAAGTCTAGAGCTCTTGTATTGAATGCAATGGCTGAAAACTTGGATCCCTTGAAGTGTGGTGGTTGGGGGGTATTTATAGCCCCACCCACCAAAATGGCCGTTGGGGAGGCTGTCTGTCGATGGGCGCACCGGACAGTCCGGTGCGCCACCGTACACTGTTCGGTGCGCCAGCCACGTCACCCAACCGTTAGGGTTCAACCATTGGAGCTTTGTCAGCCTGGGCCACCGGACAGTCACTGTTGACTATCCGGTGCGCCTTCTGGCGCCTGCTCTGACTCTACGCGCACTGTTCGTGCACTGTAGCGCTTTTACAGGTTTCCGTTGGAGTAGACCGTTGCGCTGTAGCCATTGCTCCGCTGGCACACAGGACAGTCCGGTGCAACACCGGACAGTCCGGTGAATTATAGCAGAGTGACATTTCCAGAAACCTGAAGGTGGCGAGTTCGAGTTGATCCACCCTGGCACACCGGACACTGTCCGGTGGCACACTAGACAGTCCGGTGCGCCAGACCAGGGCAGCCTTCAGTTTCTTTTGCTCCTTTCTTTTTGAACCCTATCTTGGACCTTTTTATTGGTTTGTGTTGAACCTTTGACACATGTAGAACTTATAATCTAGAGCAAACTAGTTAGTCCAATTATTTGTGTTGGGCAATTCAACCACCAAAATCATTTAGGAAAAGGTTTGAGCCTATTTCCCTTTCAATCTCCCCCTTTTTGATGATTGATGCCAACACAAACTAAAGTAAATATATAAGTGCAGAATTGAACTAGTTTGCATAAGGTAAGTGCAAAGGTTGCTTGGAATTAAACCAATTTAAACTTCTATAAGATATGCATGGATTGCTTTCTTTCTTTTAACATTTTGGACCACGCTTGCGCCACTTGTTTTGTTTTTGCAAGTTCTTTTGGAAATTCCTTTCAAAGTCTTTTTGCAAATAGTCAAAGATAAATGAAGAAGATTTCGAGAAGCATTTTCAAGATTTGAAATTTTCTCCCCCTGTTTCAAATGCTTTTCCTTTGACTAAACAAAACTCCCCCTTAATGAAATTCTCCTCTTAGAGTTCAAGAGGGTTTTACTAATTGAGAAAGAATTTCTTAAAGGAATACGAATTTCAAAGATACCAATTGAAGAACAATTAAAACTTAAACTTGTTTCGAAATTTTTTGAAATTGGCATGGTGGTGCGGTCCTTTTGCTTTGGGTTAATACTCTCCCCCTTTGGCATTAATCGCCAAAAACGGAGTCTTTAGAGCCCTTATGACTTTCTCTCCCCTTTTGGCAAACAATATATGAGTGAAAGATTATACCAAAGTGGAGAGTGATGTGGAGTGACGGCGAAGGGTAAATAATACCGATAGAGTGGAGTGGAAGCCTTGTCTTTGCCGAAGACTCCATTTCCCTTTCAAGCTAAGACTTGGCATAAGAATTTACTTGAAAACACATTAGTCATAGCACATGAAAGAGATATGATCAAAGGTACATAAATGAGCTATGTGTGCAAAGTATCAATCAAAGTTCCTAGAATCAAGAATGTTTAGCTCATTCCTAAGTTTGGTAAAGGTTTTCTCATCTATTGGTTTGGTAAAGATATCGACTAATTGTTCTTTGGTGCTAACATAAGCAATCTCGATATCCCCCCTTTGTTGGTGATTCCTCAAAAAGTGATACCGAATGGCTATGTGCTTAGTGCGGTTGTGCTCAACGGGATTATCCGCCATGCGGATTGCACTCTCATTATCACATAGGAGAGGGACTTTGCTAAATTTGTAGCCATAGTCCCTAAGGGTCTGCCTCATCCAAAGCAGTTGTGCGCAACAATGACCTGCGGCAATGTACTCAGCTTCGGCGGTAGAAAGAGCTACTGAATTTTGTTTCTTTGAAGCCCAAGACACCAGGGATCTTCCCAAGAACTGGCAAGTCATTGATGTGCTCTTTCTATCAATTTTACACCCTGCCCAATCAGCATCTGAATAACCTATCAAATCAAAAATGGATCCCTTGGGGTACCAAAGGCCAAACTTAGGCATGTGAACTAACTATCTCAAGATTCTTTTTACGGCCCTGAGGTGAACTTCCTTAGGATCGGCTTGGAATCTTGCACACATGCATAAAGAAAGCGTAATATCCGGTCGAGATGCACATAAATAGAGTAAAGATCCTATCATCGACCGGTATACCTTTTGATCTACGGATTTACCTCCCGTGTCGAGGTCGAGATGCCCATTGGTTCCTATGGGTGTCTTGATGGGCTTGGCATCCTTTATTCCAAACTTGGTGAGTATGTCTTGAATGTACTTAGATTGGCTGATGAAGGTGCCCTCTTGGAGTTGCTTCACTTGAAATCCTAAGAAATACTTCAACTCCCCCATCATAGACATCTCGAATTTTTGTACCATGATCCTACTAAACTCTTCACAAGTAGATTTGTTAGTAGACCCAAATATGATATCATCAACGTAAATTTGGCATACAAACAGATCATTTGCAATAGTGTTAGTAAAGAGTGTAGGATCGGCTTTTCCTACTTTGAAGCCATTAGTGATAAGGAAATCTCTTAGGCATTCATACCATGCTCTTGGGGCTTGCTTGAGCCCATAAAGCGGCTTAGAGAGTTTATAGACATGATTAGTGTACTCACTATCTTCAAAGCCGGGAGGTTGCTCAACATAGACCTCTTCCTTGATTGGTCCATTGAGGAAGGCACTTTTCACGTCCATTTGATAAAGCATAAAGCCATGGTAAGTAGCATAGGCAAGTAATATGCAAATTGACTCAAGCCTAGCTACGGGTGCATAGGTTTCAACGAAATCCAAACCTTTGACTTGTGAATATCCTTTGGCTACAAGTTGGGCTTTGTTCCTTATCACCACACCATGCTCATCTTGCTTGTTGCGGAAGACCCACTTGGTTCCTACAACATTTTGATTAGGACGTGGAACTAAATGACATACCTCATTCCTCGTGAAGTTGTTGAGTTCCTCTTGCATTGCCAACACCCAATCCGAATCTCTTAATGCGTCTTCCACCCTGTATGGCTCAATAGAAGACACAAAAGAGTAATGTTCACAAAAGTGAGCGACACGAGATCGAGTGGTTACCCCCTTATGAATATTGCCGAGGATGGAGTTCACGGGGTGATCCCGTGGTATCGCTTGGTGGACTCTTGGGTGTGGCGGTCTTAGACCCATATCATCGTCCTTGTCTTGATCATTAGCATCTCCCCCTTGATCATTGTCCTCCTCTTGAGGTAGCTCCTCTTGATCTTCATTTTCATCATCTTGAGCTTAATCCTCATCTTGAGTTGGTGGAGATGCTTGCATGGAAGATGATTGTTGATCTTCTGCTTGTGGAGGCTCTTCAGATTCCTTAGGACACACATCCCCAATGGACATGTTCCTTAGCACGACACATGGAGCCTCTTCATCATCTAGCTCATCAAGATCAACTTGCTCTACTTGAGAGCTATTAGTCTCATCAAACACAATGTCACAAGAAAATTCAACTAGTCCGGTGGACTTGTTAAAGACTCTATATGTCCTTGTGTTTGAGTCATAACCAAGTAAAAAGCCTTCTACAGCCTTAGGAGCAAATTTAGATTTTCTACCTCTTTTAACAAGAATAAAACATTTGCTACCAAAGACTCTAAAATATGAAACATTGGGCTTTTTACCGGTTAGGAGTTCATATGATGTTTTCTTGAGGATTCGGTGAAGGTAGAGTCGGTTGATGGCGTAGCAAGCAGGGTTGATTGCTTCCGCCCAAAACCGATCCGAAGTCTTGTACTCATCGAGCATGGTCCTTGCCATGTCAAGTAGAGTTCTATTCTTCCTCTCCACTACACCATTTTGTTGTGGTGTGTAGGGAGAAGAGAACTCATGCTTGATGCCCTCTTCCTCAAGAAAGCCTTCTATTTGAGAGTTCTTGAACTCCGTTCCATTGTCGCTTCTAATCTTTTTGATCCTTAAGCCGAACTCATTTTGAGCCCGTCTCAAGAATCCCTTTAAGGTCTCTTGGGTTTGAGATTTATCTTGCAAAAAGAACACCCAAGTGAAGCGAGAATAGTCATCCACAATTACAAGACAATACTTACTCTCACTGATGCTTATGTAAGCGATCGGGCCGAATAGATCCATGTGGAGTAGTTCAAGTGGCCTATCGGTCGTCATGATGTTCTTATGTGGATGGTGAACACCAACTTGCTTCCCTGCTTGACATGCGCTACAAACCCTGTCTTTCTCAAAATGAACATTGGTTAGTCCCAAAATGTGTTCTCCCTTTAGAAGCTTGTGAAGATTCTTCATCCTAACATGGGCTAGTCGGTGATGCTAGAGCCAACCCATATTAGTCTTAGCAATTAAGCAAGTATCGAGTTCAGCTCTATTAAAATCAACTAAGTATAGCTGACCCTCTAACACTCCCTTAAATGCTACTGAATCATCACTTCTTCTAAAGACAGAAACACCTATATCTGTAAAAAGACAATTGTAGCCCATTTTGCATAATTGAGAAACTGAAAGCAAGTTATAATCTAAGCAATCTACAAGAAAAACATTGGAAATAGAATGGTCAGGTGATATAGCAATTTTACCAAGTCCTTTGACCAAACCTTGATTTCCATCCCCGAATGTGATAGCTCTTTGGGGATCTTCATTTTTCTCATAGGAGGAGAACATCCTTTTCTCCCCAGTCATGTGGTTTGTGCACCCGCTATCAATGATCCAACTTGAGCCCCCAGATGCATAAACCTACAAAACAAGTTTAGGCCTTGTTCTTAGGTACCCAAACATTCTTGGGTCCTTTCACATTAGAAACAAGCACCTTGGGTACCCAAACACAAGTCTTTGACCCCTTGTGTTTGCCCCCAACATATTTGGCAACTACTTTGCCTGATTTGTTAGTGAGCACATAAGAAGTATCAAAAGTCTTAAATGAAACAATAGTCTCATTTGATGCAATAGGAGATTTCTTTTTAGGCAATTTAACATGAGTGGATTGCCTAGAACTAGATGCTTCACTCTTATACATAAAAGCATGATGAGAGCCAGAGTGAGACTTCCTAGAATGAATTCTCCTAATCTTATGTTCGGGATAACCAACAGGATATAAAATATAGCCCTCGTTATCCTGAACATGGGAGTTTTGCCCTTAACAAAGTTAGAAAATTTCTTAGAGGCATTAAGCTTGGCATTGTCTACCTGTTGGAAGCCAATACCATCCTTAATGCCAGGGCATCTCCCACTATAGAGCAAGCTTCTAGCAAATTTAAATTTTTCATTTTCTATCTCATGCTCATTAATTTTAGCACTAAGTTCAGCAATGTGATCATTTTGTTGTTTAATTAAAGCTAGGTGATCATGGATAGCATCAACATTAATATCTCTACATCTAGTACAAATAGTAACATGATCAACACTAGATGTAGATGGTTTGCAAGCATTTAATTCATCAATCTTAGCATGTAACATGGCATTCTCATTTCTAAGATTGGAAATAGAAACATTGTAAACATTTAAATCTTTAGCCTTAGAAATTAATTTATCATTCTCAATCTTAAGGCTAGAGAGTGATTCATTCAACTTGTCAATTTTATCAATCAAACTAGCATTATCATTTTTAAGGTTGACAAGAGAATCATCACAAACATTTAATTTCTCAACCTTAGCAATTAATAATCTTTCTCATTTCCAAGGTTGGAGATAGTGTCATGGCAAATGCTAAGCTCACTAGTTAATTTTTCACATTTTTTCTAACTCCTGAGCATAAGCATTTTTCACCTTAACATGCTTCTTATTTTACTTAATAAGGAAGTCCTCTTGGCTATCCAAAAGTTCATCCTTCTCATGAATAGCACTAATTAATTCATTCGATTTTTCTTTTTGTTGCATGTTTAGGTTGGCAAAAAGAGTAAGCAAATCATCCTCATCATCACTAGAGCTAGCCTCATCACTAGATGTTGCATATTTAGTAGAAGCTCTAGATTTTACCTTCTTCTTTTTGCCGTCCTTTGCCATGAGGCACTTATGGCCGATGTTGGGGAAGAGAAGGCCTTTGGTGACGGCGATGTTGGCGGCGTCCTCGTCGGAGGAGGAGTCGGTGGAGCTCTCATCGGAGTCCCATTCCGGACACACGTGGGCATCGCCGCCCTTCTTGTAGTACCTCTTCTTCTCCTTCTTCTTTCCCCTCTTGTCGTCGCCCCTATCACTATCACTTGATAATGGACATTTAGCAATAAAATGACCGGGCTTACCACATTTGTAGCAAACTTTCTTGGAGCAGGGCTTATAATCCTTCCCCCTCTTTGCTTGAGGATTTGGCAAAAGCTTTTGATGATTAGCGCCATCTCCTCGTTGTCGAGCTTGGAGGCGTCGATGGGGAGCCTACTTGACGTAGACTCTTCTTTCTTCTCCTCCGTCGCTTTGAATGCGACGGGTTGCACCTCGGATGTGGAGGTGGTGCCTCGCGCGATGATTTGTTTGGAGCCTTTGATCATCAATTCAAAGCTCACAAACTTTTCTATAACCTCCTCGGGAGACATTAGCTTATATCTAGGATTACCATGAATTAATTGAACTTGTGTAGGGTTAAGAAAAACAAGTGATCCTAGAATAACCTTGACCATCTCATGGTCATTCCATTTTGTGCTCCCGAGGTTGCGCACTTGATTCACCAAGGTCTTGAGCCGGTTGTACATGGCTTGTGGCTCCTCCCCTTGGTTGAGCATGAATCGACCGAGCTCCCCCTCGATTGTTTCCCGCTTGGTGATCTCGGTCACCTCATCTCCTTCGTGCGTGGTCTTGAGCATGTCCCAAATCTCTTTGGCACTCTTCAACCCTTGCACCTTATTATACCCCTCTCGACTTAGAGAGGCGAGGAGTATAGTAGTGGATTGGGAGTTGAAGTGCCGGATTTGTTCGACCTCCTCGGAATCATAGTCCTTGTCCCCTTCCTTTGGTACCTGCGCTCCATACTCAACAATATCTCATATGCTTTTGTGGAGTGAGGTTAGGTGATGCCTCATTTTATCACTCCACATAGAATAATTTTCACCGTCAAAAACCGGTGGCTTGCCTAATGGGATGGAAAGTAATGGAGTGCGTTTGGAAATGCGAGGATAGTAGAGGGGCATCTTACTATACTTCTTGCGCTCATGGCGCTTAGAAGTGGTGGATGCCGATTCGGAACCGGAGGTGGAAGGTGACGAAGAGTCGGTCTCATAGTAGACCACTTTCTTCATCTTCTTCTTCTTGTCTCCCTTCCGTTGTGTCTTGACAGAGGAAGAGGATTCCTCCTTATGCTTGTGGGCAGACTCCCTCGGGTTCTCCTCGAGCTTGTGGACTTGTCGCCGCCGGTCCCGATCTCCCTCTTGGCGGATGCTCCCGACATCACTTTGAGTGGTTAGACTCTAATGAAGTACCGGGCTCTGATACCAATTGAAAGTCGCCTAGAGGGGGGGGGTGAATAGGCAAATCTGAAATTTATAAACTTTAAGCACAACTACAAGCTGAGTTTAGCGTTAGAAATAAAGTCGAGTCTAAAAGAGAGGGTGAAAAAACCACAAGCAAATGAAGAGTGTGACACGGTGATTTGTTTTACAGAGGTTCAGTTCTTGCAAAACTACTCCCCGTTGAGGTGGTCACAAAGACCGGGTCTCTTTCAACCCTTTCCCTCTCTCAAACGGTCACCTAGACCGAGTGAGCTTTTCTCCTTAATCAACGGGTCACTTAGACCCCTCATAAGGACCACCACAACTTGGTGTCTCTTGTGTTGATTACAAGTTGCTTGAGAATAAGAAAGAGGAAGAAGAAAAGCGATCCAAGCGACAAGAACTCAAGTGAACACAAATGTCTCTCTCTCACAAGCCACTAAGTCTTTGGAATGAGATTGGGACTTGGAGAGGATTTGATCTTTTGTTTTGTGTCTTGGAGTGAAGTCTAGAGCTCTTGTATTGAATGCAATGGCTGAAAACTTGGATCCCTTGAAGTGTGGCAGTTGGGGGGGTATTTATAGCCCCACCCACCAAAATGGCCGTTGGGGAGGCTGTCTGTCGATGGGCGCACCAGACTGTCCGGTGCGCCACCGTACACTGTCCGGTGCGCCAGCCATGTCACCCAACCGTTAGGGTTCGACCATTGGAGCTCTGTCAGCCTGGGCCACCGGACAGTCCGGTGGTGCACCGGACAGTCACTGTTCACTGTCCGATGCGGCTTCTGGCGCCTGCTCTGACTCTGCGCGCACTGTTCGCGCACTGTAGCGCTTTTACAGGTTTCCGTTGGAGTCGACCGTTACGCTGTAGCTGTTGCTCCGCTGGCACACCGGACAGTCCAGTGCAACACCGGACAGTCCGGTGAATTATAGCGGAGTGGCATTTCCAGAAACCCGAAGGTGGCGAGTTCGAGTTGATCCACCCTGGTGCACCGAACACTGTCCGGTGGCACACCGGACAGTCTGGTGCACCAGACCAGGGCAGCCTTCGGTTTTTTTGCTCCTTTCTTTTTGAACCCTATCTTGGACCTTTTTATTGGTTTGTGTTGAACCTTTGACACCTGTAGAACTTATAATCTAGAGCAAACTAGTTAGTCCAATTATTTGTGTTGGACAATTCAACCACCAAAATCATTTAGGAAAAGGTTTGAGCCTATTTCCCTTTCATGTCTCCCAGCCACCTCCCACACGCTTGACCCCCCGTTTTGAAGCCGCGCCCCCACTCACTCCTCCCCTCCCACATTCGCGCACTCGTAGAGCTCCCACCCTCGTCTCGCATCGTGCGCACACCAGAGAAGAGCCGCCACCATTCGTTGTGGTCTCACGTCTGTTCCACCGTCGTCGTGGATCCCTCGCCGTGTCCGTTGCCTCGACGTCTACAACTCGAGACACACTCCAATTTGCCCCATCCCCCATGTTTCTCTCTCTTGCGCTCATCAGACCTCCCTCCGCGCAGCCGCAGCGTCATCGCCGTCGACCTGAGCCCCCGTCATTCCTCAACCGCCGTTCAAAGGCCCCGGAGACTCCCCTCGAGGTAACCAACCTCCCCTGCCCTCCCTTTTCCCCTTCCCTGTTCTCTATTGCGTGCAATTCCTCACCGGAGTGAGGTAGCGCCGCCGCCGAGCCATGGGTCGCTATCCTCTGGCGCCCCTGCATCGATGCTACAACCACGTCTGTTTTCGTCACACCTCATCCGACCTCTCGAAACCATTCCCGTCGCTCTTGTGGCGCCCAGCGCACCCGTTCCCTTGTCTCCTGCGACCTCCTCCCACGGACATGAGCGACGCTGCCACTAGAGGCCGGGGAAAGCCGAGCGGGATGAACTATCTAATCCTTGGCACCCATATCGGATTAGACAGTCCTGTTTTAATTAAACTGCGCCTGATCCCGAGCGTTCGCCCGGGATTTAACAGCCTTGCACAACCCCGTGCCACGCGCCCTAGACTCTGGGCCCGACCGGTCACCCCGCCCTCACCCTGAACCGCTGACCGCCCTGGCCCACCCGTCAGTGCGCTCGCGCGCCCGCGCCCGCGGGATCTGTTCTGAGTCATCGATTTGAGATCGGATGGCCAACAACACCCGATACCCCTTTGCCTGGTTATTTTGGTAAGGAGACCCTTGTTTCTTAGAAATCAACCTGTCACCCTAATTTCTTTCGCCTAAGTCCCTGTTTTCTTGCAAAGAGGCCCCTAAACTTTATTTTAATCACAGAAATGGGTATAACTTAGGGTTTTTGAATTCTAAAACTTCCAAAATTCATAACTTTTCATATGAACTCCAAATTGGATGGGTCAAATTGCAAAATGTTCATTATGTTATTCTGTATCTGTTTAAATTATGTTCACCCACTTTTTCTAGGTCTCAATTTTATAGTTGGTCCCTAGGTTAGAATAAGGCTTTGGGAATTTCATTAGAAATAAAATAAAGGTAAAATCCCAATGAATGTTCAAATGCCTAACTTTGTAGACCTAATCCCATTTAATGTATGATCCCATCAATGGAATAACTATGTTTAAGTAAGTAATTTACTAAGATACGCCTAGTTAGCGAACCATAGACCACTTGGCATAGTGATCAACCCCAAAACCCTATAATGCACATGTGTGTCTTTGCCTTTCTATTGAACTTGTGTTTACTCTGTTGCATATGTATGGTGTACTGTTCTTTTCTTATTCCCCAAGTGTGTTGAATGAATGATTGCTTTGCGTAGACAATGAGCAGTATATGGTTCCCGAGTGTGTTGCAGGAGCCTTCCCTGAGCAGCAACCTGGTGAAGGCAAGTGTCCTCTGACCCATTATGTTCTACTTACTTTATAATTTATTGTCCCACATACCATGATCAACCTAAGGATTGACTAGTATTCTGTTTTTCCTATCCTGGGTTATCCTTTTGGAATTGGTTACTATGATTAGTATTATGCTATTGCTTTACTTTAATCAATGAACATGATGAGAATATTTATGATACCATGATGTTATTCTAGATATGATGATGAACTTGTGATACTTTAGGGGACTCTGGTTGTTTCCCGAGTACCTCTCCGTAAGGACCTGTTTGTTGGATGACCACCCAGGAAAACAATACAACCATGAGGGTGGTATGGGACACCCTTAACTGATTTATTCGAGGAACTTGAAGTATAGTCGGCTTCGCCGTCGTGCTGTCAATGGGGTCCAGGCACAGTACTTGCTCTACCAAGGCTGGTTGCCGAGCTTATTTCGTGTTGCTTTTGTTAGTCACCCTTCCTGTGGGGAGAGGTACTTTGTTTATCAAACTAGAGAAACCTAACGGGCGACTATGACCTCTAGGAAATCTTTATAAACGCTACATATTAAACCTTGCCGACTCACCTTGGTAGTGTTTGAGGGTTTGATAGACCCCAGGCAAAAAGGGATCATGACTCGTGGGTAAAGTAGGTGACCTCTGTAGAGGGTTAGAAACTGGTATATCAACCATGCTCACGGTTATGAGCAGCCTTGGGAGCTCCTTTGATAAGAGTTACTCTGGATACCTTTATGATGATGCTTAGTGATGATGATTATATTTATAGTATTTGGTATTTCCTCTTGGAGGGAGTCCTATCTTGGTTAATAACTTGGGATTATTGCTAAAACTTGGCTCTCTACTAGTAATAAATACTTGACCAACTAAAAGCAAGTGCTTTAAGCTTAACCCCACATACAGCTAGTCCACCTTAGCCAATTGGGACATTTGCTGAGTACATTGATGTGTAGTCACCCTTGCTTAAAAACATCAATCCCTAGGTTTGTCCCCATTGCAACTAGTGCTTAGGAGAAGATGAAGGCAACATGGAGGACTTTCAGGAGTTTCAGGACTTCGACGAGTTCTAGAATAGATTAGTGGCAAACCTCCAGTCAGATGCCTATGAAGGCCTTATCTTACTTTGTTTCATTCAGCACTTTGAATATGACATAAGTTAATGACTCTGTGGATGTTTCAGACAGCGCGATGTAATAAAGTACTTATTTCCGCTATTATTTGGAGCAAATGTATGATGATGTCCAATTATGTAATCGCTGTGTACATGAATTTCTGATCCTGGCATGTACATGGTTCGCATTCGGTTTGCCTTCCAAAACTAGGTGTGACATAAGTGGTATCAAAGTCTTGCTGACTGTAGTATCGCTAACCTTGACTAGAATGGTCGCTCTAAGGACTATAGACCCTCATTCTCACCTTAACCTTTGGTGTTATTTCAAAAGTTGGTCATCTCGACCAATTCTATGTTATACTACTACATATATACTCACCTTGCAAAAAATTATCTTACTCTGCTTATGGTTTACTTGCTGGTCATATACTATCAAAGCCTTGCTTACTGTAGTATCGCTAACCTAGACTAGAATGGTCGCTCTAAGGACTATAGACCCTCATTCTCACCTTGACCTTTGTTGTTACTTAAAAAATTGGTCATCTCGACCAATTCTATGTTATACTACTACATATATACTCACCTTGCAAATTTTTTATCTTACTCTGCTTATGGTTTACTTGCTGGTCATATAGTTATGTTCTTACTCTTATGCTTATGCCATCTTTTGTAGATGGCCCACCTTAGGTGCACCACACGTAAGTCGATGATCCCTTTCCTGCCCTACCACCTTGCGGAGCGTCCACTTCACCGCACGGTGTCTGAACAGTTGAGCCACTTGGAGAGACTGCACCACTGCCTACGCGAGAAGCAGGACTCTTCCCCCTCACCTCAACAGGAGGTGGAGTCTAGGAGGCATCCCTCCTCTGTGCCCCAGCTAGAGGTGCCCCTTGCACCACTACAAGGCACCCTAGCTGCTGGACAAGACCCCGACGAAGATGACGACGATCGTAGTTCGAGCCACAACACAGAGCCTTTGTAGGAGCAGGAGCCGGAGGGATGGGTCACCTGACCAATCACTTGTGACGCCGCTCGCTGTTGTCATTTCGATAACGCTCTCAACACCTTGTTGCGTCAGGCCTTCGACCGACACACTTGGTCAATCGAGTATCGATGTCTAGTCACACACTTGGACCAATGGTAGGCTACCTGCCTGGTGCGCTATCCGGATGATGATCTTCAGGGTGCAAAGGCCAACTTAGAACATTATTCTTTCACTGAGCGGGATACTACTGAGGCAGGCATCCAGGATGCTGCATGACATGCACTTTTGTGGTACTGTTCATTGTTCAGTGGGGTGGCTGACGGTCTCAAACTGAAGTACTACCCCTGTTGTTCGACCGGCAGTACCGGGAGTGTGATTGTATCACTCATTGGTGAGGGCAATCCCAAGTTGAGCAGCATGGTCATTCTGGTCGTCGTGCTAAAAACGAGCTGGACCATGCCCTTGACGAGTTGAGCAAGGCTCATGCAGAGATCACGAAACTGCGTGCTGAGCGCACGGAGAGCCGCCATCAGGAGGATGGTTCCCCTGCCCCTATCGGGACTTAGCACCCTTACTGCCTGCCGCCCCGTGGTCATCATGCTTATGACACCCCTGACTGTAGGACCAAGATAGTCTTAGATCCCTAGATTGCTAGTGTCGGAGTTTGTAATAAATGCTTAAGTTAAGTGTCTTAGTCTTAGTCGGTCGTAGTTAGCCAGGGTAGTTTTCTTATCATGTGTTGCTATGTTTGTCATTGTGAACTTATGATGGATTTGGATCTTTGTAATAATTGTCACCAAAATGTGGGTGTCCCTAAAATTTGGTTTAGTTATTAATGTTAATTAAACTAGTCATTTAGTTGGGCAACCTATTACTTCCACTTTCCTATTTATCTGAGAGACCGTGTTTGGCTGTGTTGAGATTTAGTGAAGATGCTCGTTTGCTCAGTGTCATGAAGAACTCTATGTACCTTTTCTTAAGCTGAAAGACTATGAGATTAATTCTGATATCTGAATGCCTTCAACAGATGTTTGACAATAGGCGCCAAGGCTGGAGGCGTACCCAACAAGAGCAGTAAGCCCCACATGATGAGGCACTCCAGCCATTGCATCCACCACCACCCCTAATGTCAGTGGAGCAGATGTTCTTCACGCAGACCCAAGAAGTGCAAGCAATCGAGTAGACGTTAGCAGCCATGCAGCAAGCTCAACAACAACCTTAGCCTCAACTGCAAGTGCAAATGTCGCAGATGCTAAGAGACAAGTGTGCGGAGTTCATGAGAGGTCATCCCCCTATGTTTGCCCACTCTGCAGACCCCATGGACGCCGAAGACTAGCTGCGCACAGTAGAGCGGGAGCTGCACACCGCTCAATGCAATGACAGAGAGAAGGTTCTGTACGGTCCCCATCTACTAAGGGGAGTAGCTCAGTCCTGGTGGGAGTCCTACCTCGCCACCCATGCCAACCATGAAGCTATCACCTGGGAGGAGTTCAAAGACAACTTCCGCCAGTATCACGTTCCAGAAGGCCTGATGATAGTGAGGAAGGAAGAATTTCTAGCACTAAAGCAAGGACCCCTGTCTGTCAGTGAGTACATGGATAAATTTATGCAACTATCTTGCTATGCACTCAAAGATGTCAACACTGATGCAAAGAGGCAGTACAAATTCTTGACCCCCTGCACTACTAGTTGATGAACCATACTTTCCCTACCTTCCAACATCAGATTGATAAAGCAATAATGACTGAGAGGAGGCACCGAGAGATGGAAGACTGGAAGCACAAGATTGGTGAACCGCAGGCCAGGAGCAGCAATCGTCCCCGTTTCTCAGGCAATCCACCCTAGCAGTTCAAGCAGAGCCACCCTCAAGGATATCAGCACCAGAATCAGCATCCTCATCAGTAGCAATTCCAGAGGTAGTTCCCTTAGCAGCAACAGCAGTACCGCCAGCACAACTAACCAAGAGGAAGTCAGTATCAGAGGCAGAATAGTCTGGCACCTCACCTTCCTACCCCAGCAACCAATCAGAATAGCCAGACAGCCCCAGCGCAAGGAGGAAGCCGAGGATGCTTCCATTGTGGAGAGCAAGGTCTCTGGGCGATGCAATGCCCGAAGAAAGTAGCTCAACAACAGTCAGTTTCCAACACCCCAGCAAGACAAGGAGCACCACAACATGCATCAGGAGGATGTGGCCAGGCCTACAACCGTGGAAATGTGAACCACTTGAAGGCCGAAGCAATCCAAGATGCACCAGATGTGGCAGTATGTATGTTTCCAGTCAAATCCCATCCAGCAAAAGTACTATTTGATACTAGTGCCACGTATTCTTTCGTTACTACATCATGGGTAGAAGCACATAACATCCCTGTAGAACCAATGATTCCACCTCTAAGGGTTAATTTAGTTGGGGGAAAAGTTTAATCAGATATGATGTGCTCGAATCTAAGGATTGAAATAAGGGGATAGATTTCCCCACTAACCTAGTAGTAATGGGTGCTTAAGGGATATATGTCATCCTAGGGATGAATCGGCTGCACAAGAACCAAGCAACCATCAGATGTGACAAGAGGACAGTGAGGTTAGTGTCCCCATTTGGGGAAGATATAGTAACTGAACTGATCATGCCTGATCTAGTGGAAGGAGCCTGTCACCATATGTCAGTAGATGGTACAGAGGCCAATCCACTTGAGGCTATCAGAGTTCTGTCAGAGATTCCCGACGTGTTTCCTGATGAGTTATCAGGCATGCCACCCGAGCGTAAAGTCGAGTTTGCCATAGAGCTTGAACCTGGCACCACCCCTATTTCTTAGAGAGCTTATAGAGTGTTTGCACCAGAATTGGTGGAACTCAAGAAGCAGATCGACGAGCTGTTAGAGAAAGGTTACATCAGACTAAGTACTTCGCGTTGGGTTGCTCCAGTTCTGTTCGCGGAGAAGAAATATGGGACCAAGAGAATGTGCATAGACCACAGAGCTCTGAATGAAGTCACCATCAAGAACAAGTACCCCCTACCAAGGATAGAAGACATGTTTGATCAGCTGAGATTCTCAAAGATAGATTTGAGGTCAGGTTACCATCAGCTCAGGATCCGAACTTCGGATATACCGAAGATGACATTTTCCACCAAGTATGGGCTATATGAGTATACAATCATGTCCTTTGGTTTGACGAATGCATCAACCTTCTTTATGTACTTGATGAATAATGTGTTCATGGACTATCTTGACAAATTTGTAGTGGTGTTCATCGATGATATCCTCATATATTCTTAGAATGAGGAAGAGCACGAGGAGCATTTGAAGATGGTTTTGCAACGGTTACGGGAGCATCAGTTGTATGCCAAGCTGGGCAAAGTGAGTTCTGGATCAGTGAAGTCCTATTCTTGGGTCACATCATAAACCAAGATAGGTTAGCTATGGATCCAAATAAGGTGACATATATTCTGGACTGGAAAGCGCCGAGAAATGCCCGTGGGGTCAAGAGTTTCATTAGAATGGCCGGATACTATCGGCATTTCATTGAAGGTTTCTCCAAGATTGCCAGACCAATGACAGCCTTGCTAGCAAAGAAAGTTGAGTTCAAGTGGACACAGAGTGCCAAGAGTCCTTTGAAGCGTTGAAAAATAAGTTGACTACATCACCAGTGTTGATCCTACCTAATGTTCACAAGCCATTCTCCGTGTACTGCGATGCATCGTACACCGGATTGGGATGTGTGCTAATGCAGGAAGGGAGAGTGGTGGCATACTCATCCCGATAGCTGAAGATTCATCACGCATGACCTGGAATTAGCCGCAATGGTTCATGCATTGAAGACCTGGGGGTACTATTTATATGGGCAGAATTGTGATGTTTACATGGACCACAAGAGTTTTAAGTATATATTCACCCTGTCAAAGCTAAACATGAGGCAACAAAGATGGCTAGAGTAATCAAAGACTATGAGCTGGAGATACATTATCACCTGCATTTAAGTTAACCAACATCTTCTCATAAGTAACCTCATTTCCACCTATTACTCAATGCAGTACAATGGATCAAGCAGTCTCATTAAATGCGAGAAGCGGATGATTCGAATCGAGTTTTAACCTTGCAATGTACACCTAAACACACGAGATGTTGGGGGTACTCTGTCCCCACACACATCAATCGTCCCCATCGATTCCTAGCTAACAGATCAGACCCACTCCCTTGCCATACAGAGCCTCACTGCCCTAGACCCAGCCGTGTAGTGACCACATTGTTGGGGGCCTTCGTCTTCCGAAGGTCCTCAAAAACATGATTTAACAATGCTTCCCAAGTGTAATATGCGAACACGTACCTTCGGACTCGGGTTAAAACCGTACACGATGTGAAAAGCATGGTCGAGACAAAGGTTGATGTTGTTCCGAAACTATGCACAAGGGAGCTTCGGCTCAATGGCGGAAAAAGGAACCGACTTAAAGGGGAAAAGGCTATCTAGTGCTCGTTGGGTTGTCCATAAGTCAATAGTAATTATAAAGGGCATGAATGTAATTTTACACAGGCTGCGCCCTGTGCCTATATGTGATACCCGGTTTGCAAAGAAGAGAAGTTGGAGATTATTCTTTTCTTTGTTTTTTTTCTCATTCGGTTGATGCGTTTTGGGGATTTGGAATTTGTGGTAAACATTCACCAGTAGGGCAGTAGAATTTCTTTGGTTAGGCGCTTGCGACGGGGTCGGAAGCTGTCGCGTGGGCGAGTTGGGCCGCGAATCTTGATTTGGCCCACTAACCTCCCCTAACCCTAGCCGCCCTCCCCCCTAACCCCCCTTCCTTTGTGCAGCTGCCCCCCATTCCCCCTAACCTTTGGCCACCGCCCCCTCCCATCTCCTCCTCCCTCAAACCCTTGCAGCCACACCACCTAACCCTAGCCGCCCCCCATCTCCTCCTCCCAAGGTGCCATTCCTTGCCACTCGGATCTATGTCGCGTGGTGCAAATCTCCAATTGTTTTCGGTGGAGGGAAGAAGGGAGGAAGGAAAGGGGGAGAATCCAAGGTGATTTTTGTGTTTATCTCTTGTTCATTTGTGCTGCAATCCAATTGATTAGATGTTGCGTATGCGATTTGGTAGAGGGGTTGTCCAGAATTTTGGGGGGGTGGACGAACAGCAGTAGTTCTAGCAGTTTCTGGGTATTTTTTGTGGGAAATTAATGAGAATCAGTTGGGAATCATGTAGAACTTTGGCATACCTTTCCAACGAGTATTTATGTGCTCAATTCGGAGTTATAAATTAAAAGATATCGCCGTTTGAATCCGGGTATGTGGCTGTCCAAAAAAACAGATTTTCAGGTGGACGAACAGCAGCAGTATTAGCAGTTTCTGGGATTTTTTCGTGAGTAATTAGTGTTAATCAGTATTAGAATCATGTAGGGCTTTGTCTTACCTTCCCAACAAGTACTTATACGCTCGATTCGGAATTATATTTTAGAAGTTATCGCTGTTTGAATCCGGGTATGTCGTTGCCTAAAAGACAAAAAAAACAGATTGCAGGGTTTATCTTGTGGGGAATTAGATGTTGGAATTTAATCATAAATTGTATACAAAACTTGTGGGGAATTTTATGTAGTTGTCTCTGGAGTTTTTGTTTGTCACCACTGCTATCTTAATTTTAATGTTATGGAATTGTTAAGCAGCGCCGCTGCAGTTTGGTGGATGTGGGGAGAATTGTTACCCGCGGCGGGGTTTGAGACTGCGCGTAGGTGCGGCGTTGTTTTTGAGGCTTATTATGTGAAATTGGTGCACTAAGTTGGATGTCAAAAACAGGTGGTGGACTTCCGGATCGTACTTAGGGATTTGCCCAAACATCTAGTGAAGGCAAGTAAAACAATGATGGTTATTCCGTCTGTCGAATGAAGAGTCTTATACTTGATTA